>NC_137699.1:12220778-12677890 GCF_964034855.1 Anser brachyrhynchus | reverse complement strand
GGGGGCTGTTTTTAATTCACTGTAGACATTTCGGTTGGGAAGCTGAGCTTTACGGGCCATTGTATTTAAGTAATTTGGAACAAGAGTTTGGAGTATTAGAGGGAAAGCTGGGTTTACAATATGTTAATAAGCAGGAAGAAACGTTGAAGTCAGCCTGTATAAAGCTTTGTTTGGAGCAATACTCATAGCCTTCCTGTAAGCTTCATTGTATATATGGAGAAGGATATTTTTTTAGTTTAGTAGAACAAGTTTATCTTAAAATGGTTTAGGTTTAGGTTATACAAGCATGGATTTGTGGGCTGAATGTTTGGGCCTGAAGAAACCTTTATACCTAATAAAGATACAACCAAAGATTGATGGTGAGAAATTAAATGAATTTCCAGAAGATTAATAAGAGCGCAGACATCCAAGAGATGTCATCTAGAATGGCCATAATGGGAAAGATGTTTCTCTCAAGGTATTACTTATTTCCTTAAGAGAAACTGAATTTTTACTGAGAAAAAGTTACACAATGAACATCCAGTTCATGAAATATTAAGCATTTAGCATGCTGAAGGAATATTGAGCTCTTTGTTGTTGCAAGCAGTGTACAGGGAAAGTACACTGTAATTTATATCACTTCTTTGTATGCAATCTTTGCATGTGTAAATTGCTTAGAAAATTGTATAGCTAACAATCTGAGACTGCATGATTCACATGTGAGATTTCACGGGGGTTGGAGCATACTGGGTTAGGAATGAAACGTGAATATGAAGGTTTGGGATCTTGAGAAGAACTGTGAATGTTCCTAAGAGCTTAATGCAGGGAAAATACAATTTCTAACAGAGTTAGAAATTGCCAAATAGAAAAAATCTGATCAAGCCTCCTTTTCCTATGGAAAATAAAATTTGAAACATTGTACTCCTTCTGTGGGCAGGAGGACTGGGCGGGGCAGAATTGCAGAGAAAGTAGGTCAGATGGCAGTTTCTGTCCAGTTATGTAGGTTATTTGGAAGAAAATGGAATAGTTTGTACTTCAATATTTTTGCTTCAATGAGCAACAAGAAAAGAAAGTTGTTCACAAATTATAATGAATGGAATGTGTGTTAAGTTCATCCTATACTTTCAATTAGAGGTCTGAATATCAGGAAAGTATTTCGATTCAAATTTTGAAGCTCTTTGTTTGAAGACAAAGGAACTGGCACTGATGGAAGACAAAAGTACCTTCTTTTGCCTCTTGAGTTAAGTACATATAATTTAACACAGATAGCAATTGCATAGGAAAGCTGACAGTGTTAGTTAATGGGAAAACAGCAAAGAAAAAAATTGGGAAAAAAAAAACAGTTAATAAAAAAATTAACAAGGCTTTGAAAATTTTTGAAGGAGAACTGGTTTTTTCAGTGATAAAACTGACTTGTAGTCATCTTCCATAGCACCAAAGTCTCAAGAATGAGAGAGGTGGTTTCCAAACGCAAGAGATGTCTTTGAGCAATATGCTGTTTGTTTTTTTTCATAGCAACTATGCAGTCGGTGAAAACACTGAGTTATAGCAGATGCAATAAGAGACAGCTTTCCCACCATATGCGAGAAGACTTTGGCAACATGAAACTTCTCTGATCTCTTTCTTTTTTCAAGATTTGCAGGACAGCCTTGAGTAGAGCCAAGCTGTGTACACAGTTTCATGATATAATTATTAGAAAAAGCAATGCAATACACATTTACAGCACCAGTTGTTTTCAATTGACAGTAATTCCTAGCAGTTATATGGCATTTGTATATTAGCTTAATGTAGTTATAGCTACATACACATATATATATATCATATATATATATATACATACTTAATACAGTCATACTTCATTAAGATGATTTTGGAAAAAGATAATACATGTAAGACATGGTCAGCTTTTCTTCAAACTATTTTGTCAAATTGTATATATATATACATTTTTACTGAAGCTATTTTTCAGTTTCAGTGAAATAATGTATTACAAAGTCTATCTACTTACTGTAGAAAAGTTTTATGTATTTTGAAGGAACAATGAGTGTATGTAAATTTTCAAATAAAAGAGAAAAATATTCAAAGTTAGCATCACAGTAACTGCAGGGCATTCTTGCTGAGGTGATGCCTACCCCCAGGCTTTGTCTGTGTTCTACGAGGCACCACAGGAGACTTAGGAAATGAAGACCAGTTAGAGAAACAGGTTAATGGGAAAGGATAAGGCCAAAGGGAGCTGAATTAAAATTCTTACTGTACTTTGTCTCACATTTCCAAATTTCAGAGTTTTGGTTTTCAGTTTTTCATTAGTCAAATTTTTTCTGCTGAGTCTAATCCTTAGTAATACACATGGCACCAAGAAACAGGTATAAGCTACATTACAGATAATATTTTGTAATATCTCAGGCTTTCAGCAAGGTTTTTCTGATTTATCTGGACTCCTGTTGCAATTGCTAGAGTGAATAAAAAGCTAGTCAGAATATACAGAAATATAATCAGAGAAAATTGTCTTCCGTTTATTTGTATCACAATCCTTGGATTTTCACCAAAATGTCTCTGTATTTCTCTGGGTAAATATTGTGCCCATCACTGGTGAAAGCAATTATACCCAGCTTTTATTCCTGGTTCTATAACCTCTACAAAATGATGCAGTTGAGGATGATGCTGTCCTCTGATGGCTGATTCTTTTCAGGAGCATAAATGTAGTGAGTGACTTAGACTTTGTTATGGAGATATGGGGTTCAGTCAAAGTTAGCTTTAACAGAGGAGAAGGGAAGTAAGAGTCTGCTATTTCACAGCACTGGTTGAAATCAAAAATAGTGAAGAAATCATCACTCAAGAAATGAGACTTTATGGCTGTGTTCTGTTGAGTGGGCACAGAAGTGTAGAGGGGTGATTTATTACAGACACTTTTGTTGTGTCATTATGCACCCAAAATAATGTGACTTATCACACATGCAGACTGGTAGTTTATTTCCACAAATACACTTAAGTGCTAAATTGAGAACTCTGGAAGTGAAAAAGGCTATCTTGAAGAGATGGAGTGTATATGCATGCTGATCGCTGGCCTGGGATCAATTTTAGAGAAGGAGGAGTTTTGCAGCCATGTAAGACAGTTGAAACAGCTACCTAAGCACATCCAGGAGGTTTATATAAGTCTAAAATGGTATTTGCAGGAGGCTGCATATGTATTTGAGGCTGCCAACTGACAAACAATGTTTCTAATGACAATGCTGCCCCAGGCTGTCCTTGCTGTGCCTGATTTCTGACAAATGCCAGGACAACAGTTTGTGGAATTGCACAATGGGCAGGACCAGGGAATTTATCCAGGTGATGAAAAAATTTAAACAATATGGAGAATCAAGTCTTAAATCCACATAGATATTACGAATATGGGGAGATTTCTGGTAATATGCAGACTGTCAAATGAAAGTTTTGAAGAACTAGGTTACTGAAAAGGATGATCTATCCTAGAAAGACTTCTCTTAGCATCTTTGTCTCACTTTCTCTTCTGGTTGTTCCTTTGGAGTGCATATGAAGAGCTTAATATTCAGATTTTCAGGTAGACATCTTGGATTTTAAAAGTAATTTTAGATATTGTGGGAAAATGCCCACATAATTCAGAATTTAATTCAAGAAGCTTGTAGGAAAAGCATAAGTACATGTATATAGGTGTGCACTGAGGACAGGATCACTTCAATATGGTTTTATAGTGTGCATCAAATATAGTATCATATTATTTTCATTTGGATGGAAAAAACAATTTTGTAAACAGATCTATGAGTTCTTAATAATGTCAGGCAAATGTTATTAACACTAAAAAATCTCTGAACTCAGCTATCACTAGATACTTTTTTATGTAAGATATTTGTGCATTAAGGAAGTAATTGCCTGCTTAGTTCCCTCCGGGAGAATTTTTGACATTCTTTTCTCCTTTTATCACAGTGAAATGCTTGATAGATCCGTAAATTTCTTGAAATTATAACCACAGCTTCCTTTTTACCTAGGTTATGTGAGCCCTCAACATTCCAGCCATGAGAATCATCTTGATACTTCAGGCTTGCCAGTTATATCACACTTCTTTTTATAGTAAAGAATTGTCATTTTTTATCCTTGCTCCTCAGACTCCAGCATTAGGAGATGAACAAGCAAAATGTATCTTTAAATTCCTTGACACCTTATGTGTGCCATACGCTGAGTTCAAACAATATTTTTTCTACCTTCTTCTTCTGTTGTCAATGTTATGTCTTTTTGGCTGCTTCTCCAGTGAAAAGGATCACCATTCATGTCTATCAAGTGCAGCAAAATTGCAGCATGCTGCCCTGTTATCACTGTGCTGTTGGCTTCATCTGCCCTTTACATCATGGAGTCACTGGCATCCATTGCTCACCTTCTTACAAGAATTCCCATCAGATATCTTCTGTAATTTTCTGTTCCGTTTTGCCAGACAAGTTCCTCAGTAGGTGACTTGCTGAGTGTCTAAAACCCATTTGATAAGTTGAGTGCTTTCCAGTTGTCTATTCACTTTGTGTTGTAAGCTGCTACAAGGGTTTCTGGTTTTCTGTGTTTTCCTACTGCTGACCCTTTTCCCTGTGACCCCTGCCAATTCATTCAAGGGGTTTTAGTTTGCTCCTACTGTACCTAGGATTACAGTTCAATCCCAAGAACATATCTTATGCTGCATTTCTGCTGGCTTGTACCACATGCACCTCAATGTGCCACATTGCCTTGGTGAGAAGGAAAGACCAGTAGAGGCAGAGGCACAGCTGGCAGAAGCAGAGCAGAGCTCATCTGGATTGACAGGACAATGCTAAGTATATGCCTAACTTATAATACTGTAGTATCTTAGTACTCAATCATTTTTGACCTCAGTGGCAACATATATATTTAGAATAGCATTACCATCATACTGTTGATAAATTACACATCACTGCTATCATTGCTAGATGATTAAAGGAATGCATTTGTCTGGGCTGTGTTCAAGATGCGCATTCTCATCTCCTGGAAGTCAGTGGTCCATTCATTCTTCCAGGAGCAGTAAATTGGGTGTTGAGTAATCTGCCCTTTGAAATGTGTAAAGAAGCTGTTAAGAGAGCACAAAATATGTTTAGCCAGCAGTACCAGCTGGATGTGAGCCCACCCAGGATACTTTGTTCAGCTGACAGCTGCTACCAGAACTACATGAGAGTTAGTCTCTAACACTCTCACGTCTCATTCTGCTTGTCAGCTTCCCCTTCACTTTGCTCTAAAGGGAGGTAGAAGAAGGATATAGCATAGGGGCAGAAGCAGCTGCTGGTGTGTAGAGGGCTAGCGAGGATTTGCACTGAGGCATGGATTTAATGTTGTGCACGCCAGTTTAGATATGCTATTGGGGAAAAGAGTTACGCCATAAATTGCATCCTCATAATAACGAGGAAATGATGTGCTGGTCACTCCACCTGCCAGCCCTCTGCCTCTGAGGAAAACTGTACCTTTTGTTTGTTTGCTTCCTTTCATTCTCTCCCTGTGAATTGTGGGGCTCATCCTCGTGCCTGGTACATGGGCGCAGGTGAGCTCCAACACCTAGTGAAGAAGGGGGAGGAGTGGAAAGGGGCCATGTGGGAACCGACTCAAATGTCTTGGTGTGCAAGTCCAGTGCTTACTGCATACAACAGGGAAAGTCCTGGTGCCTGCCAGAAGAAGGGTAAGTAGAGATGGAGGCTGGAAAGCAGAACCTGCCAAAATGGAGCAGCAAAGGCTGTAGCATCCTCTAGGAGAAGCATGACTAGATGCCTCAGGCATGCTCCAAGATGAGGACACTGGCATCTGTACCTCTCCAAAAGCGGGGCTGTATAGCAGAGGGGAAGACCCTTGGTGTTGGAGAGCCAGAACCTTTTTTAACCGTTCCAATCTTTACTTTTTTTTTTTTTTTTTCTAGAAATCAGCATTAGATGATTTGAGTGGACTAACAATAAACATGATTTACAAACCCCCAAATTTGCTCCTCAGGATAGAATAGTAATGTGAGTAGCCCGCTACTTTGCCGTCGGCAAAAATCAATGCAGACCTTCAAAGGAAAAAGCAGTCACCCTGTTGTTGTTAGGTGATGATCTAAGGCGAGGCAAGCTTTCTAGGGAGAGAGAAGAGCTTTTGCTGGACCAAATAATACAGCTGCTCTACAGAGGAGCTTTTGGGCTCACAAATCTTCACAGGAGGAGGTCAGACCTGAACACGATCTCGCTCCCAGCTCTATCGCTTGGTCTCACTGATGCCCTTACCCTCCGAGCGCTGCCCTGAGGGACGAGCGGGGCCGGAGGGCCCGGTACCACAGGGGGCCGGTCGGTACCACGGGTCGGTACCACACGGCTGCCCTCGCCCCCGGCCTGTCTCCGGCCGCCGGCCCTCCCCGGTCGCTTCCCCGTCTCCCTCCGCTGCCGCAGGCGCCTCTGCTGCGGTGCGCGGCTGCTGCTCGAGCCCCCGGCCCCGTTTCCCGGCGTCTCTCCCGCGGGCAGGCACCGCTCCCCCGGCCCCGCCGCCCCCCGCCATTTCCCTGCCCGCCCCCGGGCCCTCCTCCCGTCACCGATTCGGCGCCGCAGCCGCGGGGCCCCGAGCCCCCTCCTCTCCCCTCCGCCTCCCCGCCGCCGCCGCCGCGGCTCCCGAGCTGTCAGTGCGCAGGCAGCGCCGCGACCCCGCGCCGAGCCCCAACGGCCGCCAACCGCCGCCAACGGCCGCCAACCGCCGCCGCGGGGCGGCAGCAGGTAGGGCGCCCGGAGAGCCGCCGCCGGCCCGGCCGGGCTGCACCTGACAGGAACGGGGCTGGGGCTGGGGCTGGGGCGGGACGTTGGCCGGTGCCCGCGGGTCTTTTTTGTTTGTTTTTCTCATTTCTACTATTAAATGGGGAGAGCGAGGAGGCAAGGCCATGACATTTTGGCCCCGCTTGGAGCCTAGGTTGGTCAGCCTCCCATGGGGAAGGGCGTCCTGGAGGATTTCCCCAGGGGCGGTTTGTCGGGTGGGAAATAGCACCAGGCTGGCACGGGGCTCTGCTTTAGCTTCCCGGGGGAACCGAGCCCCGTGGGCTTTCCCGAGGCTGGTGTATGCAGCGGTTCTGTAACCTACTTGGAGCAACCTAGTCCAGTGGGAGGTGTCCCTGCCCACGGCATAGGGCAGGAATTAGGTGATCTTTAAGGTCCCTTCCAACCCATTCTGTGATTCTATGAACATATAGTATTCTGTCAGGTAATCTAGCTCGATCCTTCTCTATGTGCTTGGCAATCCCACTGCCATCTCCTTGACCCACTCCCCAGAAGCTCCTAGGGAAATGGGTCAGCGTCCCCAGTTGATGTACCTCGCAGACACTCGGTGAGTTTCCGCACCGCCAGCTGGCTAGCAGGCAGCATTGTGACCCTTCGGTTTATGCACATACTGAATGAGCCTGGCTTCAATTATTCATTCTGATGCTATTGCAACCTTCTACAGCTTCCCTTCTCCAGGGAGATGATGTGTAACAAGACTTTGAAATACTTTGCCATTGAGTCTGTGATCCTATCTAGGCACATAGCAGCTGTTTGCGCATGTAGCCATTCTTAAGGGTTAATTTATAGCAGTAAAATGTGCGTCAAGGAAGCGTGAGGATTCACAGTAGAGCAATATTACCCTCTACATCCCTTCTGTTCCCCTCTAAAAAGCTGTGATAAAGCTGAGAGCAGAGTACTGAATGGTTAGTGGACGAGGCTCTAAAAATGAGTTTTGTATTTTCTGTCTGGAAGAATTAATGCCACAAAAGTACATTTGGTTTCCAAAATGTAGAACCTACGGCTTCAACACAGTATTGGTTTAAATCTGATAATTTGTCAGTGTGGTAGACGGTTGCTATTTTGCAGATGAAGAAACAGGTGCAGACGTGAAATACATTGGAAACGGATTTGGCGGCAAAACTTGGAATCCTATTTGTTGTTATTTATGTTTTACTAGTGTGATCAGCTGTCCATTGCGCTGTCTTTTCCATAGAGTGCTCATTGATAAACTGAGCACCATTCATATTTTCCAAATACAGGAGGCTGGGTGGACCTACAAAGGCCAGCAGCTATACTTACTGAAGTATAACTGTGTCTATAGTCAAGCAGCTTTTATATTCTCCATTTTAATAGCAAACATATTTCCAAACAGCCGATTGTTGATCTCTGGTTGTTGGAATTCTCACTCATGCATCAGACACTAATCCAGATGGACACAGACAGAGAAATGTTGTATGTCTGAGGTGTAAAGAGCCAAAATAGTTCGAACTTCCTGTGCATAACACCCAATAATATGAAGACCAGGAGAAAAAGATGCTAGTGTGAATGCAAAAGTGAGCATTCACTGAGTTTCCAAGTGATTACTGTCATTCTACCAAAATTTCACTTTCTTATGGTTAGTTGTAGGCAGAGAGCATTGAAATAAACTAATCTGATAGCAATGGTAGGTTTCTAAGATGGAAAGTACCTCTGAGAAGACAATAATCTCAGCTGAGAAACATCCCTCCTCGAGAGATGCTCATATATAGTCAATGCTCTACATTGTCTCTTACGGCATGAGATTAGAGCAATTGGCTTAAAAACACTGGTCTGAAAAATGCTGAAGTCTAAGGCTTTGTTACCAATATCTGAAGTCAGATGTTAGGATTTGGTCGGATTTACCCTTGAACTCTCCCATTCACCCATTCTTTTCCACTGCCCAAAGTATGAAGTGTACATTGTACTCGAAAGGTGCATAGTAAAGGAGAATGAAGTTCAACTTGCATTAGAATTACAGCTTACTGACTAGTCTGTAGGGGTGAACATCTTTGTACTGTCTTGGAATACACATTAAAGCTTGGCAATTTGACAGTTTGTCATACTTTATCAAAAAAATCTGCCTGACTGACTCCAGTTTTCACCCAGCAGAGATGAAAAGCTTCAATTCTTAATTCCTGATTGACACTCATAAATTTGGTACAGATCTCATTGCCCAGCATATCCAAGTGCAGGTAAATTAGGACTTCATTCTTCATTTCAGCATTCCCAAACCTTTACCTTTGCCAGGAAAGGAAATTTGGTTGATGTTCAAACGAGGTAAGTCAATAATGTGCAACTGCTGTGCTGCTGACTCTCTCGTCAATCACTTTTCTTCCCAAGTGCTTTCTTGTTCCTGTAAAGCCTCTCTAGATGTATATATCCTCCAAACAGGTTAGAGAACAAAGGAGGAATTCCTGCTGCATCTAATCAAAGGTCTGAGGTTTCCAGCAGCGGTAACCCAGTCAGAATCAGGAACAGATCACAGAGCAGAGCAGTCAGACTACTCCTGAGGCTGATGGTTGATTACTAGGGCTCCAATGGGAAACGGTACAGGTTCATAAAGTCTTATTTCTTCTTCTTCACCCTACAGCTGGTTAATCTATTCCGTGTGTATTTTCTGCTGTGTCAGAGACCCAGCCACAGTGCCAGTGAAACTGTCCATATGGGGTTAAAGAATCTGGGGAGACTGTGGGAGTGATCACTGGAATAGGAGCTAGATGACAGATTCAAGCCATTGTTGTCAGGAGGAACACCAGATCATCTTTATTCCCATGTACACAATGGCTTACTATCTATTATGTGCCTGTTCGTGACTGCTGTGACTGATGTTGAGCTCTGAGGAAGGAACTTGCAGTCCTTTGGTCAAGGGCAGATGCAAAGAAAATGTTTAGCCCATCAAAATCTACCAGATGTCTTAGTGCATCCCTTCCAATATGTGCTGCTAGTGTACCTCAAAGTGAATGCAATAGATGATGACATTTTGAATATAACCCTAAGTCTGCAAAGAGATATGGCTACATCTTTCCTATTCATTCTCAGTATACAAGCAGATTCTGACAGAATGGGCTTTGGTTCATTTCACACATTAAAGGATTTTTTTGTTGTTGCGTAAGTGAGAGATTTAATTTGTTTTAAAGTAAAAAGTGAAATTCTTGATCATGGCTGTACATGAAATATTTGCTTTGGTGGGGTGCAGAGCATAGCAGGTAAAGGAGGCTATAAATTGGGTAAAAAATATTTTCTAAACAGGAAGATATTCTTTAAATAACATTAAAAGATAAAGAGCTCCTAATCTGTGTGCTTTTCGTCTGTACAAATCCTTCAGAGAGGCCACAAGCTGCTTAAAACTGATACAACAGCTGTGTTGGTGGGTCCTGGATCTGCTTCTGTTCAGTGTTTTCTTAGGTTTCCTGGATGCGAATAAAAAGAGTGGGTGTATGACATTTCCCAAGGACATGAAACTGTGAGACTTGAAGCGTTTTGGTGGAAAAAATCAGAATTCAAACTTATTCCAACAAACTGGAAAAACTGAGGAGAAAAAGACCTGGATGAAATTTGGTAGGGATAACTGCAAGGTGCTACACTAAGGCAGGAATAATCAACTGTATAAGCACAAGAGAGAAGCAAATGACTAGGCTGCAACTCTGCAGAAAAGAACCTGTGTTATGACAGATCACAAGCTGAACATGAGTCAATGTCATGCTGTTGCAAAAGAAGGCAAACATCTTGCTAGGATATATAAAAGACATATAGCCTGGAAGACGTATGAAGCAATCCTCCTGCTCTGTTCAGCATTGCTTATAGCTCAGTTTGGAGGCGTTGTAAAGTTTTGATTATTACACTTTGAGACAGGTGTGATCGAACTGAATAGAGTCCAGAGAAGGGCAGCAGAACTCTTCAGAGGTCTGGAAAGCATGACATGCTTTGATAAAGAAGAATTGAAAAAATGTAAATTACTTAGCCCAAAGACCAGCAAGCTGTCAGGGGAATACTACAGTCTTCAGATACAAAATAGAGGAGGGAATGATCTCCTCTTTGGGCCTGGGCTGGATTGAATAGAAAGCAAGAAATAGCAGAAAGATTGTTCTAGACTGTAAGAATAATTTTCGAGGACCAAGGATAATAAAACTGCTGAATATTTGGTCCAGGGAGGTTGTTCTGTCGTTTTAAGAACAAGTTAGATAATTATCTCTGTAGAATGAAATTAGGCTAGATCCTATCTTGGGAAAGTTCTTTGCACTATATGACTTATTCAGTTCGCTTTGAGACCTTTTCTAACATTTCAGGAAGGCAACATGCTCTTTTAATGTAAATGAAATAAAAGTTGTCTAGTTGTCCTGTACTAAGGCGTGTATAATATCCAAGGGTAGTGCAGCCCCTGGAATATGGTGCAGCCCTTTTTGAAAAGAGCCTGAAAGAAAAGTAAGAGTTTAAAGAGTTTACTAGAAGATGGTTAAAAGAGCTCTTTTTGGAGAAGGCATAGGGGACAGGGCATTCTGATTTCACTGAAACAGATGCTTAATTAAGACTATGAATGCTGAAAACAATGATATGGAAGAAGAAAAACCAATGAGGATAAGCAGTTATCAAAGTGAACTGAACTGAAAATAAAAGCTCTTCTAATAATATACTCCTTGAATGAAAGACCATAGTCCAAAAATGCTTTTTTTTTTTTTTTTTTTAGAGATAAAATGAAATAAAATAAAGCATAGTTCTGCAGGTGATCTTTTTAGACATTTCTCCAGGGAGAGAAAATCTAGGTCCTGTAGTACTCATGGTTTAACATATATTGTTTAATATAAATGGAACAGATGGTCCCCTGTGCATGATGAAAAATACTGAATTTCTGTGAGCAGACAGGTAGAAAGAAATAAGAGAGCAATGATCATCTCTTTTGGATGCTGTAGTGATAAGCTACACATAAGATCCTGAACAGAACTTGTTTTGAGTCCAGACAAAGAATTTTTTAAACCTCTAAGGGGAGAAGGATTTTTCCTTTCCTTACACGTCTCCACTCAGACAAAAAGGAAAGCCCTGAGGAGTTAAAGACGTACTGGGAGGAGCGGAAGAGATTTTTAGACCAACCAGGCAATAGGGAATCCTTTGTACAAGAACAGGTACCCTGGGACTGAAAGGCTGCAAAGTGGTGCTGGAAAGAATCTGTGCTGAATGAACAGGACAAGGCAAAAATGAAGAATTAAGCTGGGCTTTTTAGAAAGCTATTTTCACGGAGCTGTTGCTCAGTGAACTGTATCATGTTAGCATTAGAATCTGATGTAGTTTAAACACTCTTACACTGGAATTATCCATAAATTGTTTGAAATCCTCATGTTTTGATTTGCTTTGGGACATGTGTGCACAAAGTATGACATTCTAATTGCCCTTCTCCCTCCATTTTTCATTGCCACTTGAAAACTTTGGGAAACCTTTGATTTACTCAGAAAGCTGATCACTTGGTGCCCCAGATATTTCCAAGTAAATTTGCACCCCCTCTACCCAAGGACTGACCAGTGATTCACGCTAGCTCCTATTGCTTTGCCTGAGTTTATTTAATCCTTCTCCCATCCTTCCCTTTGCTTTCTTTACTTTTCATATGAGTAAAACTGATTTCCCAACCCAGTCCTTATCTGGGAGGCAGAAGGGGTATCCAAAAGAAGGCTTACATTGACCTGATGCTAAAGCAGGTTCAGTTTTGAAACAACGTGGTTCTGGAAGGAAATGAAGCAAAGGATGGCTAATGTAAAAAATCTCGGTTTTACTAGTAGGAGGAGGCAACAATGTGGAAGGGTTGTTCTCTATGAAACCTGGGAGGAAATCTGAGAGGCTGGGCAGAATACGACTGGACATGCTGGAGGGGGTTCTGCAGGTGGTAATCCGCTGTTGGAAGCTGTTGATAGTTGTCATGAAAAGGGAGAGTTTTGGACAGAAGCAGCTAGAAGGAAGATAGGAAACTGAAAGAATTTGAGTAGAAGGAGCGCTGGCTTGAAATATGCACTGAATATGAACATTTGCTTACAGGGCGCATGGCTGAAATTTCCCAGTGTGCTTGTGAAGAAATTGTGTAGGCTATTGCAAATGGCACTTCAGCATGCACCACATGTTTAATGCAAAATAACAGGATCCAAGCTTACTTTAAATAAAGCATATGCGTAGCAGTGTTCAGAGCAGCCATATCCTTCACATTAATTCATCTTTTTTCTCTTATATTTTGCCTCGTTACAGTCTTAAAGTAAGGTAAATCCTTCCGGTGTGTTGCTGCAGACATTTCTTTAGTATTTTAGCAAAATTCTTTTTCTACAAGCGAAAATCAGAGGCAGCAGCTTCAAGCTGGCAAGGGCAATTTTGCCTAAGAAGAAGCTGTCTGGTCACGCAGATGAGACTGGAATATGTGAACATTTGACAGGCTCTGAGCACTTTCTCTGTGTGAATGAGGAACTGATGAGTGAACAGCAGTGTCCAGCAGCGCTTTTTGATGGTAATGCCAAAGCCTTTTACCAGCAGCTTCCCAGTGCAGATGGACTTTTACAGAAATAGACACATAAACATTTCTACTGCCATTAAGAGGGAATGGGCCCTTTTTAAATACTGGAAACAATACAAAGACAGAAAGCAGGTATGGGAAAGCTTTGTAGAATCATGTGTGTGAAATTATGTAAGGATATTGCTCTGAAAATGCTTCTCTCTGTTCTTGCATCCAAGGCAGTACACTCTGCCTTGTGGCCAGCAGCACTTCTGTGTCATATTTTCACAGAAAAATCCAATTTCAAAAGCACATTTGTGAAAACTTGAATTGTACAGGGTTTAATGGAGGAAATTCATAGCTTCTTGTTATAGAAGATGACAAACTGGTTAAATCTCTGGATGGAAATATGCTCAGAGTTTTAAAAGTGTAAGCAAAAACATGTGTTTTCCTGAAGATATCAGGGATGAATTCACAGCCCTGGCTGTCTTATTTGCACCAGCTGTAGCCTTCTGAGAAATATTTTTTTGTAAAATGGATAAAAAAACTGATAGGGCTCAGGTTGCAGCTATCTATAGGCTTTCCACAGAGAGGTGTCATTACAAGAGATTTGCCAGGAAAGACCACTGGAAGTGAGGAACCACACATGGAGGGTTGTGAAGAGTCAATGTGAACAAACATGACTAACTTTCCTGCCTTGCTTTGCTACTTTTTACTGTGTGTCTGTGGACATAAAAGAGAGAATGCTACCACACCTAGAATTTGATAAACCGTGATTCATGTCAAGCAACAAATACTAAGACGCATTATGTGGACTGCAGGACTTCATTGGCAGAGCAGGATTTTCATCCTGGAGTAATACTGGGCTCTGCGTTGGTGCTGAGTACATCACGGTTGTTTCTTCTCAGTTCTCCAGCTCAGGCCTATGTCCTGCCCCAGAAGAAAAAGAAGCAGAAAGGAAGGTGTGCCGGAGCAGAGATGGAAGTAATTCTCATGGAGATACACAGATCTTAATGCTTTGGATCACCTTCTTCAGTAAACCACAGCTCAGTGAATTTCCAAATTGAGATGTTGCAGCATGTTGGCAGCAAAAAGCAGCACTGCAGTGCAATTCGCAGTGTGCTGTGAGTACCTTCACAGTAATAAAACAGCAGGACATGAAAAGAAATGAAGGTGATTTTTTGGCTGAGTGTGATGGCAGATGTTAAAAGACAGCATGCTTTCCTGCCTTACCTGTCAAGACAAAAAAAAAAAAAAACTCTCAGGGAAAGCAGCATTCTTGTAGGCAAATATCCCTGTGTAGGATGGGTTTTTTTCAGGTGGATTTGTGAAGCCTACTGTTGGAACGTACTAGTCAATAGCACGAGATATTTTTCAAAGTATGCTGTAGTTCAGCCTTTGATGGATAAAAGACAAAAGCAGTTATGTTTTCATTGGTGAAACATAGTGTTACAGGTTGCTCTATCAAAGGGAACTAAATCTCATTGATTCTGAAAGTTTTCTCTTAACTGCAGGTAATCAAGAGAGGGACCAGAGTTACCCAGCTTGTGAACATCTTTTGTTGCATTGCTAAATAAACTCTTAGCAGCCTATGAGCTCAGACATGACTAGGATACCAAAATGCATTTTGCTGTCTTTGCAAGTAATCCCAGCTGGCACTCAGCTATCCATTAATTTCCTTAGGGGATGATTATTGGACTCCGCAAGCTCATCCTAACTTGTGATGCAACGATCAAGCAGCAAGAACCAGCGTATCCCCTCTTGCTTTTACCCATGTGGGTAATGTGGCAGGTCGTAGAGCAGTGACCGGAGGGCAGCATTCCAGTGAGTGGGGAATTGGTTGGAATCAGCTACTGCAGGCACAGAGTTCCAGGAAAGATGAGAATCGTGTGCCCGCTCAAGCAAGAGAGAGGAAGGGAAGGTGTGCATAAGACAGAGAAGAAAACAGACAAGAAAAATCTAAAACTTGTTCTCTTTTCCATAGGACCTTACATAGCAATTAGTTATATTAAAATCGTATCTTTTCTGATACAAAGTGCAAGAGCACAGACTTACAGAAAGTAAACTGAGGGCAGAGATGACAAAGAACAAACTTTGAGATTACGCTACAGGTTCCAGTATCTCATTATGATATCTCCAAAATCTCATGTTCAACAGTCTTCAACAGGAAGATTGGTACAACTGAAGTTGTGACTCCTGTAATGTACAGACAGCCAAAATGACTTTCCTGCTTAGTGTACTTTCATGGGTGGCAGGTTCCACAGGTTCCCATTAGGACAGATATACCTCCTATTAACAGTTGTTTTCATTCTTAATGAGGAGAAATGAGAACATGAAAGGATCACTGCAAGATTTTTCCCAGCTGATAGTGCTGTGCCTGAGCAGTCTGCTGAATGACTGTGCATGTGAATGAAAGTAGCAGTATGGAGCAGGCAGGAAGACCAGGACAGCCTGTGTTTAACTGGAAGAATTACTCTAATCCTAATGAAATTTCCCTTACTTTCTCTAAACATTTGCTACGATTAAGGATTTAAGGAAAACTGACAAATGGGGCATCAACTCTGAGAACAAATTAGGAACCTCCCGTTCTGATCTGCTTGCTTGGAGGATGAAAATATTCCTTCAGCTGTACTGAAGGAAACTGCTACTTAGATGCGTAGAGGAAAGCGTGATTAAAAATAATCAATAACTACCTATGCCTATGCCTTTGAACTGTTGTTAGACTTTCATTACGTAATAGAAGGAGTGGGAGCTGTCCTGAGCTAAGAACAGGATAAGCTAGACAGCTTAGGCCAGCTATCTGTCTGACCTACAAACAAACTTTTGTTCAGTGAGGCTGTCTAAATTGCCTTTTCAGTCTTTGTCAACCCTTTAAAGTCCTCATGCTGCATTAGTTCTTGGGGGGAAAAAATTGTAAAATTCTTTTTCTATTTAAACTCATATTGAAAAGGAAAAATGAAAAGAGTAACCTGTGATACTGAGCCAATCTGCATCTTCCTTAGGTTCTCGGATTTTGTCTCCAACCCATAAACTTACACAAACATGTGTAAACTTTCTCCCTTGTTGCCTCTTAGGAGAACCTCTGTGTAACCATTGCCTTCTTCACATTCTCCCTTATCACTGCTGTGGCACCAACAGAATCGTGCCTGTTGAGTCCAGCTGGTCAGATGATGAAATGGAACTGTCCTACTGACTGACTCTTTCATTTTAGCACCTTTAATCCTGCAGGGGGAGGCTGGTTTTGGTTTTTGTTTGTTTTGTTTCTTTGTTTTGACCTTATAACAGCGTAGTAAAAGTGAGAAATCATGTGCTGCATTTGCTTGCTTTTACCCAAGTTCCCTATCCTATGGCCTGTAGATTGTAAGCGTCTTTTAAAAGCTCTTTTGCAGAGTGTAGCAATGTGCAGTTTAGCAAGCTTCTTTGCAGACTACTGTGATTTGAATATCTTAATTTAAGCAAGATGAGAAGTTTAATGTAAAATCATCACAAAGCCCCTCTGAGATCCTTACGGTAGATGCTGTCAAAGTGAGTTACATTCTTTAAATGCTCCTGGTATTCCAGGCAAACCTGTCTCAGTTAATCATTTATGCTAGTGTGATCTGCCTTCTGGGGTAGCAACCTGGCTGCTCTCGAAGAAACAGGACGCTTCAGCACAGCCGTGTTCCACAGGCTCAGCATCTCTTGTGCAGTAGAAAGAAATGCACACGCAATCCAGGAAAATAGGAAATAAGGTTTGGGGCATGAAAGGAGGTGGTTTAACCTTGGCATTACTGCAGCTGTAACTGGATCCATGAAAAAAATCCTGCTGTAGAAATGGTCTCAGTGTTTTATGTCTAAAGGTAGCAATGTTAAATAAACATTGGACAGCAACAGAGACTTCTGGCTTTCTCAGGCTGCAGTTTTCAGTCTCCTCTGGCCTATGCTTTCACATAAACCATTTATCTCTGAGCTCATTCCTAGCAGTAGCTTGGGTTTTTTTACTACTTACTGCTGGTGTGATTTCAATTACAGTTTAGTAACAGTCTGTTTAACTGCAAGTGTGGAACAACTTCATAGAATTCAACACATTTTATGCACTGTAGTTTAAACTCAAATATTCTAATAATGTTTTCTGTTGTTTTTCCCTTCAGATCAGTGTTAGAGTATGTTTCTTTGCTTTACGTTTTTTTGGTCTTGTTTGCTTGAGGATTGTGTATGCAGTGGAAGGTTGGATTTTTGTAATTTGTTCATTTAAAAAAGTATGTAAAAAATGTGTATTACATTTTAGTCTGTTAGAATAATTGTTGGCTCCCACCTAGAGTTTATTCAGCCTTCTTCTCTACTAAAACACCACTTTGCCTTTCTAAATTAATACATTTATACATGCACATAATAGTCAAAATGGATGACGTGGTGTGTCACCCTGGCACAGCAAACATGTATAACAAACTTCCCTGAATGCTGTTATAGGAATAAAAAAGGTTAATATCAAAACTATCATGTTTCTGTTTTGATCAGTGCATATACATCATTTTATATATCATCATTTTAGCTTAAACAGAGTTGTTAGAATTTCAGTTGAAATATAGAAGTTTTCATTAATATTCTGAAGCGCAGGCTAACATTAGGAGCTTCTGCCAAAATACAGTCTCTCCATTTCCTTTTCCTGAGTATGGCCAGAGTTGAGGAATTTCAAAAGAATTTTTGTCTCTCCACAGATCTTGGGGTATACAGAAGCTGGTTTATTATGCTGACAGACTCCCTTGACTGAAGGAAACATTTAAAATGAAGTACTTTCTTTATTATTGCCATACAGTTCTGTGATTCAAAGTGTGGCTTATAATTTCCAAGAAGCATCCCAAATGCTTCAGACAGTGATTCACCTCTCTGGATTGATGCAGAGTTCAAAAAAACACATTCATCAAAAGCAGAGAAAGGTCAAAGTCCTAAGTGAGTCCCAGATTTTGTTACACAGTACTCTTTATACTGACTTTGCTTTTGAGGATTTGCTACAATAAATTTCTCTTTGATATTGGGAGAAGTGATGCTCTTAATCTGTATCCAATGAGTGGAGCAGACAGTATGTGGTATCTGGGGAAAAAAAATCTTGCTAACCATAGCCCAAGAAAGCTGTTCGTTACGCAGGCTTTCACTGATTCAAATAATTGAAACATTTGCAACTGTCCTTAAATATTAGAGCAAGAGCTTGGAAGAACAGGGCTTTGCTCTTGTAGCTTACATGATTTTGCAAACTTTTACTAACAGTGAATCCAGCTGCATTGCTTCACTTTGGTTTCTTATGTCATTTTTCAGTGATCTTATGATCTTAGGAAATTAAAGGACTCTTGCCAAAGGTAGGATTAGGGAATCTGGCTCATTAATATTTTGGAATAAAAAGAAAACCCTCTTGAGTTTTACAAGAAGATCTGACCTGCAAGACTAGAAATGGGGTGACCTTTCTATTATTGAAAGTCCTTTACTAAAATCCATGGATTTCAATAGAAGAATAAAGCTAATTGTCTTTCCACTGTGGGATTGATTCTGTTTCAGGACAGAAAAATCACCTCCAGCTAACACAAAGGTATTAAAGTTTCCTGGGTCATGCACATGGTGAATTCTGTAACTTTCTTTCCAAAAAAAGGGTTAGCAATTCCTGGCCTGCTATGTGAGTCACTGCCATTTTAGTCCAGTCTTTTCAGGTCATTGATGTAATGTCAGTGCCTTTGAGAACTGGTGAGCTCCATCACGTTTTTTGTGCCTCCTCTTCCAAAATTAATTTCTTGTCTTCTTCCCTGTAGGCTGCTGTCCCCTAATAGTACTGCCTGGTGTAAAGGCACTAGCACTCCGTATTTATGCCTTGGATCTGCTTGGCTACATCGTATACCTCTGCGCTAACACCACAGGGGCACCTATAATAAGGATTGGTAGGGTGGCAGACAAAGTACCCTGCTCCATACATAAATGGAATGAGGGCAACACAGCTGCTGTGTGTGACTCGTGTGACCCATGCTGAAGGCCCACTTTCCGCCTCTGGCCTGAGTCTCTCCTCTCACCCTGCAGTTTCCAAACTTATGCCACAGCATGAACTCAAGGCTGACACCACAAATCCCATGACCATCACATCCTGATGCTCTCTCTTCCCTTCAAAGCTATCACAGGAAAAGGCTTGAGCACCTTTGCCCAAGGACTTCTGCCTTTGCTTGGGCAGCAATGAAGCATTTTGGAAGCTTTATCTTGCAGACTTACCATGCTAATTCTGAAGTCCAGGAGCTGTGAGTTGCCTCTGTTTATGGCAGCCCTGTAGTTAGCTGAGTCTTCCTAATGATTGGCAAATGATTCTTAGATTGGTTTAGTGAGAGGCACTTATTAGATACTTTCTAAATTATTTTAAATAGCTAAAGAACCTAAATAGTCCTGAAAGTGGTGAGTGGGAGCTGTCAAGGAAACAATTTGCTAATGGAAACATGGCATAATTAACTGCCTTATTTAAATGACTTGCCGGCACGTTACTGGGAAGAGCTGATAAACAAGAGACTCTGCAGCAGCAGGGAGTCTTTGCAACTGTAACTGAGAGATCCAACCTTTGCAAAGCGACCATATTACAGAGAAACTAGCTTTGGGACAGAAACAAGGATAGCGGTCATATGAAGAAACACAAGGTCAGACTCACTGTAGAGTTTATTAAACTGTTTTGTCTTTTCGAGATTGGCCAGCAGTGTCCTGCCTATAGTATATTCCCCAACTTCCATATAGTGTGGCTAAAAACATGCATTCTTAATACTTTGCTGTCATTTTTTGCCTCAAGAGCATTCAGGAATGTCACAGTCAGCCTGCTTCTCCGTGTGGCCACACCATGGTGATCATTGGGATAACAACGGATGAGTATGAATCACAAACATCTAACAGCCTTTACAAGTTTGCCTTTAGGGACTGTTTTACTAAGCTGGAAGCTGAAATGAGCCTGCCGTGCTAGATGTAGCACTGTGCAGAAATAATTCTGCAGAACCAGAGGCTAAGCTCACAGTGTGACTGTTTGGCATTTAGTTCTTGGTGAGATGTTAGGGCCTATTAGTATTGTTTAAACTGCAGCAGTGGCCAAATGCAGTACAGACATGGGAAGAGAGAGAGTCTTCGCCCTGAGCTCACAAGCTAAAAGGCGAAGTGAGGAAAAATAAAAGACAGCATGGAAGCAGATACATGTCATTAGCTATGGCTTAATAGTTACATTAAAAATGCTTTCTTTAATTAATTTGCTGGATGAGAGACAGACAGGTGGTTAGTTCCTTGTAAGCGTCATGGGTAAGGTTAGTCGTTTTATCTCAGAAGGCAGTCAGTGTGGTTAGGCATGATCTACCTTTAATCAGTCTGAGCTGAACGTTCCCAGTCATGTCCTTCTTTGTCTTCCCAGCACTGTGTTCCAAGAAGACATGCTCCGTGATCTTCCCAGGAAGCAAAGTCAGGGGCTAATTGTCCAGCCAGCTTGTAGTTCCTCAGGTTATCTTTCTTGCCCTTTGTGAAGGCGGGTGCAACATTTGCCTTTCTCCAGTCAACAGGGATCTCCTTTCATCTCCATGAACACTCAGAGTGACCTCGATATATCAGTCATCTCTCTCAACACTCATCGGTGCAGCCCATGGGATCCCAAGGGTGTGTGGTATGCTCAGGAGTCAAATCAGTCAAAGTTGGGCAAAGCGTTCTGAGTTCAGAGGCATGGAGGAAAATACTGAGATGCTTGTGAGGAGTGATCTAATGTAAAATTGGAACAAGGAGGGATATTTCTTTTTGTCTTTGTTAGTGTGTCCCTTTCAATAGTTAGGTAAGAATTTAATTTGTTGCTGCCTTCAGAGCTATTAGAGTTGCATTTCAGATTTCAGTTTTATTCTCAAGTATGAGGGAGCAGGGACTGTGGGTCAAACTGAATTCTTGTTGGTTGGTTATTGCAGGTAACGCATCGTGCCAAAGCGGGATCCCATTACCTCCTCACAGTCTATGTGGATTCCATCTGCTTTACTTCTATTACTGTGTCATCCCCCATTTTTTTCAAATGTTTACCCCTTTATCATTTTTAATTCAGGATTTATTTTCACCCATCCCGCAATGAGTAGCGTGGTTTGCTCCTGTTCTGCCAGTCTGTGAATTCATTGTTTGCTGGCTGGCAAGGCACCAGTTCTAGGGTGACAGATGGGGCAGACTGCAAAGCAGGCAGTTGCTTCCCAGCCTGAATGATATTTTAATAAGCACAGAGACGTGACAGAGGGAGAAGCTTCTCACTGGAATGACTGGCAGTTTTGTTTTCAGCCTGAAAGCACTAATAGATGATTTTTGGCCTCAATCCAAAAAAAAATTCAAAGAAAATAGAGGCAGAAAATCCCATTAGCTCCTAACTTATCCCTCTTTTTTAAGGGTCAGAGAAGTTTTTTTCTCTGTGGTCTATTCTCTAGATAGTGAGTTGTTTCCTTGTTTCTGGTGTTTTTAGTTCTCCCTCAGAGAAAACTCTCTCTCAGGGAGACTTGCCTTTTAATTATCTTTTATTTTCCTTCTTTTTTTCCATTTCATTCACTTTCTCCATTGTCTTCCTTCCTCCCTAAACAATCCTTCTTCCTCCAGTTTCTTTGCATTCCTCACAGCTCCACAGTGAAGTCTGTCTGAGTAATGGGGCCTACCAACTCACTTGGCTTCCAGTTTCTGCATCCTGTGAAACAGCTGCTGCAGTGCCAGGCAATGACATCTGCATGGGAATCTCGGGAGCATATGTCCTCTTCTCCCTGCCCTTCAGCTGGATCTCAGTTACATAATACAAGGCCTGTGTAGGGCTTTTTTTCGTCCGTGGTCTTATGAATAAACCACTACAAAAGAGAGCTCTGGCAAAGCCCCAGAAAGCTCTGAGATCCCTCTGCAGTGTGAGCAGCACAGTGTTCTGCAGACAAACTATAGGATAGCGAGGCTTTCAGAGAAGAAGATTCTTTTTTCTTCCTAGAAGTACAGGAAAAAAAAGTCCAGCTGTCACTGGGAAAATATCAAAATGGTGCTGGAATATGAACTGAGATACAGTCCCGTACACTAATCAGAGAATGCCGTGAGAACTTCTCAATATTTTGCATAGACTTTGATGTCTATTTAGCAGGATTCAGGTCTGGGTCTCAGCTGGAGTATGAGCTGGAAATTAATGGGATTCCTGCTAAAATGTGCTTCTTTTTCTTTTCAGATACAATGATGACTCTGAAGGTTCAGATTCTGATTGGCTTCCTCTGGTGCATGATTTTAATGCACACAGATGGCTTCCCAGTAGACAGCAATACTGAATTTCGCTCTGCTTTCTCGGTGGCCCGAACCAGCAGCATGGAAGGGAGCTCTGAGATGGTCATAACCTTTGACAAAGTGTATGTGAACATTGGCAATGACTTTGATCCCAAGACTGGGTTGTTCCGGTGTCGGATTCCTGGAGCCTACTACTTCTCCTTCACAGTTGGGAAATACCCAAAGAAAAACTTGTCTGTCATGCTGATGAGAAACAAGAATGAGGTGCAAGTGATTGTGTATGATGAACATCACCGCAAGGAACGGAAGGTAGCCAGCCAGAGTGCCATGCTGCAGCTTGACTATGGTGACACAGTCTGGCTGCGTTTACATGGAGACCCCAAGTATGCTCTTTACAGCAATGTGGGCCCCTATACAACTTTCAATGGCTACCTAATCTACCCAGACACTTCTGCCTTCTTCCAAAATGCTCTTAGCTCTCAAGAGCTGGGGCCTTCCCGTCACAATATTCAGCAGCTTCCAGGAGAGCAGAATGAAGCTTCCCAGCGACACATGTTGTCTGATCAGCCGAAGAGGGAGCAAGACCCTCGCTCTGCATTTTCTGTTGCTCGCTCACAAAGTCTCCTGGGGACAGATGACAAGCAAACCCAGCATGAGCCGATCACATTTGACACGGAGTTTGTGAATATTGGGAAAGATTTCAATTCCTCCACTGGCATCTTCTCATGCCGCATACCTGGTGCATACTATTTCTCCTTCACCATTGGCAAAATGCCCTTTAAGACCATGTCAGTGAAACTTATGAAGAACCACAATGAGGTGCAGGCCATGATCTACGATGACAACCACTCCAAGAGGCGGGAGATGCAGAGCCAGAGTATCATGCTGCCTCTGCAATACGGGGACACCGTCTGGCTCTACAGCCATCAGCATGATGGCTACGGTGCCTACAGCAACCATGGCAAGTACATCACCTTCACAGGCTTCCTGATCTATTCCGAGGCTCAGCCAAAGCGGCTCCCAGGTGCCAGCTCACTCCAAGGGTCAGAAAATTAAATGCAGATGTGAAAGGAGCGTAAGAAAAGCCAAGGTGCCATGAACTTGGGTATAGCTCCTCTTCGGATATCATCCTCTACTTTGAGCATGCTATCATGTGTCCAGTGCTTTCCTTATGCTGCACGCTTGTGCCTGACTGCAGGGCCATTGCTGTGTCTGTCATTCATACATAGAAAGGTCTTTACAGGATGTATGTGTGTGTCCAGTGTTGGTGTTTGATTTAAGCATAAAGCATGAGGTAGTTTGGGGCAGGGGTGGGGCGATGTAGTGAATTGCCAAGGATCAGAGAAACACTGCAGTAATGCTACGGCAGATCCCTAGCATCCAGAAAGCAAAGGATGTGGTGACTTTCCTTGCATATCTGTTAAGGGAATAAATGTAATGAAATTGAATGTAATAAAAAATACAAAATATGTACGGTTTTCTCAGATTGGAATTTGTTGTTGGCTGTGAGACTTGGGTTCTTTTAACGGCCTGAGGTGCCAGTTCAGGATGGAAAGGAGCATGGCGATTGTATGAGCTGCGGTATGGGTTACTGAGCAAGATAGTTACTGGGGCTGTGCACACACTTTTCTCTTGTGTGTGTGTGAAGTGTTGGTGCCTCTTATGACTTTATTGCAAGTTCCATAATATTTTTCGCTTTTCTTAATCTGAACTTCCTGAGGTCAAGAAGAACATGCAAGACAAGCGTTTAAGAATCTCAGCTTCCTTTTAAAGAAAATAATGCATTTGGGGAAAAAAAAAAGAAAGAAAAAAAAAAAAGAAAAAAAAAAGAAAAAAAAAGCATGCTTCTAGCCTACTAGGATAGTAGGGGCTAGAAGGATGAAGGCTCAAAGCTACTAATGGACCAACCTCTGAAAGCTCAGGAGCAAGGTAAGTAAAGTGTTTTTAAATCTAGTATTTGAGTCACGATTTTGAAGTGAGTAATATCATGCCATGCAGTGGCAGTAGTTTCCCCACAAATGAGCTCCTTGAATACAAGGCTATGGATAACCTTTATGCCGCATTGCTAACCTAGCACAGAAGGGATCAAAGGGACCACCAAGTGACAGGTTCTGCCTGTGTTCCTGTGGGTTGCAGGCTGCGCTCCGTCAAGCCGTGGTGCTGCTGCAGTGGGACTGCTGCGGCTGTAGAGGGCACTGGTGTGTTCCTACAGGGCAGCCGAGACGGGCAGCAGGACCCCAGAGTCGGGTTTTAGGAAACCCGGAGGCTGGAGGCTTCATCGCAGTGTGGTTGGTGCTGTTTCCGTTGAGCTAGATGCTCAGCTAAACCCTGGTTTGCCTCCCAAAATACGTAAACTGCCAAAGTGCACCATCTTGAGCATGCACGGAACTTTGTGATATCACTGGGATGCAATTTAGAGTCTGCTTTACAGATAGAAAAGCCCTCAAACAGACCCTAACAAAATCCTGAATTCAAAAGAATGCCTTTGTATCTGAGTAACCAAGCCAACTCCCTCGATGTTTATCCAGACATTTATGTAGCTCAAACTGTATATTCTCCAGCAAGGCAATATTTTCAGGCACTAGTGACATCCCAGCTCAGCCTTTTAATGATGTTCTGTGCTCAAACTGGATGTATTTGCAGCCACTCCCTAACTCCATCACTCCATACGTATACTAGACATTAATGACTGAAGACTGAGGAAAAGGATGAAGGGTAGAGATTAGAAGAACATTTAAAAAAAAAAATCAGGGCTGGAAGAACATGGTGGGACACTAGCTTACTAGAATTTGTTTCAAATGACATGCTAATCTTGATCCCTACATCCTTTGGGGGGGGGGGGGAAGAAAGCTTTATGAACTGCATAAATCTGTCCTGCAGTGTCCTTTTGTAGCCCTAACCTTACCTCTAAACCCATTCTCTGTGGCATCTTGCTTCCAGGCTTCTTATTCCTGCCTCACCATTTTGCCTCTCCATCTGTTGGGCAGCAGTGGCTTGGAGGAAAACAAAGTAGGTCAAAAGCTAGCAGTTCCCACTTTGAACGTCACATACCTCCTTTTTCAGCATGGAAAATTAAGTGTATATTGATAGAAAAAGAATTTCAGATCCCACCATCTAAGCACACACAATGAATTTTCGAAATTAATATAGCTAGAATGGCAGCAGAAAGCCCAGTAGAAACAAAAACATCAACAAATCAAAATCCTCCTGTACAGGTAATTATATTTATTTAATTCCATACAGCAGCATGTAAGACAGAAAAAAAGGTTAAAGATCTACTTCTACAAAATAATTATATTTCTGATTTTAAGAACAGAGATTGTGTATTTGTTATGTTTGTCTTTAAAGTGCCATAGTTGTATGAAAAAAAAAAAACTTCAGAAGAGGTAAAATCTGCTGAAGAAATAACTAGGTCACGATCCTTAGGAATTTAAATGAGATGTACGGAAGTGTATTCCAAACGAATAGCTGACACAAAGCAGTATACATACGTAAATACAATACGTGAATACTAGGAAGCTTCATGGGATACATACATTTTCAGGTTGGTCTTTAATGAACACGTGAGGTGGGAAATAACTGTGGACACATCAAATGTGATGCTGCATAACCAGAAAGCTGAAATTAAATACACCACCTCTATTGTGAAACGCAGCAGTATCTGCTTCGCTGATTACTGGAGAGGAGAAACAAGACTGCATTTGGCTGAAACCACAGAAGGAATATGAGGCTGAACTGAATTATTCAAGATGAATTCAACTAGGACACCAGTGTAACATCCTGGAAAAAAGCTGCCAGGACATCTCCCTAGAAAGCATCAGTGATCAAGACAGATAACACATCTAAATAGCACTGCCCACTTCAGCTCAGCCCACTTAAAAAAAAAAAAAAAAAAAAAAAAAAACGAGAGAGAAAAGGGCGAGATGCACTTTTTAGTTTTGTCCTGGTTCATATAAAAATTAAAAAACTGTGTATAAATCCTTAGAGGGTTGCCAGCACAATGCAGAAAACAGTACAAAAAAGTGTGGCATATTTTTCTACAAAGTCCTGAATACTGAGGAAAGATTGCCAGCGTTCTAAACAAACAAGGACGCAGCTGAAGTCAGATGTGTCCTTTCCCATGGCACTTTCCCTTTTTAAGTGTCTCTCTTGGTCCTGGCCAGGTTAGAATGATAGAACTGTTTCAGCGATGCTAAATGTGAAGGTTTCTCCTTCCAGCGCCAGGAAGCCATAAGGAGAGTGGAATTTGCAGGGCAGAGCCCCTTGCACAGATCACGAAAGATTTCATCAACTAGCTGGGAGAAAAAATGGATCCAGAGATTTTTATCCAGACCCTGAATGGAGCGAATCTGATAGGCACAGTAAACACTGGTGAAAATCAGACGGTCATACTCTCCTGGAGGCAAAGGGGCATCGGTCAGTGAATAATATCTCAGTAGCTGCTCGATCTCCATCGGTGTTTTGGGAACTTCATTCTCTAAGATCTGCATGAACCGCCGCGCTGGGCGCAGGGAGGCCAGCTCTTCATCCCACAGCCGGATGGTCCCATTGGCCTCGATGTCCAGCCTCCCCCAGAGCATCTGGAAGAGAAGAGCAGCACGAGCATTTCAAAGCCGCCTGCTCGATGTCTGTCTCTGCCGGCCCCACGCCCCTGCTCTGCCTGGCCCAGAGCCTCGGCTTCCCCGCAGGGCCCTGTCCAGCCTCCCACCCTGCCTCTCCCACTGCCAGCCCGCCCCGCTGAGGCATCTTCCAGGAGTTCCCGAAATACGGCGGCGATGAGAAGAAGCAGAACAGGTGAGTTTTTACGTGCAAGCAGGTGGGAGCGCAGGTGCTAACAGTGCCTCTGCCCAGAGGCCCCCAACGCCCCGGAGACCTCTAATATGACGTCGGCGTCCTCTGGGCCGCGACGGGGTGTGTTGGTGCTGGCACCATCCCTGCTGCGAGGATGTTCATCTGGAAGACATCAGGCAGAGTGTGACACCACAAGATCATGGCCCTTCCCATTTGTTTCTGTCATTTGCTTGTCGATAAAGCCTTTGGTATTTCTGAGCTGTCACTCACGGCTTGCCAAATATGACAGATGCTGATCACAAGATTTCAATGAGCAAAACAAGCTTCACAAGAGAAGCAGAAGTGGTTAAGGGAGGCAAGTATGAATTTTGGGTATGATGACCCCAAATCCTGCCAGCACAGAGCTATAGCATGTGGCAGCAAAGGCATTCGTCTTGGAAGGCTGCAAGGAAATCTCTCACGCTGCGGGTGGGTGCAGCAGGAATTTGAGCAGATGCGTTTTGACAACAAGTTGCTTTGTAGCTTTTGCTAGGAGAAAGAAATGCTGCCCAATGGAAAGACGGTGCCAGCAGGCTCCTAGAACTTTTGGTGGAAATGTTACTTGGTGCTCACCCTGTTTTTGTACTTGTTCCCTGAGCATCTGCCACTGGCAGATGCAGATTATGAGGCTAACACAGTCAAATCCATGGCTGTTCTCATGTCCAGCTAATTTCTTGCCAGGCCACCTAACCTCATTTAAACTGGGAAAAAATGAATACTAGGCCAGAAGAATTAATGTGAGAGTCACATTAATCCCAATAATCCTTTATTTTTTGTTTACTAATTCTTCTAATACTTTAACTTTCTTTTTCCCTTATTTTTTCTTTCTTTGTGGAAAAAAAAAAAAAAAAAAAAGGAGACACATATATCCTCAGTCCAGGACTGTAAGAGGGATGCTGCAACCCCTCCCTTCTTCATGTTGATCAGCATAGTCATGAGCCAAGACCCTCTTCTATGGGTCCTCTGGGTCAGGAAAGATGAAATGCAAAAGCCGATATAAAATAGTAAGCTCTCTGACACTTCTCATTATTATTTTTATACGGATAAAGCTTTTCTATATTAAAAAAGAGAGAGAATATACATTGAATACTCTAGAGTTAAGGTCAGCAGGTGCTTAGATAAAGTAGAAAAATGATTTAATACTGTATGTGTGTGATGACTGCTACCAAACCCCACTTCCAACTTTCCATTCTTGATTAAAGCTTTTCAGGGAGATAGATGTACAAGCTGCCTGAAGATCTGCTGTCCCCTCAGACTGAGCTTTGTTTCTCTGCACAGCTGCAGGATCCCTAATGTAAGCCAGCTGGGGCTTTGGAATGTGAGCTGGGCTGTAGCTGCTTTTTCCTCTTCCTCCATGACTGTGCCAGCAAAGCTTTTACACCATCCGAAAATTTCTTTCCTGGGCTCCTCCTCTCAGCTAACTGATCCACAAAGTTCACAGATACCTCTAATGAAAGACATCTGCCTGGCTTGCAAAGTCAGTCAATTTGTTGAATAACCACCAAACTGCTGTTATTTATAACCATCTTATACATTTACGCAGCGTTAGATTTTGAAGTACAGTAAAACAAAAATCAACCAAAGCATAACAAATAATGTATTGAAATAATGTATTGAAATAATAACATAAATGTAATCTGGAGATGGGAAAAATACTCCCTTATTTACTTTATCATTCAACAGTTGTTCTTTTCCCCAAAAAGCATCTAGAAACCCCCCCACGTTATTGCAGGAGCAGACTTTTTCAGCACAGACCCCCCCTCCTCCTGCCACCAGAAGCAGCAGCAGGTCTCCATCCTGCAGGTAGGCGCAAGCATCTCCCTCTGGGCACAAAGCCCAGCTGGGACTCCAGCTACCACGCTCTCCTGCATCAGCACAGCTAGCAGATGCCTTTGAGTGTATCTGAAGAAGCAGGCTAAGCGTAGCACCACGGGAATTGCACAAACATTTGCCAAGCCAAGGAGCTGCCCCACGAACAGGTGCACTTCCTACCTGTCAGCCTCTGGGATCCAGCGAACACACACAGCACCAGCCAGGTGTTGAGCTGCACCTGGGCCATAGTGGCCGTGCCCAGTAGTGGTTCACATCCCCTCCGCGGACAGCGCCGGGTGTAAAGTGAGAGCTGTTTGCTGCAGTGTCTTTCTTGGCTGCTTCTGATCCCAGCAGCCTCTGCTGGAACCGATCTGCCTTTCTGTGTTTATGGTTGCAGTCCCGGGAAGGGCTTTGCAGTTGAACTTGCTGACCCAAGAGGCTATTTTCCATCATATTTTGGAAAGTTGGAAGACTTTGTTGTGAAGTTTTTGGCAATATTATTGAAGGTTCTCTTCCAAAGACTGACTTTCCACTGCAATTTATTATACAGAGCTATTAGTTGCAAGAAATTTTACTACACATGATTGCCTCTGAGGAATAGGGGAACCTCTTGGTCCCTTCCTCCTCTGCACAGTGCCTCTGTCCCATCTCTGTGACCCTTCAGTTTTCCCTTTTACTGAGTTTGAAAGTTTGCAAATGATCCAGAAATGTGACAAACAGATAAGGCCACAGTCTGGGCAGATTCATGGCAGGGCAATAGCAGCCAAAATATACAAGCATGCAGACTAAATGTTACTTGTTCAGCTCTGTAGCAAACCTTTGGGAAGGAATACTCAGTGTAATGACCTAGCAAACTGCAAGGATCAGAGCCAGTCAGGCTTTAGCACCTCATCATCCTCTCTTGTGACTTATGGGTTACAATGAGCAAGGTCCGCCTTAGGTGTTGTGAATTACACAGAGGAAACTTCATCTGATTCCCTTCACAGCAGGTATCTGTGTTGTACACATCCTTGCACTTTCATTAGTGCCTAACCCTCACTTGAGACACTGTGTATTTCTCCTCTGAACGGCGCAGTATTGTTGCAGGTTCACCAACAGGTTCTTGGATGTGAGGGTCATACAAATCAGTAATAAATATAAATAAGCAGTAATGTCATCTCCCTCAAGCTAAAGGTGTTCTCTGGGGAAAAAAGTCTGCCTAGAAAAGACAGGAGGAGCTGATGTGCATACCCTCCTGAGTAAGTTAGAGGCTGTCGGTTTGTGGTGACTTTGGTCACCAGCTATTTTATGGGATGATGTTCCAGTTAATAAGCTGTCAGTGTGCAAGCCAGCCATTCTTCTGCAACTTCCAGGATCTGCAGCTATGCCTGGCAATATGTGCTCACAGCAGCTATCAAAAGTGGCACAGATTTATTAAGGAAGGAAGAGCCCTCAATACCTGGAGCCATTTTTCCCCTGTTTGGATCAAAATAAGACCTGTATCTGTCATAGCCTTGGCTATCTTACAGTCAGATGACACTTCTTTCAGTTTTCATTATTTTCTGCTGCTTCTGCTTCAGCTGCATCCCTTTCTTCTGAGATATCTTTTATTAAACTCTAAATAATATGCCACTCAAGAGGCAGACTCGGATGACCCATCTGCGCAGTGAGATTGATGTGCCTTCTGCTTCGTGCCAGTCCTTTAAAATCTGCAGTGCACACCAGTGTACACATGACTCTGTCTAGAAGTTACTTTAAAAAACAACAAAAACCCGCATCTTGTTGGTCATGAAATAGCCTCTCTAGTATGCATCTGGGGGGCGGGGGCTGTAGTACATGACAAAGGAGTCATCCAGGATTTTGGCAAACATCTGCAAAGGTTGATTTTGTCGATAGGAGTATTTCCTAGGAACAGCGTGCGGCTGAAGGTCTAGAAGAGGATACCCATTTGGTGGGAGGGAGAAGAGAGGAGGCTCACGGGCTGTGCTTAGGTGACTGATACAATAGCAGGTAGGAGGCAAGCACAGATGGTAGACGCTGCCTTGAGCTGGGGAAATTTTGCACAACTGCCTCACTATCGCAGAGAAAGGCAGTTGCAGAGCACTGATAAATGTACACTTTAGCTCTTTGTAAACCAGCAGTGGTTATACGGGACGTGCACAGAAGCAAGTGAGTTTGTAACAGCTGCACACAGTCCCTGCCCATGCGATTGCAATGTTAGGTGGTGCACCTGCTCCTCCTGAGGGATTTTGTCCTTGCCAGGTATTCACAGCTGAGTGTGCACAACCCTGCCGCTCCACGCTCCCTCTGGTCATGCCATCTGTCGTAGGCGCAGTTTCAGCGAGTCACATCAAGCCAGGTTTCTGCAGGGTCACCCTGGCTGCTTGTGGCATTTCCACCAGGACTTCCTGAAATCAGGAAGATGAGAAAGGGGAACAAGATACGCAGAACCAAAATCTGTAGAAGCTGGTTGGAGGTTGATCCAAAATTTGTTCCAAGTAGCAGAAGCTTTGCCCGTCACAGGGTAATGGTGCAACGGAGTGAGGAACTATCAAAGGAAGAGACAAGTGAGGTAGCAGCCACTGTAACCCAGTTTGCCAAAGTCACAAGAGGCAGGATCTGCTGGGAAGAATTCCTCTGGTTCTTACATTATAGACCCCCACAGACCCTTGAACCTTGTTCATTGGCATTTTTAGTGCCTCTGTTGACCATTATGTTTTTTGTTCAGGCCTTTTATTTTGCACCTTGCATGGGTCTTTCTGATTTTTCAGTTGTAAACATACCCATAGATAGCAGTGTTTGTACAGGTGAAGCTAGCTGGCCTGTCAGCACTGAGAATTTCTGCTGCTTCCTTTTCCTGTTACAGATTACATCGGTATGCTGGGACGGGCACCTTGCCACGGGGACCTACACAGGCTGTGCTTAGATATGTAAGAGGCTTAAGGCAGCATCAGAAGTCACAAGGTGTGGATAATGCAGCACCAGAAGAGCCTCTTTGGAAGAGATGTTTCTTTGAGATGGGACTGCAAAGAGATTGGCAGCATCTTCATCAAAGGGAAATTCTGCTTGAAAATTGAAAAAACGTCTTGCTTCAAATGTCTCACTCATAACTTGGGGAGACCTCAGTCCCCTACCTAGGCTTGTCTAGCACGTCTTCAGGGGAGGTGGATGAGGAGATAAAGAAGGGTAAGAGAACAGGAGAAGAAAATCTCATGGCTCATGGGAAAGGTGATGTTTAAATCACAGGAGAGGAAGAAGAAATAAAAGCTTGAGGGAAGTAGGAGTAAAGTACTGTCCATTATCAGATGGGGCCTCCACAATTCTATCCTTTACAGATATGGTGCTGCTGGTCCTTAAGGAAATGGTCTCCTTGTCTTTTTCTTCTAGTCTGTGAACCACATCCAGCTGCTTGAAGCAATAATGGGCTGTGTAACAGTGAAAGGGAGGGCACCACCCCACTGCACAAAAGAGTGGGATGGGGCCTCTCACAACTCAGGGAAGATGTAATGGGATGCAGGTAATATGACTGTCATCTAGCCTCTCCTTCAGTACTCCTGTAACATCTGCTCTGCAGGAGTTCAAGGCCCAGCTGAAATCCCCATCTGGATCTTGACTGCAGATCAGTCATCAGGGCCCATACAGATGGTGTGGCTGTGATGCAGCCGGATACCCTAACACCATCAATAGTCACATCCCCAGGGACAAGACGTTGCTTGCCCAGCTGTGGGGAGAAAAGCCAGAGTGCTGGAAAACACCAGCAAAACATACTCAGCTGGGGAAGCTCAACACGGTGACTGTGAATCATCGCTTAAAGTCTAGTTATTCAGCTCTGCGGTATCAGAAAACACGTCTCCTGAATAGGGCATCTGTAAGTCAGCTACCACAGATATGTATCTCACCCAGCATCCTACTACATTTGGGAAATCCAATGCAGGCAAACAAGCTGACAGCCTCATGGAGGCTGGCAGCACGGACCAGGCAGTGACAGAGATTTGGAAGATAACTTTGTGCTTGACCAAGCTGAAAACAGCTTTGCCCACCATGAAGTAAATGCCCACCAGCCACAAGGACCCCAGGGCAAGCAGGCTTGTGTGTAAGGATAGTCCCTGGGGCTCAGGAGCAGTGGAGGGGGTGTGCCAACACTGGCAGTACTTTGTGAAGCTATGTAACATCCATCTCAGGCATCCAGGCACCACGTGCCTGGGTGACTAAACTGCACTCTTCACAAGTCCCATCCAAGACTTCTCTAATGAGAAGACATTTGGGTCCATTAGCAATTATTCCACTTATCAAAGACCCGCTGGAGCCAATGCCTGTCCCCACGGGGCTGGCTGTTTTGGCTCCGGTACACCCATTCTTTCACAAAACTTGCATTTTATCTGACTTGACAGAGCACTGTGTCTAACCTTTCATGATGCTATGTCAATCAATTTCTCCTGCTATACAAACATTATGTTTAAATTGTGTTTTCCTTCTGTTCCAGCCACCATCAGTCTTCTAACTTACCACACTGGGAAATACATATTTTTATTATACATGGACCATGAGTCCTGGCATGGTGCCTCATGCACCCTGGGATGGGTGAGGGAGAATGCAGGGTGGGGGGCAATGTGCTCGATAAAGAGTTTTCACAGTAACAGAAGTGGTGCCACAAACTTTTCTGCCTTGTGCAAAGGGCATTCGCATGCAAGAAGAGCCTGTGCAACAGAAAACAGAACCAGCTGTGGAACATGTTGTGGGAATGACTAAAAGTACATTTCCTATTTAATCAATTAAATTAATAGCAGACCCTAAGAGGAGCTAGGAATCATTTAGAACCCCAAACTTCTACTGATTTCTTGTGTTCCTTTCTCCTTTCTTCCTCCCACAAGAGTTGTACTTTTTAAGGAAAGTGGCAAATGCTATCAGTTTTAACTAGAGAACGCTGTTCTGAGTCACATCCCAAACATGGCCATAGCAGCCTGAAACAAATTAAGGGGGAAAAAAAAGAATTTAAGTCCATGCTTACAAGTCTAGGGTGAAAACAAACATGAAGCCTGATTCTTACCATACGGTTCAGCTCTTTATTCTTGCAAACAGATCAGATTCTAGTCACAATGATTAACTGTCTTTTTTTTTTTCCCTTAACTGAATTTGTTTTGTTCTCTCTCTTCCTCTATCCCATACTCTGACCACCCCAGATTCTTTTTATTTATTGATCTTACAATTTAAAAAGCCTTAAGTAGCACTGGGATGATTCAGGTAGTCTCTACAAACTCTTCTGAATTATTTTGTAAATTTTCTTACACAACAGTTTTCAGATTTTAATGAGGTCAGTCAGCTTTCTGATGCAGAACTGTGTTATGCATTTTTTGGACTAAGAACAAGGGACATTATTAATTGATGACTGCTGTAATGTAATCTCATTCAAACAGCTGGTGGGTGGACTGAAACTACAATATTTCTCCATTTTTTTTGGAGAGAGATGAGATTTTCCACAAGAGCAAAGATAGTGGTAATGCTATTATCTCATAGAGCTCCGAGTAACTGGAATAGTGACAAAAAGGCATACTCTTGTCTACGGCACAAGGGAGGGGAGAGGAAAGGAGATATTTTTGACTGCAGGAAAAAGCAGTCTGAAGAAGTTGGAGAAACTAAAGACTGCTAAATCGTGAAGAAAAAGCTGGCACGAAGGAGTAGCATGTAAGAGGTTACCTGCAACTCCTTCTGCCAGCAGAACAGACAGACCTAACTCCCAAAGGAACAACGCAGACATTTCCACAATCGATTTGGTGTGGATCCAGATACTTCTTGTGTTGTTCTACTAACAGCTGTTTTAGAACCATTTACAAAAGCTACGTGCGTTTTGCTACATTATGATAATCTTCCCATCTTGGAGCTGAGATACTGCTCTCCCATTACTTAAGCTGCACAGCTGTTTCAGAAGTCGCCTGGAGTTTGCACTAGTGAGTGCTCAGGCCATGACTTATGTCTACAGGGGCAGCTAGCAGAAGCCGTGTATCTACAGCATCTCAGCCATAGGGAATGCCTGGACTCCATTCAATTTCCAAGCCAAAAAGACAAATCCAGTGTCTTACAGTTCAAAACAGTAGATAAACACCTACCAGTTGGACTATCAGGACTGCAAATTAGCATCCCTCATCTTTTGCTTTTCATCTAGTTTGAAAACAACGTTATTCATGTAACCATGACAGACATGAATCTCACATCAATTTTTATTATTATAAATACTATGTTCGAACAGAAAGGATAGTGCTATGCACCTGCTCCATTCTGATGTTATTTTGCATCTTCTTTCTTGGCTCCTGCTTCTATTTTCAGGGGTTCTGGAGCTGCACGATAGGCAGGAAATGTCTCCCAAGGACTATTCAGATCAAACTTGCGAAATTCCTGAGATAGCTCCACAGGTTCTGCCACTACCCGTTTCACTTCATCATCATACCGCACCTAGAACAGTGCAAAGGACACAGGCCGGTCATTTTCATACAGCCCCCATGCCCCCTCCACTATTGGATGTACACAGTAATGACCCAGGCCACCCTCAAGTACGAGTAACCCCAGTTCTTATGCCATGGATAGGGCTTGGGTCTCTGCCACAGCTTCAGTGCTCCTCATTATTGAACAAGAGCCCTCCAGATGCCACCAAGACCTCTGTACTCTCCAAAAACTCCTCCTCTTTGCTACCACGCACCCCACATGTCCTGGCTAACCAATCTGAATTAGGAGTGCCCAGCCTACAGTCCACATGAAGTCTACTCGGAATAACAGATTTAGTTTGTCATATGACAAAGGAAGTTCTCCTGAGTCACTGCGATAAGGTGGTCCATCCACCTGGCAGAGCTGGGGACTACTCTCATGTATATTTATAAATGCCCATTATGACAGCTTGTTTGGTTTGTTTTGCTTCTTAGCATAACATTCAGAACACAGGTGAAGGGTAGTTGAGTACCAGATAGGCTTGATTTACCCTCGTTGTGTCAGTTCCAATCTCCAAACCTGTTGCCTAGTCCTCGCTTACAGGATTCCACAGCTTCTATTTTCTTAAAACCCTCTGTTGCCTACAGAACTTCACTGTCTTCTCCTGAGACTCAGCTCAGTCTTAGAACTACACCAAATACGAATGCTTCTGCAAGGCAGTCATTTGAAACTAGGCAGATACCAAATACACTCATTTCACGTGTGGTTTACCACACAGAGGTAAACATTTGATAAACGACAAGTCAGTTCAACTAGAGTTTTGTAATCTGGGCCTACAAAAACTTCAGAAAGTAGAATTCCCACTGCATAAAGATCAGTCTAGTCATTCATTCCAATGGAAATCTCCAGTTTTGCAGTGGAAAGTTTAACGTTTCAAATGAAAAACAAAAAGCAGAAGCACTTTCTCTGCCTTTGGCATACGTCACATGAAATTTGCTCAGTGTTGCTGGCCTTAGGCTGCCTTATTATATATAATACTTTGTGATGACTTGAAATGCTGGAGATGCATACTCACTGGAATACACACAAGTGAAATGTCTTCAGACCCCTTTTAGATAAAGGACTACAAAGCATTCACATCTCCGTACTGAAACTCAGAAAAGAGTATTACAGAGATTTGATCACTTTAGACACAAGTGTATCTCCTACCTCCACATAGCCAGAGAGCGGAAAGTCCTTCCGGAAAGGATGGCCTTCAAACCCATAGTCTGTGAGGATTCGCCTTAGATCAGGGTGGTTGGCAAAGAAAACACCATACATGTCCCAAACCTAAACGAAAGGGAGCCTAGTAAGTTGAATTAGATAGTCTTATCTCCGTATCAACCTTTCTAGCACCTCCATGCTTCCCCACCTCATACAGAAAGGCCACTCCATCCAAGAAAACAAAGGGGTCCTTCTAACACACTGCTAGAGGTAAGGCTCCTCTTACTTTGAAAAAAGTCCCCTTTGTGTATTATGTCCACAGAATTTCAGTTCCGTGCCCAGCTTTGTGCAGTGCCAGTGTTCCATGCAGGAATTAATTTAAAAGCAAATTAAACAGTGTTTTTCCCCTACTCGGAAAAGACAGCCAGTGAAACACCTCCCCCTTTCTCAGGGCCTTAGATAATGATACCATTTTTAGGAAAATGCAGCCCCACTCAACAGAGACTCTGCTCCCAAGTAAAATGGCACTCACCTCTCTTTCATACCAGTTTGCTGCCTTGTGCACAGACACTGCTGAATCGATAGGCGTCAGCTCATCAGTGTATGTCTTCACACGGATCCGACTGTTGAACCGCAGAGACAGGAGGTTGTAAACAATCTGCAGTAGGATAAAAGAAGACATTGGCCATGTACGGACTTCAGAGATCTCTTCACGGTACGGTACTGGCTGAGCAAAGATGTATGAAGCCTATTTCAAATATTCCTTCTCAGCAAAGTCACATGCAGCACCTAAGAGCTGGGCATGAAAAGTCACCGTAACTGAGGCTCTGATAGTTTTTCTCTTTCTTAATTCAAGAGTAACAAAAAGGATGTGTGATGTAGAAAACATCACTGATGAGGAGCTGAAGTAAAACGAACACTAAATCTTAAAAAAGAATACTGATGCGATGAAGACGCATGACAATAGTCTGTCGTAAAGAAAATGACTATAGATTACCCCCAGTATCCAGTGACCCTGTTGGTATGTGATTTGATACCACAAGATAAACCAACGGGGGAAACAAATAAGCTATTTTTCATAATCTTTCTAACTTGCTGGGAACAAAACCAGTTCACTTCTTATGTCAGAAAGATGATCTGCCCAAATTGGACAAGGAAAGGAGGACATCTCTTCATCAATAAGGTTGCCTAAACCATAATCAGCCTCCTGCAGCTTGTGGTCCCCAGGTATTTTCTTCTGTTATCTTACACAGACTTTCCTAGGCTAAACTACAACAAGGTCTTTGCAATCATACTGTGAAAAAGGCTTTCTAATAGGTGAGAAGACAATACACTGAGTGTCTAATCTCCTTCAAATAGGTCCTGACTTTCAGAAGATGTTTTTAAAACTACTAAAGATTTTTCTTTTTTAGAAGAAGAAAAAAATTAAGGAGAAAATCTGTGGAATTTAAAGAAAAACTTGACTGTTTGTGTCCACAGCAGCTGACAGACCTAGGTGGAAGAAGGAAGAGCACCAGTTCCTACATGGCCAGAAAAAAGTCTCTAGACACTTTAATAAAATCAAAGCAAAACAAACAATAAAACAAAAAGAATAATAATAAAAAAAATTCAACAACCACCTCCCTCCAGGGGGAGGGAGGAGAAAGACTTTCAGCAGAACACAAAAGGAAAGCTAGGAACCCATGCAGTATTAGTTCTGCTACTGCTTCCAGGATCAACAGGTTAAACAAACCCAGCACTTCAGAGTGGATTTTTTTTTTACTGTCAGAAAGCAAAAAATGCAGTCAGAGCTGCAACAGCATCCACAGCCATCAGCAGGTGTGGAGCTCTCCAAGTCCGGCACCTGTGAGTGGTTCTTACCTCAAAACGGTACTGCCGAGATGGGACATCAACAGCAGTCAAGTCAGCCAAGGATTTGAACTGGGCATTAGTGTGATCCCGAAGGAAGGTCAGAACTGGAATAATCCCATCTGGATGGATCAAAAGCTCCAGCTCGTTGAAGCAGGTCACCTGATGAAAACAACAGAAAGGGAACTAGCACTAACACTAACGGGACTGAGCGTTGCACTGAATCCAGCAGGACCCATATACAAAGGAAGTATATGGTACAGCAGACACGATGACATCAGAGAAAGGGGCTCAATAACAGCCCTAATTTTCACGTAATTCTGACAATCTTTCTTCCTCATAACAACATCTAATAAAAAAGTAGTGAGTTTATGGGTTGCAGCCACCTCCCAGCACGAACAATTTCTTAAACAGCACTTACCTGTGCTTGCTGGACATACTTGGGCAGGATCTCAGCCACGTACTCCCCAAACGCACAGAGCTGCTTCTGTTCTACTTCATTTTTTGGTCTGACAGTAGCTAAAGAGAGCAACAGGAAAAGCAGTAACTCCCATCCCTTGCTTAAAAATCCCTTTAATCGTTCTGCCTCTCAGTAACTTCTGCAGAAGGCAGGAGGATTCAAGTAACCCACACAGCTTTCTTCTGGTAAATCCAAAGCTAAACAAACCATACGTGCATAGGGGAACAGAGGGCATGTCACAGAGACTGGCCTATAGCAACACCTGGAGAACAGGAGCCAGAGGGGAGACCTTGTCATCTCTACAAGTACCTGACAGGAGCTTGTGGAGAAGGAGGGTGTCAAGTCTCTTTCCTCAGGTGATAACTGATAGGACGCAGGGAAATGGCCTCAAGTTGCCCCAGGGGAGGTTTAGATTGGATATCAGGAAGAATTTCTCCGCAGAAAGGGTGGGCAGGCGTTGGAACAGGGCGCCCAGGGAGGTGGAGCCCCTGTCCTTGGAGGTATTAAGCGAGGTGTGGATGTGGTGGTGCTCGGGGACATGGTTTGGCAGTGGGACTCGGCAGGCCATCTAATGACTCGGTGATCCTAAAAGTCGTTTCCAACCTAGATATCCTGACAGAAACCTGGATGAGGGCGTTTACATCTGTGCTACCCAGCAACTTTTGCCCGCCGTGCAAATACAGCAGAAGGGACACCCCGGCGGAACGACGGAGAGGAAAACAAGATGGAAGAGGGGGGCTGCCACGGCCGGGTGACTGAATTCGCACGCTGCCAAGGCCGCTCAGCCTGGACCCAGAACGGCTCCGCTTTTCCAGACAACGCAACCGGGTTTTTCGCCAGCACCGGCTCCCCGACCGGGGGCTGAGGCGGGCGACCCCTCACCCCCCTCCCGCTGCTCGGACCCCGCCGGGCCGCCCCCCGCCCGCTGACTTACGGCGAGTCTCCGCGGCGGAGCCCCCCGCCGGCCGCGCCTGCCCCGCCGCCACCGGGGCCGCGGCGACCCGCGGAGGGCCGCGCCGCGCCAGGCCCCGCAACGCCGCCGCCAACATCGCCGCAGCACGGCCGGGCAAGGGCACGGCCCGGAAGAGGAAGGCGCCGCCGCCGCCGCCTCCCCCCTGCTCTCCCCGCCCCGCTGCGGCCGCTCCCCGGGCGCTTCCGGGTCGGTCGGCGGCCGGGAAGCGGCGAGTGCCCGGCGGCGCCTGGCGCAGGGTGAGGGGCGCGGGGGAGCCGCTGGGGCACCCCGGGGCGGCGGCGGCGGCGGGAGGCCTCGGGGCGGCGGCATGAAGGGAGGCGCCGCAGGTGGGTGCCGCGCCGGGGGGGGGGGGGGGCGGCGGTGGGGCGGCCGCCTCGGCCTCCGGGGCCCGGCTGGAAGCTGCAGGGGCTTTCGTTACAGCGGGAGCCGGGCTGCAGGACGGAAAACAGCGGTGGCGTGTGCTGGGCTAACCGCGGCTCCCCGGCCTCGTACAGCCGGGTGTGAGGCGCCGGCACGGGCTGTGGGTGCCCGTCCCTGGGGGTGCTCAGGACCCGGTTAGGTGAGGCCCTGAGCAGCCCGGTGTGGGGGGAGAGGGGTCCCTGCCTGCGGCAGGGGCTGGAATCGGGTGGTCCTTAAGGCCCCCTCCAACCCGAGCCATTTTCTGAACCGCTGTAGGACGCTGCTAGCAGAGCCGCTGCACGACGCTGCGGGTATAACTGAGGCGGGGAGGGGATGGACTTGCTCAGCCCATTGCGTGTAGACACTGCTTCCAGTGAACACAACTCGAGTGAAGAAATTAGGAGCTCTCCTGTACCACGCAGAGCTGTTGTAAGAAAATGCACGTTTGGCAAAATGAAGTGTGGGAGTAACTAGCAGCCTCTTGGAGAAAAGTCTTGTCTTTAGGTAAACACTCCGCTGGAAATCGTGTTCACTAATAACTGAAGGAATTTCTTGTTTTAGTCACCAGGGTGCATAGTTGAGAAGCTGTTAAGAAACTATTCCTACTAGGTGTAGAAACAGGTTTAGAGGGGACGCAAATGGGCATCTATTTGCTTTTAATGCTGTTGAGCCGTGTTAAGGGAAAGTTCTTTCCTACAGCAGAAGCTTTTTTTGACACAGAAACTGCTTGGAGCATTGCATGTAATCTCTGTTACCTACTAAGAAATGCAGCAAAATGAGCTATCCTTGCCACTTTGGGGAAATGTTGGCTAACAGCATCTAGTGTGTTGTTTTGCATGCTGAAGATGTCTGGCACGTTAGCAAGCTGAGTATGACCATGAGTTACCTCACTTGGTTTGGTTGAAGAGCTGGCGGTTATGTCCGGCGGGCTTTTTGATAAAAACAAACCCACCTGAATTGGTAGCACTCCAAAAATTCATCACTTCGCTTTTGCATGGTAATTAACCCCTATTAATGACATGAGCTGCTGCCTGTGCTTGTTGTGGTATGATATTCTAACCCTTTTTTTCTTTTATCTAGCCCAACTAAGGTACTGCCACTTTCTCTTCGCATTGCCAGTTTCCTAGGGTGGTTGCTGGACTTTCCACTTGAATAACTGTTGCTGCATTTCTTTGTGTCAGTGAAATGAGTTGTGAAAAGATATGCAAATCTTGCAATTCTGCTGGGATGCAATGCTCACTGTACTGGAAGTTTTGTATATATTATAATCTTAATCATGCCAACTTCTAATTTGTTTCAGTTGTTTGAGGTTCTGAAACTCAAGCAGAAGTGTCTGGCTGTGCTATTTATATTCAATCTGAAATATGCTGGCCTCTTACCAATATGCTTGATTTTTCCCTGTATGCTGAAGCACTGCATTGTGTTGGTGGGGGGAGAAAGCCTTATAATCATTGTGGTTTTACAGATTGCTGGAGGTCTGATCTGTGCAGCACCATGGACTCGTCAGAAGAGACTGGAGGCTCCTCTGCGGAAGAGAACTACTTTGTGAACTACACCTTTACTGACCGCTCCCACTCGGGCCGCGTGGCCCAGGGAATTATGAAGCTCTGCTTGGAGGATGAGCTCTTTGCTGATGTTACGATATCAGTGGAAGGCAAAGAATTCCAGCTGCACCGTTTGGTCCTCTCAGCTCAGAGTTGCTTTTTTCGTTCCATGTTCACTTCCAACCTAAAGGAAGCCCACAACCGGGTGATTGAGCTGCAGGATGTCAGCGAGAGTGTCTTTCAGCTCCTTGTGGACTATATTTACCATGGGACTGTAAAGCTGAGGGCAGAAGAGTTGCAGGAAACCTATGAAGTGGCAGACATGTATCAGCTGACTGCCCTTTTTGAGGAATGCTCCCGTTTTCTGGCTCGTACGGTGCAGGTCAGGAACTGTCTGCAGGTCATGTGGCTGGCAGATCAACACAGTGACATGGAGCTCTACACAGCTGCCAAACACTGTGCAAAGTCACATTTATCTCAGTTGCAAGACACGGAAGAGTTCCTACACCTACCTCTCCGCCTACTGACAGATATCCTTACAGGTAAGGAGTTTTTGAGACACGCCATGTTGTGGATCTGGGAAGAGACTTTCAGCCTGTGAGTCTAGCAGGGATTGATCAAAACAGATGGAAAGATGCAAGCTTTCACAGTCACTGTCTATTCAGAGGCTTAGCTAAGCAAGGCAAAACATTCTGGATAACTTAATTAGAAAAAACAAAACACCACAACACCATAAATTGTTAGTGGACATGCTATAGAACTGTCAGGATCTATGGTATAGAAAATGGAGATAGAGGACGCAGGTAATTCCCAGCAGTTCCTGAGTCAACAGATTGGAAATAGTACATTTTTTTTAATGTAACTTAATAACTTTAAACAATTTTTGTTTGCATTAAAAGTAAAACAAAGAAGCATTTCCAAAATGAACACCTTAAGAACATCTTTTTCTTCTATTGTAATTCTTAAGCATTTAACATTGTAATGCAATGACTCAACATTTGTAAGAAGTCTTGAGCACAGGCTACCTTTCTAGACTATGTTAGTGTTATTAACAATTTTATATAATTATAAGGATTATTTAGGCTAGGCAGTCAGGTGACTGAAATAGAAGCAGTGTAACATCTTGGGTAATACAGTAATTACTCTTAATGTAAAGGTAATAGTCTTCCACGGTAATGGATGCAATGACTTAGTGTTGTGAAGGATGTGTCAACGTGTTAACAACTTGTTTTGTCTGACACCACTGCTTAAAGATTCTCTGCTGCCCTCATACACGGGCAGCGCTATAAAACCTCTTCATGATGCCTCAGTCACAACTCCATTTTTGCACGTTTCTGTATCATTGCTAGAGGAAGCAAGAATGTAGAAGAAGCTCATACATTCCAATGTGCTGCACTCGAGACCAGAGAGACTCCCCCTTCCTTGCTTTACTTAAAAATAATTCTGTGAACAAGTAAATTGCTATAGTTTGTGTGTCAGTGGTTTATATGCTGTTACAGTAATAAACCTGCTGTAATTGTCTTCCTTGGAATACTGGCAAATCTCCCCATAAGACCTAAAGTATCCTCTAAAGTTGAGGTTATGTGTATGGGAGTCTTTACAGATATTCAATTGCAATATTTCTTTTGCAACTAAAGAAATTCACAGTCAAAAACCTATTGAGAATATGTACTGATAGCTCCAGAAAACATGATAAAACTAGGGTAACTTTGATAACTATGCCTAGCTAAAATTGTTAAACGAAGTTGTGACTTCATTAAAACACAAAAATGATTAAATAAAGGGTGACTGACCTCTGTAGCTTTAACTCTTCCTCATTGTGATTCCATGCAGTAATCATAGTTTCAGGACTTTGGCCTTCAGTGTTTGTGGGCCTTAATTAAATTAATTGCTTAAGAATTTTTTTCCATGCATCATCTATTTCCATATATAGAATCATGTTACTCAATATATATGGTGAAACTTGGTCCATGAAAATGGATTAAGAGCTGAAATACACTCCTATTGCTTGTAGGGAAAATCTTTTTGCAAGTGCTGCTTCTTTGTTTAGTTAATGGACAATTAAATAGAGGAAGCTATTAGTGGCAAGGATTAAAATAAACTTCATGAAGATGGTAATTTATTAAGCTTACCTTCTGTTGCGCCCTGGGACCCATTTCAAAATCAAAGTTTTTCCATTTAACCACTACATCTGATAAAATGGATTTCCATAAGCTGTTTACTATTGAACAGATTCAAAATACCAGCTTTCTCTCTCTTCCCCTCCCACCGCCCTTTCCTCCGTCCTTCCAGTATGGAGAAAAGGGTCAGAATTTGTCAGATGCCTTCAGCATCACTGAATTCAGGGTTTGTTGGACTACAAAATCAGAGAACCTTTTTAAAGTGAAGCCTGTCAATGAATACAGGCATAATTGCTGGTGTTAGGGCAACTAGCCAACTTTCAAACTGGAAGGAAACACTTAAAGTCTTGTAGGTAGTGTGCTGCTGCTGCAATAGTTTATGGCATAGCTAAAACCTCCAGTTATGCCTGGAAACAAATTGAAATCTGATGCACTCTGTTAAGTTTCCTACTGTCACACTACTAAAGAAAGCTGTAGTAGCTCACAGGGGATTTCCAAATGTTGACAGGATAGCAGCAACACAGATGTTCAGTCTTGAGGGTCAGCTGTCTGACAGTGCTCAGAGAAGAACAATTTCTGCAGATGACCTTTGCTAGATGAGTTTCTAAGACTAGCCAAGGAGCCAAGAAATGCAACTGCTGAAATTTTCATTTTCAAATAAGAGAACCTAATCTACCTAAATGCTTAATTGTGTTACTATTTTTTTTATCATCTCAAAGCATGTAAGGTCTCTTCCCTGCCCTCTTTCTCTTTGACATAGCTTCCTTTGTTGAAAGTCATCCAAAATGCTTTAAATCTGACAGCTCTGTCTTCTGATATTTAACCAAGCAAATTGCATGTAGACGCCTGGCTGGCAGTGCTGATCATGCTTGCCAAAATCTATAAACCTTTGGATCTTTTTTTCCTCCTCTACAGGGTATGGTTTGTGGCAGGAGGGGGTGAGGGAGTTGCAGGAAAGGATGTTCCTAGGTACACACACCTATGTCTAGATACCATAAATTTCTTTCTGTCCCCAAACCGCAGATGGCGTTCCGTGTTCTCAGAATCCGACGGCTGCCATAGAAACCTGGATCAACTTCAACAAGGAGGAGCGAGCAGGCTTTTCAGAGACACTGCGATCAAGTCTGAAGGTATAAAAAGACCTTCTGTTCCAGGCTGGTGTAGCACTTGCTGGTTTTGCACTTCCCAAGGCAGGGTATATTCTGCTTGCAGGTGTGACTTGAAAGTCGCAAAACACAAATGCCATTGCAATTCACAATGTTTGCACGAGGAATACTTTCGTTGTTATAAATTGCAACCCTATTGACAGCTTTTTTAATTTTAACCTGAGGTGGTTTTTTTAGCGATTAGGGCAATGTCACAAATAACGCATTTCACCAGATGCTGTTATCTGAGAGATCATTCAGAAATCTTATTTTGGCATTCCCCTCATAGTAAGTACTCTATCAGCGATGTGGCCAACCCTTAACTAAACTGCAGTCACTCGGATTCCAGTGAAGTCTATTGCTGCTTTGCTGTCAGATACAAGTGGTGTCTTGAAAAGGCTCTGAATGCTCTAGGGTAACAAGGCTTGGGAAGCAGAATGCATGCCTCACACTCACGGGTGGGTCCTGAAATGCTGAAAAGATTCTGTCTTGGGCATCGCTGACATTTATGTGAGCAGACCTAATTCTGGTAAGGTTGACAAGCTCCTCCTTTCTCTTAGGTGATTGGGGAAAATGTTCACATCTACCTGATTGGAAAGGAGTCATCACGTACACATTCACTCGCTGTCTCTCTGCATTGTGCTGATGATGACTCCATCAGTGTGAGTGGCCAGAACAGCCTGTGTCACCAGATCACCGCAGCCTGCAAGCATGGCAGTGACCTGTATGTTGTTGGTGGCTCTATTCCACGACGCATGTGGAAATGCAACAATGCGACCATAGACTGGGAGTGGTGCGCGCCTCTGCCCCGTGACAGGCTCCAACACACGCTCGTCTCTGTACCAAGCAAGGATGCAATATATTCCCTTGGGGGGAAGACTCTGCAGGACACTCTCTCTAACGCTGTCATATATTACAGAGTACGAGACAATGTCTGGACAGAGACCAGCCAGTTGGAAGTGGCTGTCTCAGGGGCTGCAGGTGTAAACCTTAATGGTGTCATTTACCTGCTGGGCGGGGAGGAAAATGACCTGGACTTCTTCACCAAGCCCTCTCGGCTTATTCAGTGCTACGATACCAACACAGAGAAATGCCACGTGAAGCCATACGTACTGCCTTTTGCAGGGCGCATGCATGCCGCCGTACACAAGGATGTGGTGTTCATTGTGGCTGAGGGGGATTCACTGCTGTGCTATAATCCCCTGCTGGATAGCTTCACCCGGCTGTGCCTGCCAGATGCCTGGAGCTCAGTACCGTCCCTCTGGAAGATTGCCAGCTGCAATGGCAGCATCTATGTTTTTCGAGACCGCTATAAAAAGGGCGATGCAAATACTTTCAAACTCAATCCAGCCACCTCTGTTGTAACAGTCACAAGTGGCATCAAAGTGCTGCTCACTAACCTGCAGTTTGTCCTGGCCTAAAGGGGGAAAAACAGGCCCAGTGGTAGGAAAAGGCAGCAACGGTGTTGTGCTGTGCAGCTCAGAGGCACTCAGCCACCCTCAGCACCAGTCCCAATAATTACGAGTTCACAACATCCAGAAAAGAGCCCATCCTCTACACCTGTGCAGAAGTACAGGCTTTCTAGCTGTGGGCCTGTCCTTTTACGTAGCACTATTGAAGTTGAACTGATGCATCTTAGATTTCAGATGGACTAAATGCTATTACTGTGATCCCTTGATGATAAGCTGCTTGTGTTTGAGGCCCAAACTGCAGCAAGTGGCTTTTTTAGCCTGGAACCCATCCACCAATAACAAATCCTATAGCATATGGACGACATCCTCCTTGGCACAGACTGCTAGTTTTAACTGCCCGGGAGATTGTGGGTTGCTGCCATTGTCAGTCACAGAGAGACGTGCACTGTCTGTCCTCCAGGGATGTCCCCATTTAAACGTTCCTGTGTCCCTATTCCAGAAGGAGAGGCTGGCAGAAATACTTGCAGCAGACAGATTCCAGAGCTGACCCCAAGACCCTGAGTAGGTTGCGTTATTCAGCACTTCTAGAGGAGTGGTAACAAACTGGGAATCTGCTTACTGCTCTATCATCACCTAGCATAAAGAGGGAGACCATTTTTATGAGCATTGGCTTCCTTTACTGTACAGGGAATCCCTGCCTGTAATCATAGCATAGTGTTGGTGACAGATGGAACTAAGACCACTTTCTGCTACCCCTCTGTTGGCACTGTAACCCTTTGGGTAAGAATCTGAATAAAGTCTCTGCTGAGACAGAGTTTTCTTTTCTTTTGCTGCAACTATTTTAGAGCCTTCTGTGGATTGCAGTTCAGCTTAGTGCTAATGCTGTGCATGGGAGAGATCTATGGGGCTCCCAGAGAAAAGACTAGTCGTAAGAGAGAATGCTGTAACGAAACAGCCCAAACTCCCCTTTACCGTAATTTATGTAAAAGTTTCTTTATTGATGGTCAAGAAGTACAGCACTTAAGCCTTCGTTAGTTCGTTAAGGCCTAAGTTTTCTTTAAAGAAGAAAAGACTGAGATTTTGATAGTTCTTACTGACCCTCTGCAGTTGTCCCAGCAATCATGTTCCTGTGAAATGTCTCCAGGACCTGGACTTGTTTACGCCGAATGAGGATGTGGGGACGGATCTTGGCAATAGCCTCTATTGCTTCCTGGGGGGTCCAGTGATGCAGCTGAAAAGGCAAAAACCCTGCAAGTGAAAATCCATTCCACCCCTGCACCACTTAATGAAGCCTTTCTAGTTGCTACAGGCAATGTTAGCATTGTTAGAGAACCTAATACTTTGTCCCTTCTGTTTACTTCATCTTCCTCAGGAGGGCCTGAGTGTCAATGCAAGTCCATCAAGTGAGTTCCTCACTTAAAGAGGGATGGTTGCTGCCTCAGACCTTGGTTTTCTACCTCACTCATGCTTCCTTCATGTTGTGAAGCTTCCTGTCCTAGTCCCACCAGACCAGAGAAAAAGGGCAGTTTTTTTTTAATTAAAACTTTAGTAGTACCTCCATTGTGCTTCAGCACTTAGAGCGTCATTATGGAAAGGCCTCCCAGGGAGTGCCGAACAACACCAGCAGTAGGATCCCCAAGTGGGATTTCGTTTTCAGTGCTGGTTTACCTAGTTGGCTCTGTAGTGGAACTCAGAAAGCCAAAGCTACTTTTCTTGATAGTGAATTGTATTTACCAAAAAGCACAGAGTGGCTCGTCATTTCAGATAACCATGAAGTCTAAACAACAAAAACTGAGGTTTATCTGCTCAGTGAACCCATCGTCACACGCAACTTGTTATTCCCATCTCAATCTGTTCTGCCCTAGAATGAATTAAGGATCTCAGAATCATTCTAAACGGGTTCAGAACTTGCTGTATTAATGGCCCAGGAGACCGAACGGCTTCTTGAAGTCTGACCAATCTGCCAGAACCAGCCATAGGTACCATCAGGCCATGTTTCAAAGCTCTGTCACAACAGCAGTTTCTCCTTCCCATAGGATCAGAACATCTTTCATGGTACTTGTGCTAACAGCTTTTAAATGTCATAAGTGCAGGTGAACAAGGCGTACAAAGATAAAGTCGATTAGCAAAGAAAGCTTAAGACAGCTGTTCAGTGAACGCAAGCTTCACTTGTTGATTTATCTTGTGTTTGCCAGGTTCCACAAAGCAGGGAGCGATGTGAGCTTGGGGCCTGGCTATCCACCTCTCTTGAAATGTGTGTCCAGCCCAAACCCCGTACAATAATGGGATGCCAACGCACCTGTACACGCTCAGGGCTCTTGAGCAAAACCAAGCTGCAGAGGCTGGCCGTGCGCGCCCAGGCTATGAAAACGAACCCCGTTTGCTACAGAACCCTTCGTACCTGGATGAGATAGGCTGCCACCATGGTGGCGCTGCGGGAGCGCCCGGCCTTGCAGTGCACGTAGACGCTGTTACCGCGCTCGCGGTGCCTCAGCAGGAACTCGACGCCCTTGTGCAGGTGCTCCAGGCTGGGCGCTCCGGTCAGGTCCACGGTGCTGAGCCGCAGCTGCTCGACTCCCAGCGCCTCCCATTCCTGTCAGAGACAGCCCCTCCGAGCCTTTAACTCCCTTTTATTCCTTCAGAGGGCGAGCCCGGCCCCCGCGGGGCTCACCTGGGCGGAGCAGCACAGGTAGCGGGTCTCGTACTCCTCGTTGAGCGTCAGCACGGCGCGCACGTTCTCCTCAGCCACCAGCTGCGGGCGCACACACACGGCCCCGTCAGGCCCCGTCAGGCCCCGTCAGGCCCCGTCAGGCCCCGTCAGGCCCCGTCAGGCCCCGTCAGGCCCCGGCTCCAGCCCCAGCCCCCCCCCCCCGGCCCCCCCCTCACCCACCGCGCGGCTGCGGCCCCTGAGCGGCAGCGCCCCGAGCAGCACGGCGCGGTCGATGCGGTGCAGCCAGGGGCGGCGCGCGGCGGGCAGGGCGGCGCGCAGGGCGGTGTAGCACAGCGTCGGGTAGAACAGCGCCCGCGCCGCCACCCCCCCCATCGCCGCCGCCGCCGCCGCCGGGCGAGCGCACCGCGGCCCGCAGCGCGTGTTGGGGGGGGGGGCCGGGGAAGGCAGGCTGTGAGAGGCGGGGCTCCGCCGCGTCCCTGCCCGCCTCTCCACCCCCCGCCTCGGGCCCGGCGTGGTTGCTCCCGGAAGCGCCGCCATCTTGCGGAGCCGGCCTGAGGCGGCGCAGGGAGAAGCGGGGCGCGGGCGGATCCCCGGGGGCAGGTGAGGGCGGCGGCCGCCAGGAGGAGCTCGGGCCGGGCACGGCCGGCGGGGAGCCCGCCGACAGCGCGACCCGCCTCGCGCAGGTAACGGCTCCCCTCGTCTTCCTCCTCCTCCTCCTCCTCCTCCTCCTCCTCCTCCTCCTCCTCCTCCTGCCGCTGCTCCCCCGGCCCTGAGACCGCCCGCGCCGCCCCGCTTGAGCCGGGGCCCGCGGGCGGAGCCGCCCCTCGGCCGCCCGGAACCGGAGGCCTCCGCTTGCCGCAGCCCGGCGGAGCGCTGACAGCGCCTCGGGCGGCGCCGGGCCGCGGGGCGGCGGCGGGGGGCGCTGCAGGTGCGAGCGCGGCCCCGGGCGGCGGGGAGCGGCCCCCACCCGGAGCCCTCCGGGGCTAAGCCGGGGGCTGGGGGGCGGCTGCGTGTCCTCGGGCACCGCTGGGGGCTGCTGAGGGGCGGGAGGGATGAGCGGGGGGCTGCGGGGGGTGGGGGTGCGCCGCCGTGTGAGGGTTTGCAGCCCAGAGGGTGAGAAGGAGCGGTGGGCGCTGCTGGGTGCGGGTAGGAAGGGGAAAAAGCACGAAAAGCGAGAGAGACTGATCGTAAAACGAACGATAAGCGCATGGAGAAGCAATAAAGGTTAATGACAGCATGAGGTTTTTATAGGGCCGTTTATGAGTAGGAAGCAGAGAGGCAGCGTTACAATAAAGCGCGGAGCCTTTACTCCTTTAAATTCCTGGGGAATCGCGGTCCAGACGTTTTCACCTTCAAGGCACAGACATTCTCTTCTGCCAGAAGTTGTCAGGGAGCATTTTTCTAGTGTTGCAGCTTTCTTGCGCTGTACTGCTTCAGTGTGGCCATTGGGCGTGTTTCGCTGGGAGCTCGCTGATTTAGAATGCTCGCTGGGGATTTGCATCTTAAAACATGCTTTGCTGCTGGTCTGCACGAGCTTGGACTTCCTGAGTATCCTGATTTATTCATATATTTGCTTGTGTCTGTCTGTCCCTTCAGGCTTAGGTCTTTGAACTTGTAATCACAATAATTGCTAAATAATCTGGTGCCTTTAGCTCTCTTTTCTATTGGTTTTCTATAGATCAGTTCATCAGATACAATAAAACTACGTGTACTGTTTTGGCATTGCATATCCGTAGTAAGCCTATCACATTTTTGTTTGTTTGTTTTTTCTTCTCCGTAGCTGTATTCTCAAGAGCTCTTCATAATGTGAGGTACTGTTCTTCCCAGCGTTGCGCTTGGACCCAAGTCTTTAAGAGGCAGCCTTGTTAGAAATAATACTGCTGTGGTAGATGTTCAAAAATACTTATATCTTTACTTCATTATAGGAAACGTTAAGGGTGATACTGCTCGCATCCTGCAGCGTTATGCCCAGTTGCACCTCTTCTGATGAAGAGTCCTCTGTGCAGGAGCACAGTTCTTATATCTGCTCAGGGACGTGGGTGTGCATGTATGAACCAGCAGAACCCATAAGTAGGGATGTTAAAATACGATGATACCAGGGAATTTTTATATTTTTTCTAAAGGTGTATACTGTTCCCTTTCAGTCTGTGCTCACCTTCAAAATTATTGCTGGCATTTATTTAAAGGAAGTACAGGGGTTCGCTTTTTTTTGAATGATTGTTCTGGAATGGACATGCTTTTCTTTCCATGTCTAAGTTTACGAGTAGACTGTTCCTTAACTGTTTATTGTATCTCTTTCTGAAATACGGTTATTGATTGTTATTTACTATATTTTAATTTCATCCATTTGCCTTCTGGGTTCCTCTCACAAATCTCTTCAGAGGGCCTGCTCTAATTAAGTTTTATTTCAGTGGGTTTTAGGCTACTTACTGGGCTAGATGGGAAGTAACATAAATTCTCCTTTTTGAAATTTCCTGGTTATTAGTCTCCAACTAGGATCTAAGAACCCCTGACTGTTCTGGCTGTTGGAATAGAGGCTGTTGATCACGGATGGGTCCATAAGGCAGTCCAGTTTGCCAGCCAGTGTGTGAGATTTACCACTGAAACAGCAGTGATAGTCCAACAGACTCAGATATGTTTCTGCATTCTTATTAATCAGTCTTGCCACAAATGTCTTAATGCTTTATTACAATCTAAGCATTTTCAATATTGTTTCTTGTCCTTTAGTTTACCATTCCCCAGGACTCTGTTCAGAGTTATTTGTTGCCTTGGCAACTGCCCTCAGGTGAGAAATATCATTTTTATACATTGATCAGTAGTTTGGTGGGTAAAAAACAACCACAACAGTATAAATCAAAGCAGGATAAAATACTTAAACGTTTATTCGAATGGGAGTTGTAAATCGAGAAGAGTTATCTAGGCCCTCCAATTGTATTTTTCCATGAAGGTTTGTGACACAGTATCTTGAGTTGTTATCCTGTTGCGAGATTTCTTGGAGGCAAGAGAGCCTGTCTTTGTTGGAAGAAGTAACTGCTGGCTTTAGTGCGCTTCCTTCTGTCATTAGAGATGCTTGTGTCATATGGAAAAATGCAAGATACCACCTTGTCTGCTGTTGCTGTCTCCAACAGATTGTCCTGCCAAAATGCTTTGTGCTTGGGGCATAATAGTGAAAAGTGCCCTTTAGCATTCATACTTTCAAGCATAGATTTCCCGAATGTGGTCTGAACGTCATCTTGTTTGCACCTGATTCAAAGCTAAAATATACATTAGGAGCAGGAAATTTGGATAAGGCAAGGGAGAAAATGTAACCCGCTTTAAAGCTCCAAAGCAAATGAGTCTGCAAAGGCTTTGCTGTAGGGACAAATAGCTCACAAGTTTGAAGTGTGATAGACAGAGCAGGCTTATTTGTTTGTGACAGCAATATAGTAGGGCACAATCGTCATCCCAGGCAAAGGAAAGCTTCTTTCTGACATCTTGGGAAGTCTGAAACCTTCAGCCATCTTAGCTCTGTGTGCTTTAAAAGAAAAACCATTGCTGCTAACTGAATTCAGGATGAACAGTGAGCAAAGAGGAGCAAGTACTGAGGACTCCTAGTTGGACAGGCATCTTCTCTGACTTTCAACTCATGGAAAAGAGTTTCAGTTTTGGAGAGACAGTTTGTGGTATGAGTGTGTGTGTTTATGTACCGTGAGAAAGCTTTAGCCCAGAACTGGAATCGGGGTCCATGAGTGGTTACAAACTAAGATGATATAAACCGGGCTGGTCTAGCTGCAGCTGTGAGATTTTTCACATTGGTTTAAATTACTTAATATTTAAATATAATTTGGAATAACTGGATTAGATATTGCTGAAATTCAGGAAAATGGGCAGAAACTTTGGGTTCTTCATCCTTTTCAGCAGCACTCCTCAAGATCTTAAAGGAGCGTGTGAATGAGAGGATGAGTGATTCTTGAGTGTTGAGTGTGTCATGCTTGTACATCTAGCAGGTTTTTTTTTTTTTTCCAGAAAAATGTTTTGTTACGGTTGCATATAGTGTGTTCTCTCAGAACCCAATTCTCTATTCTCAGAAAAACTCAGTTGAATTCTGTGGTGGCTTACATTTTTTTTACTTGAAATTACTTGGAGTTTTTCACAGCCTTGTTTTTCTTGCCTCCCTCAAAATTGGTCTTTCTGGTAGCTTTCACTTCTATCTGCAGATTATTTCATACTTTGCTTTTCACAATAATAATGTAATTCTTTGCCGCTACATTTCAGTATTACGGGTGTCAAAGTAAAACCATGGTTCTTCAAGTATCTTCTCTAAAATTCTTTTTTCACTGAATCCGTGAATATTTTTTTGCTATTTTTGCCTTAAACTACACCATTGAAAAGAAATTCTGGCATATGCATCATATGCAGGGATCCTTCAGAGTCTGTTGGAAAGGGAAGATTTGTGCCTGTTCTCCCAGAGCAGAGGACCTGTTTTTTATGAAGTCTGTAATTTTAATGAAGTATCTAGCAGACAACATCCAAGTCCACATACAAAAAGGATAGCATCTTCCTTTATTTAATCTATATAGAGATTTACAGGATGGACACCAAGTATCTTAATATCAGCAACGTTTTACAAGGTAGAGCTTTGATGAATGCTTCTTTTCTGTGAGAAAGCAATGAAATATTGGTCCTTCAGGAACAGAAGAAATATTTTGAATGTCATGTCTAGCTCTTGCAGTTTCTGTAGGCACAACAGTGTAAAATAAATTCTTCTCTCACTTACAGTCTTAAATTCCCATGTAGAATGCTGTCTCAAAATCTTCTTGCCAAGTCACGTGCACCTGATCATTATTTACCATCCAAAAACTCCTGTTTTACGTTTAAACTTCAAATTAAAAAAAAAAAAAAGAAAAAGCCTTCAGAACAGTAGAGTGCTTGCATGGTCATAGGAGCTATTACAAATGGCCATTGGGAATGGGCAATGTGCAAAGGCTCTGGAAAAAGGGCTGTATATTTACTTTGCGAAGGCACACTTTTTATTGCTCAGTAGTCTGTGATCTCTTGCTGGGTGATTTAGGAAAAGTGCAAATATCCTGGTATTTATGGAGCAAAGCCACCCGTATTACATTTTGGGCTGTGTATTCGCTACCAGGATTTGACCACTGTCAGAGGCTGGCTCTAGGTTGTGCTGTGTGTATTTCACAGTACAGAAGCTCCTGTGATGCTGATTCGCTGCTGCAGAATTTGCTTTAGAATTTCTTTGTTCTCTGAAGTAATTTCTGCTTCATTCAGGGCTAAATTTAATAGGCGTTTTGTGATCGCTTTGAGGGAGCGGGACTAGAACATGTTCTGGATCCTATTTGTGAGGAAAGTATTTCAAGATCTGCTTAGGCAGACGCTAATTTTGAGTATACCGGTATATTCCTGGGTTTGGAGGGAGCCTAAACCATTATCTCAGTCATGAAAAATATCCAGCTTGGTGCTTCAAATACAAGAACTTTTATGCTTATTGCAGGTTGCATTAACGGAACTGTCTGAGTAGTGCGCTTCTTGTTCTCAATTAGTTACCACACTGCTAGTCTAGCTGAAAGTTACAACCTCCGCGTACACGAGAGAACTTCTCTGGTAACTTCTCTAAGATGGCTCCGCGTCACCACATACGATGTGTGATATACTAAATATAAGAGATAAGCAGCAGCATAAGGTAATAAACCTCTCATACGAAAAATTATGTATTTGTATATGGATGAAACTGATTTTGAGTTTGCAGACTGTCACACCTGTGTACTAAAACATTCAGGGACTCTGCTGCATTTTTTCTCCGAATACCTAGGCATTCGAGTTTTCAGTTATGCTGATTTTATGTCTTTCTGTGCCAGAACTTGAAAAGGGGCAGGAGGGGATGCTGCCTAGAGGTGGGTTTCTTCTGTTTTTATTTAAGAAGAATGCACAGCAGGAGGCTTGGTTTGTGTATAAGCATTGGCGTGAAGGACCGCTAGGAAAGCAGGCGTGATATAGCAGGTCACCAGGGTAGTTCGTATCAACGAGTGGGGAAGGTGGTGCTTACTGGTTTAGGAGAATGATTAAAAAGGGAGAAAAGGTTCAAAAAGATTACTGTAATTTGCAATTACTGTAAATATAATTTGATTTGGGGAGAAAAAAGTAAACCCGAAGAAGCTAGGTGTATATGTGCTTCCAAAAGTGACAAGGAAGACCGGGCCAGTTCAGTACTTACTTCTTGAAGTGCTGGTGAGTGCGGGGATTCCCTGGAAGGGAGGTTTTTTGTCCCGTGTCCAAGCTGCTGCCAGATTCTGGTGGATGAAGAGCATTGGGAATTTCTGCGTTACTGAGGTGGACTCGAGCAAAGTGGGTTTGGGCCAGTTTCAAAACAGTAACTCCTTCCTGAAGTTTGTACGCTTCAATTTTTTTCCTCCTCTGCATGGTGTGACAGCGAACGAGTGTGCGCGCGTGTGAAGGAACTTGTTTTAGCGATGGTCTCTTTCAGAGACCATGTATGGGTAAAGCAGTTGGGCTAGTTCAGCTCCCTGCTCCTCCCTCCCTCCCTCTCGGAGAGCCGAGCAGAATCTATTCTGCTGAAACGCTTGTTCCACTTTCTGCTTTCTATATTTGTACAGCAGCAGCACGCTAGCTAGCAAGGCGCTGTGGCTGGCCTGGTGTGCGTTCGGCATTTGCTGAGCAGAATTGAGAGCCAGGGCTTACAGTCTCTGTCGTTCCGTCCGTCCGTCTGTCTGTCTGTCTCTGCGTCTCTGGGGAGGACTGGCGTTCCGAGTGAAAGGTGATCTGTTCGTGGATGTTTTGTTGTATTTTTTTTTTTTATGTAAAATGCACTTCATCCCAGCTGGGAGTCTAGGGACTGGGAGTGGAGGAGGGAAGGCAGTTGTCTTACAGGGAGAGTATGTAGTGGGTGGCAGTGGCATCAGCAGCGTAGTTTTTAACTCCAAAAGAGCTGCTGTCTTCTGGGATGAGGGCTTTCATATCCCTACCTGCTTGGGGGAATAATTAGCCAGGGGCTGTATCTGGCCATAAAAGGTCTGTTGTCACTGTCAGCCATGAAGATTAATGGAAACTAGATCCTGCCCTGGAAGATCTTAGTGCTGCCGTTGCCTGTTGCAAGGGGGATTGATGAGGAGCTAGACGCTGGCCAGCACAGTTTAGAATAAGGAGTTAGTGCTGGGAGATGGAGTTGTAGGAAATACCTTTTTAGGAAGAGCTGGGAACTTGTAGCTAGGACTTCCCTGGCTGTACATTTGCATAAACCTTGTACTAAGGCCCTGCATGTGCTGGGATGGCTGTTGAGTTACTTCAGCAGTAGGTCAGGCGAAGAAATAGCACAGCAAGTCTGGCTGCTGGCAGTGTAGTAAATGTTGATACGATGTTCTTTCAGTAGTGGAAGGGTGCTCAAAATAGTGGCAGCCACTGGATGCACCATTAATGTCAGCAAGAAATTGAGAGGGGGAAAAAGGGAAAATAGGACCTAAGTATTTTTTCTGTGTTCTAGGGGATACTGTCCATTATAAATTCTGCTACCTTTTGGTTATTTGTGCAAGTAGAAATCACGCCTTTTGTTCCTGAAATTAGAGCAAAAGCGTTTCACTTGTGAAATAGAAGTAGCATCTTGTTAAAATCTTTCTTGAGGACAATGCTCCAGAAACTTGGTCTGAATTATTTTCCTTTCCTGCCACTGCAGTGTCTCTAGCGTGTTTCGTACAGAGAAAGCTGTGTGTACCTCAGACTTGGAAGGAGCAAATTTTGGAGGTGAATTGGGGAATCTCAGCCGCCCAGCAGTCTGAATCCCACTGTGCCTACAGGCAGGGAGCTGTGATTGATGTGTCACAGAGGCTCCTCTCATTCTTGGACTGCTTGAACTCAAGCAACTTTGTTGTGTGTCTGTTTTCAGATCCTTCTTTGTGTAACGGGGATACGGTGTGGTAATTTTTCCATCTTCGTCTGGGAAACCTGTGAAATTCATTGTGAACACGCAACTTCCAGGCTGCTAAGCTTTCTTTCTTAAGTGTCCTTCTGTGTTTCCGAATTCTCACATCCTCTTAAAGCCCTCTGCCTTTCTTCCTACTTCTCTGTTTCCTGACTCCCCGACTGACATCCTTTCATTTATACTAGCCAGAACAAAGTGGCAAAAACAATGTGAACTGTTTCTAAGTTTACAATAGCAATTAAAAGCAAATTTTGGCATTGTTTGATGCTGGTGATCAGGATTGTAAAATTGTAAATTTGGCTTTTAAACGTTCTCCAGTAGCATACTTAATTTTTTTTTGCCCATAGTCTTGTAGCAGGCATACGGTTAGGCAGATTCAAAGGCCACTTAGAAGTACACTATTTCATATTCAAAAAATGTTTTTTTGTCCCTTCTGTGAAAGATGTGATAAATGGATAGAACACTGAAGAAATGCATGTTCACCAAGTGCATTGAGTAGGTGCAAGATACAGCCAGGCTGTAGAATGGCACTGGGGGATTTAAATCTTCCATTTGGTAAAAATCTTCTTAACAGCACTTAAGGGTGGCATTGTTCAGAGCCAGACTACGCTGTCAGTGTGTTTTATGGGAGGTGGATGCTTTGAGTTGTGTAGTAAACTTGTTTTGTACCTATTGTCTGCTAGTGCAAAGAGAGTGACTTAGTACTTCACCTATTTCCAGAAGCTCGAGTGATTCATGTAGCAAAATATAATGCTTTAGATGTGTAAGGACAGGAAATCCTATTTGGTGTATATACTTTGAGTTTAAGGGATAATACCTGTTAATCCATTCTGCTAATCCATTCTGGATTAACTGCATTATTATCTTGTACATAGAAACAGTTTCATCAAGGTTGGAGACAACTTCTATCTGGCATCCTTTGAAGGTCCTGAAATTCCACAGGAAGAGTCATTTTCTGCATTTTCGTATTACTTTTATTTTTTACCAAAATAAGTCTTTTTTTTCTTATAGTATCATAATCATGCAGTTGATGAATAATGTCATGTTAAGGGTGGATGTTTGGAAAGATTATGGGAATTTGGAATTAAGTCCAGTGGTCATGTGAAGTTAGCTAAATTTATAAAGGCTGTTGAAACAGAGGTATTAAGCTTCAGGAGGAAAAGACGTGAAAAGTGGAAGTTGAAAAGGATTTACCTTTGATATAAAAAGCTGAACCATGCAGACAAATCAAGGACAGGAACTGGAATGTCTTTAATGGAGGAAGTCCATGTATTAAAAAATTGGGACAGTAAAAGTAATTGTACAGAAGTGTGTGCACACTTCTTACAAACAGTAGTGTTTTCCTAATAGAAATAGTGGGGCCCTCTTCGATTGGGGTCTTTAAAACTAAAAGGGATTCATGAGTAGAGAATTAACTAAGAGAAATGCAGCACCTAGATCAGATGATGTAGTTCCATGAGTAATTTGAATGAGCATATGCTGGTATTGCTCTGAAAAAAGCTTGTTCTGTCTTTCATGCGTTTTCCCTTTCCTTTGTGCTGCTAAGAGCATTTGTGACATTGTGCAGTGAATTGAATCATGGAACAAGTCTGGGTTAAAACTACTGTTTTCCTGTTGTTGGTAGGAGAGATCAAACCTGGATCACTGCCTTCCTCAGGTCCGTTATACAGAGGTAGAAGTGGATAGCTGGGGAGGAGTTAGCTGTGCTCTATTCTTCTGGCAAGAGCAGTGATTAAAATGGATCTGCAGTAGGATTATCTTGACCTATTCTTGTGCATTTTCTCCCCATTTCTTCCTTGTCTTTTCAAAGAGCTTATATTCGATCTTTTCTAGAAACACAGCCCCCCAAAATTAGTTAAGAATTCTGTTACCTGCAGTGACAAATATCATTTGTTCCTAGACAGGAAGGTACTAAATGTTGTCACGTTGTCATAGCATATTTCACCATTTATGCGGTATCTGATGCATGCTATGTTTGGTGCTGCTGTGCTGAGAAGCCTGCTATTCTTTTTTGGGAAGAAATTGGTGAACATTCATAACAGGAGGATAAAGAGAAGATAGTGTGCCATGTTGATTGTTAAACGTGAATTTTTGATTCCAGAAGTATGAAGTACCTCCAGAATCTAGATACAAGGTACAGAAACACAAAGAGAGAATGTGACAAGATATGTAAGAGGGTTTTGTGTGCTTTGTGTCCTTAAGTAGCCAAAACTGTATTTATAGCACTTATTTTCTCATAAAGCTTCTGGAGTCGTCTCCTGCTAGCAGTGGAAAGCAGCTGATGTCATTCTGTGCCTTCCAGGAAAAGTGAATGGAAAGAATTGATGGAGAAGTGAGTGAAGAACGTCCGAAAATATGTGCTTGAAACTATGAGCAAGTTCTGAGTCTCTAGTTCTTGGCATAGCGCGTGGACGGTTTTGATCCTTCCCACCCTCTTCTTCCCTCCCACCTCTCCTCAAAAGCCTGATTGGGTGACGGAGCCAGTCTTTGCAGCGGGGAACGTTTCTGGGGCCCTGGGTCGAGCAAGGAGCGAGTGAAGCTGCCTTGGCACAGATGTCCCAGTGCGTTAAACACAAAAGATTAGCAGCCTGGATGGGGTGTTTCAGGGCCCCAAAATGAGCCTCGAGGTCAGAGTAGTAGTGGAGTAGAAGGCGACTGAAGTTGGTTGGAAAAAGTCTCGGAATGTTCTTTAGATGTTCGTGGCAAAGAAATGACAATTACGCTTCTTCAGGCAGAGAAAAGTTCATCTGAAGCATGGCACTGTATTTGTGAATGGTACTCAGAAAAAAAAAATGTTTCAGGGTGCTGCATGCCATTATTTACTGATGTGTTTTCAGTATGTTTTAGGCTGAATTACTGCAGAAAAAAATGAATTCCTAAAATATGTACAGTGGTTTACATGCTTCAGATGCTATACAAAGATATTGAAGAGGCTGGTAAATATTGCAAAAAAAGAAACCATAATAACAGTTACAGAGTGAGGACAAAGGAGAAACCTTCAGAAAGCTTGAGTGGAAGCTTGGGAAGAACTCCTTTGCAATGAAATAGATCTTATTGCATTTGGGTTTTTGAACAAAAGTCAGGACATTTCTAAGTTAATGTTCCCACAGCAACGTTGTGTTTGCCTCTGATGAAGAAATTGTATGAAATATTTTGAAAGTTTCAGCTCTATACACTCAATGTTAAATCTCTTAAAGTGTTAATAAAAATTACCTGTTTTTGAAAGTTATTTGAATCAGTATTCATTTTTTAAAATAGAGCATTGATGCCGGTTCTTTGTGGATGTAAATGAGAGTAATTTGAGTGTTGTATCCATTTACTTCTGCAAAGGACTTGATGGTGTGCTCATTACAAAAATAAAAAATAAAAAAAAATCACTGAGCTTATTTTTCCTGCTTTGGTTTGCAGGCATGGCAATGGCAGGTTCTGCATGGTAGAGTTCATAGCAAGTATTTGTCTAGTATAAGCCAAGTAAGGGACGCATAAGCTTAAGGTAAATCAGTCTTTCTTAGTTGGGCTGCTTTGAAACAAACCATGAGGGTTTATCCTTCAACATTTTGCAAATGTGGAATTTCAAGCCTACTCGATTTCTTACTCAGATTCTGAATTTTAGAAATTGGGACGGCTCAAAATTGTTTTCTCTCTGAAGCTGACAGTAGATGCTGGAAATGGTCACGTGCACATGTCCCCTTGTACACACTGGGTGCGTCAGTACAGAATGGTGATGGCATTAGTTTCAGGATCTTTGTGAGGAGACTGTGAGGAGATCTTTTCCCTCTGGGTTTGAATCTATTCTTTCTTGGATCGCATGGAAACAAAGTGCATACCTAGCTGTCGTTATAACAGGCTTATTTCAACAAGGAGCTATGCAAACTGTGTTTATAAACAGTACACTTAGGAAAGTGAAAGTGTTAGTGTTTGAATCTTTTGGCTGAAATGGATGAGGTTGTTAAAGTTTAGTGTTGTTGCTTCTAGAAGTAGGCAGTGTTTAAGCTGAGAATTTTGCTTCTGCTCAGTGCACCTCAAACTTCTATCCCTAATAAGACATTAAACTCTGTGCTACAGCTCGCAGGCCTTCCTGGCGCACGTACAGTATCCATAAAGCAATCAGGAGATTTCCCGTCTCCTTTTTTGTTCTAATCTGAGCTGATCCCAAAATGTGTACCTCTTTTATTCTTTGTTCTGTTCTTCCTATTGCATCTGTTAATTGAACAAATTTAAATTCTGAGAGTTGACCAAGCTGTCACGAGTAATTCAACTGGTCTATTTACTAGCTGTACAGATTGTCTGGTAACCTGGGTGCAGATTAGTATTTTTGCCTGCAACGCGGAAGAAAATATTTGACAGCACCGGCTGCAGAAATAAAGTGAGCAGGCACAGTGACTAGGAGCTGGCATTGAGCACAGTGCCGAGAGGTTTGGGTAGTGTCAAGATTGCAGTGGAAAATGGGAAATTCTCAGATTAGAAAGTGTGTTTGCCTCCTGGGTAAATTTTTGGCACTGTAGGAACCTCCAGGTCTGTCAGGTTTCTTCTTGCTATCTCTGTTGTCTTTTTGTCTCCTAAGTAATGTTTGCTAGAAAGTAGCCTACCTTCTGTGCATTGTGACCCGAGCTGTGCAGTAAGTGAAACTTCACCTGCTTTGTGTAGGCCTTCCTATTCACAGCCTGTACACTCATACTTACACGTTTTTTATATTGGTACTTAAGAGCGTATAAAACCACCGTGAGGCCAGATGTAACATTGATTTATGTGAGAGGCGGTTGGCATCAGGATGTATCCGAGATTGAGCTGTGCGGTCTGTTTTACCTGTTAGGCTCTTTAATTGTAAATGGTAGTCTTGACATCCCACAAACGTTAAATTCCTGGAAGGTGTAATCAGAACTCAGAACTAACTGGTCTAGACAAGTGCTGACTGTGACAGTATTATCATCGATCGGAATCCATTAATTGATCCAGTAATCGTTTACAGATGATCCTGAGTGCTGGGGAGACTGAAGTTTCCCCATTAAGTAGCAAAGTGGTATTGCTAGGTTTATTGGGCTCGTCTCCATCATCTAGTACTTAGTGGCCAGAGCCATATATTTTTGTTACCAGCTGCAGTTCTATTTGAATTGTATGGCATACCAGAAGTTACAGCTGTTTGTTTATCACCAGGAGTATATTTTGTCACTCCTGTCTCTGGCAGGGCTAGGCATTAAACCTTCCTTTTTCTACATGGACCTGTTGGGTGGCGTCATGGCTCCTCCGAGCTTTGGGTAGCAGGGGTTGGAAGCAGCTTCTGGTGCAGCGCATCAGTCAAGGACGGTAACTGCTGGGAAAAGCATTGCCAAAGCCGCGATGTCCTGATTTACACCTATTAATTGTTTTGCTGTCCCCACAAGAACCTACGCTCAAGCAACTATGAAAACAGTTAACTGTCAGCCTCTAGTGCTCAACTGGGGTCAGTCTGCAGTTTGCACTTAAAGCCTAATGCTGTGTCAGTTAATTAAAGAAATTGGTCTGTTCCACACCTTGCTAGGTACGTGTCAGATGTATGTGCCTTCATCTGAAGTATCCAAGTTCTGACTTCTTTTGAGAAGAAATAGGATTGCCAGATACTTTGGCCCTTGGGCTAGGTCTGTCTGTGTAAACCTGAATAAAGGATTCAGTGGATTTATGTTCTGCATGCGATTACAAGCCATGCTGAAACAATTTTGGTTTGAGAAGCACTTATGATTTAAGAGCGTTCTCCTAGACAGGTGGTCGTCAGATTTGCTACTTGCTTTTATAAAGTTTTTATTGTGTTGGATTTTCTTTGATTCAGTGAGATGTCTAATTTTTTTCCAAAGGTATCAAGAGTTATAGGTTCCTCTGGCTATGTTAGCTGCACTTTAGTCTCCTTTGAAGTTTTTAAATTAGTTCTCTAATGTTGCATAGTTATATGTGCTAAGGGAAGGTTTTCTTTTCAACATTTAAAAAGTTGTTTACTGTTATATTCTTAGGCATTTGCGTGATCAGTGAGCTGTGTATTTCAGGTTTTACTGTAAGTTCATTATCACAGCAATACAACTCGCCATTTGTGACAACTCCATAGGCCTTAAGTACCTTGCAAAGTCTGAGATTGAAAGGAGGAAAAAATAAAATTTGTATTACATGTTTTGAAGTTAGGGCCATTAGCAGGAATATGAGACCATGTTTTGACCATAAATAAATATGCTTTAATTAAACTTCAAAAAAGCAGTGGAACGTGGATGAGGTTGAAGGAGGTGTACTCAGGTAAAATATTTGCCAGAATTGCTAGTAGGAGGTAGTGCCATTCTGAAATGTTATGAATGTTTGTTCTGAGTTCATTATTCTGAACATTATTCTGAAACCAAACAAAAATATACAGCGTTCCATGACTAGTAGTCAGTTTTCAGTAATATTCTAGAAAAGATAAATTAACTCATCATTTTGAAAATACACATTTCAGATAACTAAATTTCTCAGAATTCCTGGATTGGATTTTATTTTTCTTTTCATAACTAGTATTATAAGAAAACTCAATTTCTGTTACGTTTAGGCTTATGAGTTCATTTAGCGTGTATAATATTTAATTAAGACAATTGAATTAATTAGGAATGATTTTTAAAATGACTATAAAATAAGGATATAAAATCTCAAAAAATCTCCCTCCGGAAAAGAGAGCATGAGTACATGTGACAAATATCCAAGTATATTAAAAGATAAGTTAGAAGAGGATAAGGATCACTTATGCATACTTCTCAAAGAATATAGAACAAAGGTTATGAAGAGGCCTGCAAAGCAGGGAAAATGTGGGCACTCAGATAGCCTTGTAAAACTCTTCGCATTGCAGAAGAATGCTGGTTTTGGTTGTTTGCCTATAGATATGTAAGCAGACGTGGATTTTTTTGTTAAATATTGCTAGACAGCCATAAATGTAGTTCTGCAAAATAGCGTACAATCTAGGAGGAAGCAGAGAAGAAATTCTTGATAAATAAATACTTCCAAAGTTTGTGTTTCGATATATGTTGGCTTGTGTTATGGGTCGATTGTTGAGTAGCATCCCCGACTTATGAGATGTTAGTGCAGAGAGTCTGTATAGTTCGTTTGATTTGCTTAAGAAATAACACTTGTTCCTTGTGGTGTTCTTCGTGTTACCTAATTCAGAGCTTTTTTTCATACACTTCCATCTCTACTATCTTACATTAGAGTTCACATCTGCAGGGTCATTGTCATCTGTTAGTGCTGCTGCTCTCAAACTGTAATGTAGGTTAGGACTGTGGGCGCTGCTGTTGGTAACACTGCTTCTGTCTTGAGATGAAAAGCCACACAGGTAGGATACATCTACAGAATAGTAATAGGACACTACAGGACATCTGCTGCCCCTTTCTTTTGTACCCTTCCACTTGTTCTCTCTATTTTGAAAAGTGCAATCTATTTATTTTAAGTCTAAATAAGATTGTTACCACCGTATGATAACTTGTTACTAGAAATGGGCTTTACTTTCACACTTCTCAGCTGTTTGCAAGATGCAGTTCATGTTGTAATGATTGTTACTATGATTCTAACTTGAGTGTTTCTTGTTTCTTTTCTTTTAGAGTGAAGACTGGAAGTGTTAGAGAGGTGCGTAGCTGCAGGTATGAACCAACTACAGTTTCTGTCCCTCAGTTGCTTATTGGGGCTTCCTTTCAAAGGTTTAGAGACAAGTTGTTTTTACTTTGAGATATGTGGCTGTTTTCTACTGCAGTGAGCAATAATATTCCTTCAACCTTAAGCTCTTTGTAATTTCCTGCCCTTGTGCTGCTAAAGAGACTTGGAAGTGGTAACAACTTAGGACTGTAAGTACCAAATAACTATGCTTCTTTAGCTCCATATGTAACTTAATAATTTTATAATAATTTTATAAATGCAAGTAACTACAAAGTAGAAATGTGTACCTTCATAGTTACTTCTTGGCCAGAATAAATCTCAAGTTCTCTATACTACATATAACTCTAAAGGTATTGGTTGGAAGAACTCCATGTGGGCTGAGACAAATTTCATTATGTTCAGCATAACAGGAATGTGGTTGTGTGTGAAAATGTTTGGAGCCAAATGTGAGGATCTTCTGGTGCAGTCCTGTTAATGTCTGAAGTCTAGCAAGGGTGTAATTTCATGAGCCAATTTCCCCCTTCCTGCTTTACTCAGTTCCCAGTGCTGATTATTTGATGGTGCCTGGTTCTCATGGTAGTTTGGCTGCATGTTCCACAGTCAGCTTGCTAACCCAATAAAAATCTCTCTCATGATGAAGTTGTTATTTCTCTGGTTTAGTGACTTGGATTGATTGACACTCCTTTTACCGCACAATAAAAAAAAAAAAGACCAGTATCTGTAACTGTGCAGCTTTAGGACAGTCGACCTGTGACTGTTAAGTAACACTATCATGCTCAAATTGTGATGATTGTTGCTATTCTGAGAATTACCTCTGCTATGGCAGAAATATTTCAGATGTGCTTTAGTGTACAAACAGAGACAGGAGGCTCTTAAATAAGGAATTAGTATACTAGCCATGTCACTTTCCAGCTCTTATACAGAATGCTGCTGATAGTTTTACCAAGGCCCTTAAGAGATGAAAAATGAATGCTTATTTCAGTTACAGTAGATCCTTTCCCTACAATAGTCTTAAATCTAAAGTTCCTAAAAGAAGGGGAGACAATGGCATTGATTGATGTACCTGTAGATATTAGGCAGTTAGTGACACTGCAGAAAGCAAGGGTGGATAGGAAGGATGTGTTCCTTCTGTGATATGTCCTTATCGAAGAACTTAGAAGTGTGGGTGGAGAGCAACGTCCCCTTACTGGTTTTGGTATGTTGACTTGCTCGTCCTGTCAAGATAGAAAAAAGAGCCAGGAATATCTGTGGAAAAAATGGCCAGGGGCAAACATGTTGCTGAAGAAAGCAGAACAAAATAAGATGTGTGGTCAGTGGAAAATTATGCATAATTTGATAGCTCATACAAGATGCAAGTCCTGCTGGCTAATATGGCTATTCCTTTAGATGTAGCGATGGAGAGAGAGTATGGGACTGACAAAACCTCTAGTAAGGAGCCTCTGAGCCCTGCTTGTGTTCTAGACAAAGGCTTCAGAGGAAATACTTGTCCCATGTAGATCCAATTTGGTAAGGTCTTAAGGAAATTAGTTTTTGAAGTCTTTACTAGGGTTTGAAGTATGCTCACGGTGGGAGGAGAAGCCATAACAACAGTCTTGTGTGAAAAATACAACTAGCTGGGGAGGAGTGCTTGTGCAGTCTGTGATTGCTCCCCATCCAGAGCAGGATCAGAGAGATGAACCTCAGTAGGTTTAAAATATATATATATATATATATATATTTAGAATTTAATGTGTCAAATAAATATATGAAAAAAGGCTATAAAGGTGTGCTGATTTCCTTTGAATATGGATGGATGCATACTTGAAAAAAATGTATTTTGTATTTGTTCGAACTGTGGCGACAGAATGGTTGAAGAAGCAGGTAACAGAAGGAAAGGGACCCCTTTGTCTGGAAGTTGGAATACACTCAGTGAGGTTTGAATTTTGATATTGCCTTGAGGAGGGATTTGTTTTCTATCCATGGCCATTTGCTGTGATTTTCATAAATACACTGGTAAGGATTTAGTCACACCTATATCAGAAAGGAAATATAATTTGTCTTTAAAATGTATTATATCCTGCCTCTCTGTAGGTTATTCATTAGGGTAGAAATAGCAGAAGTTGGTACCCAAGAATACTTCATTTCTGAATGATTTTTAGAAAACTGGCTTTTGTTTGGAAGTACCAGTTTGAGGGCATTGGTCTCCAGGCATTGTGGGTGTTGCACAACAAAACTCCTAAGTGGCCAGCCCACTGTGGTTTACCCTTCCTGCTCCTTTGCTGCTCTATTAGGTCCATATAGAAGGTAGGAAAGATAATGCTGGTGTTGGTGTTTTTTTCTGAAGCATTCCTGTCTTTTCCGACAGCCTGATCTGTGATTAGACCTAGTTTTACAGACTTGCAAGATTTTGCCAATTACAAAACACAGTTCCAGAATCTGTTGGTTTGGATTATCTAAATAACAAAATCTTCAAATTATTTAAATATCAAATTATTCAATTTTGATTGCTGAAAATAAGCCACAGATTAGAACACCTCAGTTTCTGGTAAGGTACATAATTTCTCATCCTTATGAGAAAAAATTTTGAATTCGTCTGTCTTAATATGAATGTAGAAAGGTGTCCAAATGAAAGAAGATCAACATCCTCTTCTCTTTAACATCTAAGGTTATATAAATCCATATTAATTATATTAATATATTAATCAACATTATATATATTCATTGCTTTTTATACATAGCAGTATAAAATGCCTCATATGATGAACTGCCCAGAGATGAATCAGGGTAAAACTGTCGGAATTCTGATTAGAGTCTGGTGCAGAGAATTAAACTGAGGAGGAGTCAGCTTTGCTTTGAGGTGAGGAATCAGCTGGCCTTTTAAATAGCACTTGCCTTTGTTCCACACTTTTATGGTAGCTGCTGTCTCCAAGCAGACAAGTTTTTGAAATGGAGAGTTTACTCTGAGACTTGGGATTGGTCCTGGTGTTCGGAAACTTTTATACTACACTTTGCCAAAGCAAACTAAACAGTTATTCTTCTTGTCAAGTATTGCTGTTTTAAGAGGGCCTTGTGAGCACTGACAGTTTCAGGAGTGAGGAACTCCAACTTTCTGTTACACTTGTCAAATCTACGTGCACTATGCTTATATTCTTCCAGGCAAACAAATTTGCCTGAACACTGTTCAAATGCCCTGTGAATAGAAGAGAGAATGGTCATACCTCTTGCTGCCCTGTCCCTCCTTTAGGATGATGCTTTTGTTTTCCTGAAGGTAAAATAATTAATTGTTTGGCACCCCTACGGGGCTAGCCAGTGCACTAAGTAGAAATGATTATTGCAATGATTGCTATTTTAACTGCGTGTTACACTCTGCTGGTGCTGTCTGAGCTGCCTGTGAACTTTTCAGGTAATGTGCAAAGCAAAGTTTTCATTTGGATAAAATAAAATGGGAGAGAAATAATGTGTGAGGTTTTTTTTAACCGTAGTGTAATGTCAACTGTTCTTGTTTTGTAGCTGGTGCTATTAGAAGAAAGAACTTAAGATTAAAGGACTTGTCAAAACAGCTTGCATGGCTGTTCTGATTGCTGCAAAGGACAATGAAACTTGAGACTTGTTGCTTTGTTTAGTCTGAAAGGTCTCTTGAAACTTAAAAAGGAAGGGGGGAAAAAGCCTCTATCATACTTGTAGAAGTTTTTTAAACAGAACTGGCTGCTATTCTAAAAACTATCAGGAAGGAGAGGCCTGTAAATTATTCAATAATATGAAGTTTGTTCCTTTCAGTTAAGATTATTTGTTATGTTTCTGAAGTAAAACAAACAAAAAACCTCACTCTCTGACCAGTTCTTACTTCCTCTGAATTCTTTACACAAACAGTTGGTATACTACTTGCAATAAACCTTGGCTAAAAGTATTTTTCATGTCGGGTGATAGAACAATCTTCATACGTGGTATTGTCCTGGCGCTGTACAGTTGGTTCTGTAGTCTCCCCTGGGTCCCATATGCAACTACACGGCAATGCTCTGTGTAAACGTAGCTAGTTGGCGTGCTCCTTGTAGCTCTGCGGTGTGTTTGGCTTGGAGAGAAGCAGACTGTTCAGAGCTTTCCAGGACCCAGTGGATTTCAAACTCCTTAGCAGAAGAATAATTTCTGGCCGTGTTTTAGTGGCAGAAAACTAACATAAAATGTGTAGTTGATTCTTTTTAAATAATTCTGCAAATATTGCCGAGATGACAAAATGTTTTCAGTGCATCTTCTTGACTAAGTCTAGAGCTGCAGATTCACATTATATAGGGAAAGACAGCAAAACTACAAGGCTCTTTGAAACTAGATTTCTAGGTCTTGCCTGTGTTTAGATCTCCTTCAACTTCTTACACTTATAAAATGCTTCCACAGAATTGTTTGCAGGGTCGTTTCTTAGACAAAAGGCTGAAATACGTTAAGGTGAACTGGCTGTTATCGCAGACAGAAAGAGGGGAAAGGTTCCTCTGCTTTCGGGGCATGGTAGCTTGCAGGCATTAGTATTCAAATTCTTTTCTATGGAAGACTGGGCGTTGAAGTGTAGGTGTTGTATACCATCCGTACTTCCAATTTGAACAAGTCAGAATTCAGTTAAAAACAGGAGAAAAAAAAAAGAGGACAGAACACTTCAGGCAGCAGCAATGTTTTGTTTTGTTTCCATTTCCTTTTAGTAGTTCTGTAATTTCACAGGGCAGAGATGCATGTCCTCGCTTCTTGTACTCTTATTTCCTGCCTTGTCTCCTGCTCTGTGTTATATTGCTGCCTTTATTTCCTCTTACTATTGTTGTGGCCAAGCTTCTTTTCCTAATTTCTCAAGGTTTTTTTCTGTCTATGTTGCCAGCGTGTCCACAGGTCTTTCAGATCTCTTAGGTATTTTTCTGTAGTTTGTCTCTTCCAAAATACATAAGCATTGTTATGTTCTAGCACTGTAATGATAAAAACTCAAAATGCTTCCCAAACCGTCCGCTGGAATTTTGGCTGGTGTTTAAAAAAAACAAACAACAAAACAAATATTTTTACTGAAGTCATTTTTTGCATGTCTTTCAGTAGAGATTAAACAGTACCTGAAATATTACATTTATCGGCAAAAAAAAAATAAAATAGGCTAACAAGATTAAATCCTTTATAGTTTTTCAGTGGCTATATGGCTTCGTAAACAACAAGTTGGCAATGAGACGAGGAAACCTACAAGCATCTGCTTCAAAAGCAGTTGCCCTGGGATTCATACATCAATGCTGCTTCTTCATATCAATTATTAATTGAGAAGTGTCTTGCAAACAGGGATAAACATGCGATGATTACCTTGTCTTTGGTTTGACAAAATTAATTATTCTAGGCAGTCTGCATTAAGGCTTGCCATTATCTGTTCTACAAGTACAGCTGCTCTAGTAGGTTGTCATGTGTTAATTGCTCCAGATTCATGATTTAGCCTTTTGGCAATTTGTTCATCTGCATATATGCCTCATGTCTTTCATAGAATTCCTCTTCAGCCAGGTCTTTGTCTGCTTTGCATCACAGTAAGTTTTGCTGTGTTTTTTTAGTGTTTTTTTAAACATTTTTAATCCACTACTACTGCTACCACCAAGAAACAGCTGATAAAGCTCATTTTTGTCTCCCTCTCTATTCCTTTAGTCTGAAGAAAAATGAGGAATTATGCCAGATAAAATTAAGGAACAAAACTTATCTGGGAGAGACTGTTACATTTTTACGAAAATTACCAGCTATGTTTTATGTGTCTTTGGGGGGCAGGTGTTAGAAGGAAACAGTTAAGCAACAAAGAGAAGATGGAGTTCATCAGTAAATATTTTAATGTGAAGTTTTTCCTAACAGATTTTATTTATTTCACCGTGTTGTTTTAGTAGAATATTAACCTGATGGTGCGTAGGTACTCTCCTTGAAAACAGGGTGGGCAGGTACTGGCTGCATTTGGAAAAATGCCGGTATATACTGTCTGTCACTGTAAATGGCACTGTTGTGGACTGTGATAGTTCAAATCCTTTGGAGTTTGTCTTTGTCTTTAAAAAAAAAAAAAAAGAAAGGGGGTAAGGATTCTGAAAATAATAGTTGTCATTTGTCTTTTTTATTTATTTTTGAGTAACGTCAAACCAGAGAGATTTGGAGGCTCTCAGTTTGCTTATTCTTCATTGCTCTAGGATAAGAAATTCCATGATTGGAGGTAGGTGTTAGACAAGCCCAAGCCGTTGTCAGGAAGTAGTTTCCTGGCCAGTCTACTTGTTTCTTCATTTTTTTAATGCCTATGCAAGGATTTCTGGTGTCATCACTGAAGCAGCAGACACAGCTGCGGCAGGTCAAGCACTAGGTTAGCAGCCTCATGCTGCTGTGTTAGCTGATGGCTATGTCCTAAGAAAGCGAGAGGGTAGCGTTGTGCAGCTGTTCTGCCCTAGGGAAGCAGAGCATTGTCTGCAGAGCTGTGGGTCGCTCATGCTGCTGAAGTCTGATACCCACAACCCCACTAGTATATTCACAGCATGCTCATGTTTCCCCATTCAGGCAAGCAGATGAAGACAATGAAGGAAGAATTGCAGAAGTTTGGGAGCCACAGTCCTGAAGGCTGTGAACTTCATTTATCTGCAATAAGAGGGTATTAAAACTGATAATTCAGCTTCTTCTGAGTTCCTGTTACTAGCAGTTATTCCCAGAGCTGTACATTGTTGCAGGTTTTTTTTGGCTTCTCGGATTTGAACAAATGGTGTAACCTGCTTCCTGGTAGATAAGCTCTCATGTTGCAGAGCTGTCATCTCCCATTTGGTGTAGTTGTGCTCAGGAGTAAGCCAGGTATTGAATATACCACAGATTGAGTTTATTTGTCAGTTATATGCTAACATACTGAAAGCAATTGCAAGGCATTTTAAAAGAAAGGAAAATGCATACATACTGATAACTGTCTGTGTTGTAGAATTTCTGAAGGCCAGAGGTGTGATTTACTACTACTTATTTTTGTTGCTTATGAAAACATTTGAATACATTACTGGTAATAAGTTTGCATTTTTAATTACCATTTACATAATATATGTATAGCTCAGCTTTTGAGTTGTTTTAACAGCACAACTTTTCTTTTTTTTTTTTTTTCCCTATAGTGCTTTTTGCCCTTCCTTTCTCCCAATACACATGCATAGGATCTTTGACATGTTCCAGACTTCCTGCCTTCCACATTTATAGAGGGTAATAATCTGTACTGTTTGTTTTCACCTTGTCACCACAAAACTGACCCAGTAATCTCTCAACCTCTGTTTTCAGCTTATGAGAACCTCAACTGTTGTGGGTTTGTCTGGTAGCTTCCAACTACTAGTCCAGTCTGTCCTTGCACTCGTGTAAGTTTATTGTATCTGCAGTATCCCGCCAGCAAGGAGTTAAAAAAACGACTACCCTTTGCATGAAAAAACATCTCCATTCCTCCAAGAGGAGGAATACTGATGTATCAGCCATTAAGATTTTGCTTTCTTATCTGTCATTTGAAAAGTTGGTTAGCTCAGAGACATTATCTACTTGCAAAAATAGGCCACATGTGACCTATTTGAGCTGATACATGCGTTCATGTCAGTGCTTGCTTCAAGTAAAAGCCAGAAAGATGACATCTAGACTTGTCAGTCAAATGGGCGTGTGGCAGTCAACGGAGAACTGCTTGGCTTCACATTGGCATGGGGTAATGTTGTATATACACATCTTCCCTATCTGTTTTTACTTTTACATTAAGGTCAAAGAGAGTTCTGTCAAAGCATCATTTGATTCCTGGACTTTGCTGTTTGTGCTTCCAGCAAAACAATGGCTTAAACTGACCTGTCTGAACCCTCCGTGTTGTAGACTACTTTGCTGGTGCCCTTTGAAGAGCCTGCGCACTAATGCGTGCATCACAGGGAACAGACAGGAGGGACTGGATGTCGGTGTACAGCCTGTGCAGTCTGTGCTCCAGTCCAGAAGTATCTTGATTGATTGATAGAAAGTAGTTGAATTAGTTGGGTTTTTATTAGCCTGTTTTTAAAGAAAACAATGCGCAAGCCTTGATCTTTCCTGAAAACTTTGGAATTCACTGTTCATTAAAAAAAAAAAAGGCAGAGCAGTAAACATCTCAAGGCACTGAGTTCCTAAGCATTAAGTGAGTGTGACCGTGCTTTGAGTAAGTCAAAACAAAACAATCAGCTCCTTTCCTTTGTCTGGCAGTGTGCTGGTAGCTCTGAACTAGTCTTGCTGTTGGCTGTTGAAGACATTGAAGGCTCTTGAGTTTCATTGGGTTTATTATAAGGAGGTAAGATACATCTGTAGGAACAGCTTTTTTTTTTTTTTTTAGTTCTGCTTGTGGAATGTCTTGTCACGTTTGTAGTAAGGGTCAACTAACTAGTGCTTTGGTTTATTGTCTAGCAAACAAAGTTCTCATTTCTTTGTGTCTCAGGAAGGCATCATTGCATCCTGATTGGCCTGTATAACACCTGGAAACAGAGGAGCTAAGGGAAGTAGTTTGAATTTTTGCATCAGGTCTGTACAAAACTGGGAAAACAGCGCGTTCTTTTCTATCGCAGTTTGTAATCCCAGATGGTACTCTGAAAAAGCATGTTCAAGTGATAGGTCTTTTCTGACCAGCTTAGTTTAGAACCCCTTTGCACAACCAACTTAGACAGGTATTGGGCTTTATATGCTGTTTTGACACATCAGATTTGTGTTCATGGTTGCCACAGAGAGGCAACTGTGTTTTTAATCCACACAAAGTCTTCACTATTTTCACATGAAGAGTATATACTGGATATGTTGATTTAGAAAAGTAAAAAGTTGTTTCTAAGGAACTTGAGAAGTGCCACACTGGACTAATAGAGTGCAGTCTAGATTTGTGTTTTGGTTCTGATAATGTGTAGTATTGCATGCATTAGACAAACGGGTCTAAAATCTTAATAATGATTGATTAGTCTGTGTTTAAAGGTGAGTTTACTTAGTAGTTCCTTATTAATGTTAGCTAGAAAGTGGTAGATTTTTATGTCCAGTATTTTGATGCATATAACCTATTGGTTATCTGTTTTTTTGTTCGTTTTTTTAAAGTGGGAATCTTATACATATATGTGCACTAGATAGAAGTGGAAAAATATATTCCTGTAAACAACCAGTGGTGTTCAAACCCTGTCAATATTTTACAGGATTACAAAACTCACTGCCCCTAAATATTTTATCTATGAACTTAGTAAGAAGTGTTCCTTCTTCCATGTTTCAGACTTGCCTTTGCAAGTCTCTCCTGCTTTAGTTATATGAATATGGGAAACTACAACTGCTTAGTGAAATGAGTGGCAGGAATTTTGTTTCAAGCGAATGTTGCATTGCGGTAAGAAGACAGGAAGAACAGAAAGATTTCAAAAGAATAATATGTATTTAGGGAATCCTACGGCCAAATTAAAAGACAATGTATGTGTGTGTGTGTTTTTGTCTTTTTTTATAAACTCCACCATTTAGACTTCATTAGTAAAAACAAATTTGTTCAGGTGATAGTGCAATGCTTTACATTCTTTTCCAGAAAGATAACCTCATTCTCACTTTAGGAAATAGGTTTTGTATAATTCATTTTGAATAAGCTGTCTTTACGCTCTTATTTGATAGTAAGCTTAGCCACCATTTTATTTTTTCTTTTTCTAGGAGTGCTTACGTAGAGAAAACACGCTTCCTGTAAGGTACAGGAATAGGTGACATGCTGCTTCATCTTCTGGCAGAGAGCCGGGAGTCCTGGGGGTTGTTCAGTCAGGCAGAAGTTCAGAATTCATTTGTTTTGATCTTTCATAGAATTAATTGGAGTAGAAGCTGAAGGTAAACAGGGTTTCATTCACAAGCCAGAGAAGTAGAATAAGAACATCTTGATTTACCTCAAATAGTGTGGTCCCCAGAAATATTTTTAAGAAACATACAAACAAACCCTTATATTACAAGCTGTTTTTAGAATAGATTTTACTTAAATCGTGCTAGGTCTAGAGAGTATAGAGGATTTAAATGCTCTCAGCTATATGCATAAGAGCGAGCACCGTGAAACTGGTATTTCCGAGATAAAAGCAGTTGTCTTCCCCTCCTATCGTTTTCTCTATCTAGGAATTTCTATGAAAATCTCCTATACATGAAAATGGTTTTCAGTTAAATTAATCTGAATTGTAAGCAACCCAAAACTTTATTTATGTTGATGGTAAATTTAACATTCTCAGTGTATGGGATTTGAGCACTCACAATGAATAACTCTCTGACAATCTCTGTGACAAAGAAACTGCATCTTTGGCTAGTAGGTAAGGGGCTTTTTGTACCTATTAAGATGTGGGAAGACATTTTGGGTTCCACATATGCTGAAAACATTCTGTCGACATGCTTACATGATCAACAAAGAAATGATAAAATATTGACAGGTAGTTACTGTATTTTGATGTGTGTAACCTAGGGGTTATCTGCTGAAAAAAACAAAACTGCAATTCAGCAGCACTGTAGGGATCTGGATATGCACAGATAATACAAGGGGAAGTTTATTCTAGGACCTGTCTCCTTCAGAGCTTCACAGTGTCTGATTTCCCCGTAGCCTGCATCTTTTCCCATAGTTTGCTCTCACCATCCCAGTAGTCCCTCAGCTTCAGAGCTGTATATGTTGTCTGAGGTTCAGATTGTATAAAATAAAAGATGGTATTATTATCTTTAGCTTCCAGTTAATTGCTCGTTGAAATGAATGAGGCTTTCTTAGTGAAAGAAAATACTGCACTTGGTTTTTGGGTTTTATTTTCAAGTTTTGTGCCCAAAGATGTGATGTAATTCTTCAAGCATAAAAATAAAAGCAAAACTTTCAACGTTTATGCCTTATAATCTGAGGAGTTTATATGGTGATATATTCTGCAACATAGCCTTAGGGCTTCAGAAATGTATTTATAAAAAAAAAGAAGTGAGATTTAATCTATAGTATGCAGAAGTTTTTAATGTTCATATTGTCAGGTTAGCACCACGTTTAAATTTGTAGCTACAGTACATAGAGCTTGGAATGTCAGACATTGTTTCTATTATCCTTTGAATAGAAACAGTCAAAGAATGGGTCTGGAAGCCAACAGGAATTTGACATCTGAGCAAAAAATAAGTGTGTTTAGCTGTCTAATTTTTCTTTCTTTGTGAGCAATGGCTAGGATGACTTTTGTGTTTTTATAATTCCAAAGAAATAACCTCTTTGCTTTATTCTTCCAACTTCTATGCAGTAGTGAAATACCATCTTTTTCCACTCTTTCTGATATTTTTACAAGAAAAGTCCGGAAGTGTTTTACTCTCATCAACTTGATTCCTTCAACTAAATAATGTTAAAACATAACTGTTCTCTATACTAATATTTTGTCACTGTAACTGCCGTCATTACTGCGGAATTATGGCACCTTGAAGCATGGAGTCTTGGCTAACGTACATTCAGATATTTATCCACCCTTCTAGTATTATTTTCTTTCCCTCCCTCAAATTGTACATAACAGCATGTGAAATATTTTTGGCAGAGTTTTTCATTAAATGAAGTGAGCATATCAGAGGAGAAAAGAGTAAGTATAATGAGAATTAGAAATTAATATGTAGCGGGATAACTGTACAAAACCAATGTTTTAATGAGCAAAGCCAGAAAACTGAATTTGACATGGAGTGTAACAGTGTGACAGTGAAGGATTTGGTAACTTTTCTGCCTGTATCTTGTTGCATTTTTGTTTTAATGGAACAAACAAATATGCTTTCTGTTTTGGGGAGCAGAGAGATGTGGGGATAAAAGCAAATCAGAATGACGTAGTGACTTAAGCTAATCAATCTCAGTAATGTTTTTGAAACCCATTTTCTAGAGTATACCAGCATTGTTTTTCATCAAACCTACAATGCCTATGGCTGCTGGAGTATTTTACTGGCTGCTTTAGAAAGCTAAGGATGAGAGGTGTTCTGTTACTGTCTTTAGTAAGACTAGAATTCACAATGCTGAGCTATAGAATCATATAAACAATGGAGAGAACCCCAGTATATCTTCTGCTGCTTTCTAACCATATAAATCTGAAGTGTTTCTCTTTGCGGGTTCATTTTAGAAAAATCCATGAAGTGGGCCTCGGGCTGAATTCAATGTTTGAATATGATGTGTTTTATGCAGGATGGCATTTTTCAAGTAGGAAGCCTGTGAGATGTGTCTGAAGGTAGATACTGACAATTTACTGAAAGCTAGTAAATTGACCTGTGTTCCACAGTGCCTACTTGTGTGCTTATGCCAGTGGTGCTTAGCAGGTAGCTTACACCTTCTTGTTAAGGAATAAGCCTCCATGCATTTACCACATAGTAAGAGCATGCATGAAGTAGTTACTGCCAAACATCTGATGTGTGATAAATTCAAGTCCTCTCGTATTTTGCAGTAACTTATGTCTCTCTATTACAAGGCCCAGCTCACTGTAGGCAGAAGATTGGAAATGTTCTCTTTTTCAGAGGTTGGAAAGGGTTATTTATCTAAAAAATAATAAACATGCTCTAATTGTGCAAGCATAAAGAAAGCTGGTATACTGGCCAGTCTAAATAACTGCAGGTACGTGTTGCGGTCATTGACAGACAAGAAAAGTGATCACGGTTGACCCAGTATGCATTCCTTGATGATGCTCTAAGAGTTTATTATGGGGTTGTATTGTCTGTATGCATAAGGCTTATCTGGATTCATGTTGGACTTGAGCTAATCACACCACTTGGAGTGCTCGGACACACCCAGCTGGCTCTGTAGCACACTCTGCAATCAAATGTTTCTGCATCTCACAATGTGGTATTAACAAGATTATCTCCCCATTAGTTTGAGTACTGGAGGCTTAACAATAGGTCTGTATTATGCATGTAATTATTACACCTCACAGTTCCTCGATGAACATGTTATTCCTGTTTTAGTGATGAAGAAGCTAAGGTGTTATGATCAGTGTTTTTAAAGTTTATACAACAGTTTTCAACAAATTGCTGCCAGGAACAGTATAAAAACAGGAATGGTATTACCACTAGACCTGTATTTTTCCCTTTCTTCATCATCTGTATGTCTCTGGATTTACAGAACCATGATAGGCCAAGTGTTGTTTCCAAAACAATGGATGTTTTGCTCCTCTAAAGAGGAGTTGTTGAAGTTCTGTGGGAGTTGGGGATTTTTTGAGTTAACAGACCTTAGCTTTGATATTTTTTTGGCAGGTTCAGAGAAACAGTTGGCATTTATCTGCCTAGAATTTGAGTGTGTCAAAAATGGCACGAGATGGAAAGAGTGAGATCATTAATCGGACATTGAAAATGTTTATGGGGAAGGAGCCTTTTGACTACGCGCAATGAATTGTCCACCTTAATGCTGGTGAGATGGGAACTGCCTGGATCTCAAGGCCTTGGGCTGCCATTTTGGGAGGCAAGGAGTTAGTTGGGGATGGAAAGACTGGAGTTCGTATTCTTTCTGCTCTGTTACCCATTGCTATCTTCATGGATCTGACACTCTGTTTATCTGACAGTGCACTCAGTACTGCTTCGCCAGGGAAAATTGCACAAAACAAGCCCAGTGCATCAGCATTTTCATTGTGTATTGAGCTGAGCCTCCCTTCACATGGTCACATCCCCTTTTTAATCTGGGATTCCATGTCCCTTTCCCAGTCCAGCCTGTTTCTGTGGTGTCTATTGCTGGTCTCCCTGAGCTTCTGTTTCTGTGGTTTGAGTGTTTTTTGTGTGGCTGAGTGTTAAGACCTGCAGGACTTTTGGAAGTGCGTTGTTTAGGGGTTAGGCAATACACTGAGTTAGTATTAGTAGTTTGTGACAGTCTGAGGTGATGGCTGCGTTTAAGTTGGATTTCCTCCCGGAGATGATGGTGGACCATTGCTCCTTGAATGCTAGCCCTGTGTAAGTAGTCTATCTTCATGTCTAATTTTATAACTGTAGTGAGAGTTGGAATTGCTGTCTCTGAAGCCAATGCTGTCTAATGAATTCCCCTTGCCGTGGGGGGGGGGCGGGGGGGAAGAGGGATAGGGGAGTCTGCAATTTGTTTTCTTGAGGAAACCGTACGAGGCATTGGGAGTTGATACTGGATTCTGAACAGAGGAAAAAATTGGTTAATTTGGGGGTTGGGGGTAAGGAGGAATAAAGCTATTTGTTTGTACTGTTTACGTGTATGCTGTATGCTACGGGTGCTGATGTTCTAAAATCAGTTATTAAAATGAATTGTTGGGAGAACAATTCCAGTTCTTTCCTGTTAATGATTCCAGACTAAACCTTTTAATTAGGAATTAAGGATTCCTTGAAATCCTGTTGAGGTCATGTTAAAAATTGCTCGCTTAACAGGGGGCTGGCAGCGCTCTTGAAACTGTCCATGGGAGAGAAGGCAGGGCTGAAAATTATTACTGGAAAAGGTTAAGTGACTTCCAGTTGTTCTCATTTAGAATGAAAAAGCATGTAGTTTACCTCTTTGTAAGAGGTATTCTTTATGTTGGATATTTGAAGAGATGCTGACTCTTTCGGAGTGGAAAGGTTGAGTAGTGAAAGGATTTATGAGGATAATTCCCTTCCCTTCTAGTAAGAAGCTGTGTGGTTTCTGAGGTCAGTTCATACAGTTATAAAACTTTGGCATCAATTCTTTATCATTCTCTGGACAGCAGCATATTGAGAGGGGAAAAAATAACTAAATGTTACCTGGTTTTGAAATTTTTTCTAAAAAAATTACGTTGAGGGAGAAATGTGATTGCCTATAGTAGTGTTCCTTTTGTTGCCTGTAATGTAATAAGCCATTGAAAAAGAATCTTTAAAAAGGGAAAAAGCAGAGATGAAGAGAGCTGACTACTCTGGAAGAAGGCCACTGTATCCCTCAACAATGAGTTTGGGGACCGGGGAGGGGGGAATCATTGCATGGTTACTGTTCTGGTCCCCATGTTCTTTCTAGATTATGTAGGGGTCAGCCAGCAATTTTAGCCTACTAATCACTGGAGCTGCAATAGGACGTCATTACAGTCTTCCACAAAGATAGGTCCTGTGGTATACCAGCCTGTGACTGCCAAAAACAAGACCTCACATTGTACTCAGCAAACAGTGAGGAGTCAATACAGAAAGCAGCGTATGGCTTTCAGGTAGCTGGGTGAAGTATAACTGTTTTATTGACAGGCTTTAAGCAGGCGCTTCATACAGCTACATGTAGTGCCTCACATACAGGTTCATGTAGTGCCTTGAAACCTTTTGAAGAACCCCGTAATCAGAACTTCTGTGTTGTTATAATCTAAGAAGTGATTCTCTTTCTGTGTTAGCAACCTACTGTTACACAGCTTGATTTACTCTGAGACTAAGATTGTCCAGGCCCAACCTGTTCATCTGCAACCTGAGCCTGTTTTTTTTTCCAGATATTGTTCAAAGCTGCCTAGTTTCACAAAGCACTATATCACTGTAAATCTTTAACAAGACTTCTCATTGATTCAATTGTACCTATTTTTCTGTTTTAAGATGTTTTTTCACCCTAGGATATAATTCCAGATAGTCATCTTTAAACATACAAAAAAGTTACCCTCATTTACACTGGTTATTAGTTTAGGTTCCTTCCACTTCCAGTTTCTCCTGTAAAATTTTACAGGATTGAACTAGTGATATTTTTCAGTCATCTCATCAAACATTTCCTGAATCCCAGATGTCTACATTATAAGAGCATACGTTAGGAGAAGTTTTAAACAACTGTGCAGAGTAATTGGTTTCCAAGTATTTGACTTGCCAGTGAATGTGAATAATATTCCTGAATATTCTCTTGCTATGCAGGACTGCAGATGTGCAGGAGTCTCTTTGTTTTAATCGTACATGTTTATATATGTGTTGAAATACATTTTTAACCTCACTATAAGCATGCTGCTTCTAGCTGCAATGAAATCTAGAATCTGTAGGAAGCGATATAACAGAAATTCCTTGTTATCTTTCATAGCTCAAAGAAAATGAATGGCACACTGGATCACCCAGACCAACCTGATCTAGATGCTATCAAGATGTTTGTGGGTCAGGTCCCACGGAGCTGGTGTGAGAAAGATCTAAGAGAACTTTTTGAACAGTATGGTGCTGTCTATGAAATCAATGTCTTGCGGGACAGGAGCCAAAACCCTCCTCAAAGCAAAGGTGAGAACTGTCTTTCTCATGTTAGACTTGGGGTCTCAGCTGCTTTTACACAGTTACAATCTTAACTGTTTGCTTGGGCATGCTTGAAGACTATGGATTATAAATACAGAGCAGAACACCTAATAAATATTATGTTGCTTCAGAGCATTGCTATGATGTTACGATATGGCCAAAATCTTGCTGGAAGCGTCACAGTTTCAGACAAAATACAAAATCAAGGTTTTAGTTTTTTGTATATATCAAATGCTTAGTACCTTAAATCCTAGCTAACTGCTGTAACCTGGGTTTGCAGTTCAGTAATATGCAATAATCTATTTCCTGTAAAAACAGATCTAAGATCTGGATACTACCAAATAATTGAGTTTAACAGTGGAAGTAGCCAAGATTTGTTTGCCAGATATATGTAAATGATTGTTTTAATGATATGTTATAGTATCAAATATATCCTGTTGATGGTATCCTGTTTTGTTACACACATGAATCTTTTTCAAGTTATAATCAGTAATACCTACCTATTTCAGTATCTAACTTCTATTTGTCATGTATTTTGCATTGGAAGGGTGGAAGTGGGTGATTTGTAATTTCTGTACAACATGTCAAGATTCCTAGTGTTCTTCCTTAGCTAGCATTTTGTTTCAATTGCAGGGTGCTGTTTTGTTACGTTTTATACCCGTAAAGCTGCACTAGAAGCACAGAATGCTCTTCACAACATGAAGATTCTCCCAGGGGTAAGAGACGAGGCATTCTTTCTTCTCGGCTCTATCTTGTCTTTCTTTTCTGCCCTGGCACCACAGATGTAAAACATACATTATTTTGCCCTCAAGTCACGTTTAAGAGATACGTTAAAAAGAGCAAGACTGTGAGATTTGTACAATAACAGATCTTAAAGGAAATTTGGAGTGTTTTGAGGAATAATATGGTAGTGAAGTGTGTGGGCATGGCTCCTATAAAAGTACTTTCTCAGGAGGAATGATTATGTATCACTTGGAAAGCTTTTCTTTCTTCCAGAAATTTGTGTATTGTTACATATACCTTTCTGTAGAGACAATTCAAGCGACCATCTCTTTCTTCCACTATTCTTCTGGGAATATATTTCATGTAGCATAACGCGAACACATCTGGGATTAAATAATATTTTTGCATTTCAGATGCACCATCCTATCCAGATGAAACCAGCTGACAGTGAAAAGAATAATGGTAAGCTGTGCTAAAGTCTGAGACTTGTGGCATCATTTGTGCTGATAGGGAAATTTCAGCTTGTGTTGAACAGCTTCTGATTAAGTCATATTGAACTGGAGACCTAATTTTTTTTTAAAAAAGTGTGTTTTTAGTACAGTGGGTATTGTAAGTGAGCTCTGTAAAATTTCATGACTAAGTATCTTCCACTGTTACTGCTTGCGGGGAAAACCATGGTGTCAGCTGGGGAAACATCCAGTGAGTTCTTGTTTGTACTAAGGTGTTTGAAACCTAGAAATGCTTTTCAGGTGTTTGACCAATCTGAAAGCCTGTTGTGGTTAGGGTGGGAGTCCAAAACTTTACCTTGTAATATACAAGGAAGAATAAGAATTCAAAAACAGACCAGCAGAGAAAATACTGTGAGTATACTTCTACACATTGGCCATTTCAGATTAAGATGTTTAACATCTAACATTGCTTAAATGATTTATCCATGCATTTCCGTGATGAGTTTGTGTACACACACACATACGTATATATGCACACAGACATATATGCACAAATGTGCATGTTTCTTGAAAGAATAATGGAAAGTGGAAGAAGTATTTAATGAAGTTTTAAGGTGACAGTTCTGAGGCTATAATATGAATTTTAGTACAAGGTGAAGGTGAATATATAAATAGGAAAGCATCAGTTAAAGTATTTTAACTTAACATTAAAAGGAATTCTGGAACTCTTGAACTAAAATGGACTACAAAAAGGATTTGAAGGCAGTTTTATGCTCCAAGAGCTTGACAGTGAACTGGGTACAACATAAAGATTTAATAGTCAGTTAAAGACTTGTCAGCTGGAAAAGTTTGGAATTTTTCTTGTCAGCTCCAAGGAAGACTCAGCAAATAGATTGATTTCCCCTCACCATGGCACTAAATAGGAGAAGACTTTCTGTCTTGAAGCTTCAAATTGTGCTTCAGGCCTTCGTCATGTTATATTGTGTTGAATGTTTTATTTGCAAACTGTTTTATATGTCCAAATGGCATTCTGATTAATTTGCCTCATCACCTAAAAGTGAGTATCTCAGAGGTAATTAGCATCCTCAGAAAAATAAAATGAGAGGTTTGAAGTTCTGATATTAGTAACCACCAATTGGCAAATTAAGAGAAATGTCTGTTTCTGCACCATTTATTTTAAAATAGTCCACGCTCTATAAGTTTTTCTTCAACTCTAATATATCTGGTAGCATCAGCATTTAGAGGGAAGATACAGTAGCAGACAGATCAGACTGGATGTGTCATTTTCTTGCTTTTGGTAGAGATCAGAAGGGATGACTATGAAACAATTAAAACAATAGGTGTTGCTTCTTCTGTTGAGATAGGAGCATGAGGAAATAGGCAGAACTAAATTTACGTGATTGGCCCCCTGTCACACCTATCTAATGAGCTAGAAAGAATCCTTTTGTGACTAACTTGTCTGTTTAGATACAGGTGAGGTATGTTGGCCATCTAAAGATAGTAGAATGGACAGATGAAAGGATGAAAATAGTCCAGTAAAATACACAGAACTCTTCTCTTGCTAACCAGGAACTAAATGTAGGAGATAGGACAAGTGCTGCTGAATCTGATGCATTTTTTGCTTTTGTTTTTTAACATTCTTGTAGCTCACAGGCTTGCAAGGGAGAAACAGACAGTAAAATATAAACGTAAAACAATATAAAACAGGCATCCTTCAGATTCATTGAGGTGTCACATATGCATCCTCCTAAAACAAAGAGATTGCATTATTAGGAGTCGGTTTTTAACAAGCACCTACCCCAAAATAGAAGGAAAGTAATTCTACAGTTGATGGAGAAGACTTGACAAAATAAGATGTAGTAAGTACGTTTTTGTTGGTAATACTCTTATCCTTTGATTTCTTAGCAGTAGAAGATAGGAAGTTGTTTATTGGAATGATATCCAAGAAGTGCAATGAAAATGATATCCGAGTGATGTTCTCCCCCTTTGGGCAGATTGAAGAATGCAGGATATTACGGGGTCCCGATGGCCTGAGCCGAGGTAAGCAGGAACTTTTCTGACAGTTCAAGATTCTCCAAAGGATGATGCTATCTTTTGTAGCTCAAGGTTTCAGCTATTTCAGTGATTTTTTTTGAAGACATGTTCATTTCTGTATTCATCCCAGTAATTGCGGATATAGTGAGTGACTTGTTTCCTTTTGTGTTCTTTACCCAGGTTGTGCATTTGTGACTTTTACAACAAGAGCCATGGCGCAAACAGCAATCAAAGCAATGCACCAAGCACAAACCATGGAGGTAAAGCAAGTTAGTGAATGTCAGGAGAAAATAGTTACTGTGGAATTTGGGGGACTAGAGAGCAGGGAGAGGACCATTGTTTGCTCTGCTCCTAGAGCTCAGAATAGAAACCTCACCTGCAGAGAAAATACCAAAATACAAAATGGAATGGAAATCAAATGAGATTTTGAACCTTTAATAAAACGCGTTGTTTGATTATATATATGTATGGGGAGGGTGTCAGAAATGCTTCTAATGAGTGGGTCTTAATGCAGTAGTTTTTGGTAGCTGGAGGATAGCAAGTATGTAATTGTTTGAATTGCTGTTTGCAGGGCTGCTCTTCTCCCATTGTGGTAAAATTTGCAGACACGCAAAAGGACAAAGAGCAAAAACGAATTGCTCAGCAACTCCAGCAACAAATGCAACAGATCAGTGCTGCCTCAGTATGGGGAAACCTGGCTGGTCTCAACACACTTGGACCCCAATACTTAGCAGTGAGTTTCTCGTCTGAGTTCTTTTCATCTCTTCAGGGATTGCAGTGTCTGATTGTTTTGTAATGCTCAATGTATTTGTATTTAGAAGGCTCCTGATAAATAGAAGTAGGGCTTGTAATCCCCATTTTGTGGATGAGGAGGCTGAATTACAGGAAATGAAGTTATGTGCTAACAGTTAGTCAGGATGCATTTAAGTGAGGATTTCTGCCCCAGCCTCCCTAGCACTAAGCACTGAAACATTTTTTTTGTCTTCTGCAGAATGGCTTTGTTCAGGGAAGATTCCCTTCATATGTTACAACTTCAGTGTTTATCCATGTAAACACCTGTTCATGTCTCATGTGGTGACATAGCTCTTGTATTCCTGTTCCATTGTTCCTTAGCCAGCATTTATTTCTTTCACCCCCCTTCCAGTGAGACCTAGTATAGTACTTGGTGTTGGGCAAATAGAAAGAGTGAGCAGTTGGAAGCAGCTCACAGTGTACAGTAAACAAAACAACAACAAAAACACACCAGAAGATAGAAACTACACTTCTCTAGCAAAAATGACTCAAGAAAAGTAGTCTACAGTTTCACTGGTTTCATTTGGTTTTGCTGGGTCCCTGAAGGGTTAACTTTCATAAACTGATATGCTCTGGCTCATGTGGATTACCAGATAGCTATGAGAACTGTTTTCATGCAATTTGGGGAATAGAAAACGAAAACTTCATATCATTCTTGGTATAGTGTACTACTGAAGTGGGGACATTCTTTTACTTCTGCTTTAAGTTTGGTAGATTGGAATATTTTTTAACAACACATGGTTAAGGGAGAAAAGAGTAGGAAATATCTCTAAATAGCTTCCTAGCAGGGGCTTGGAATTTCTCTCATGGCTGCTGTGCTTAAGAAATGTGGAGGAGATCACCTCTCATAGTTGCTCTTTGATTTTTGTTATGGCATTTGCCATTTGTCCTGTGCTGGCAATGTCAGCTGTGAAGTCTGGCTTGAGGTAGTATATCCTTATGGGTAGCAGTCCTGCCTGAGGTGCTTTGAATAGGTGTTCTCTCATTACTGATTCTGTTTTTGTCTTGATGCATTAGATATAAACTTCACTTAGGCTAGTATACTGACTATCCTGAGTGGGAAAAGCGTTGTGGTGTTGCTTTGGCTGCAATGCGGTGCATGGGCAACATTGATTTTCACTCTGGTGGTGCTCTGGCTGTATTTTCTAAGAGGAATTCTTTTTATGCTTTGCTGTGATGTGGTGCATGGGCAGTGGGAATTCCCTTTGTGACGGCGCTCTGGCTGTGGTGTGATGCAGTTTCTCCCAGAAGCGGAGCCAGCCCTCACTCTCACTCTTGTTTTGTTTTTTGGTGTAATGTCTAGCTTTATTTGCAGCTCCTTCAGCAGACAGCAGCTGCCTCATCTGGAAACCTGAACACATTGAGCAGCCTCCACCCAATGGGAGGTGAGTTTTTTCCACCAGAAGACAAATTCGGTACCCAAAAAAAAAAAGAGGGTAGAAAAAGTAGCCAAAAGGCTTGTAGACACATTGCATTTGTAGTAAGTAGTCCTGAGTTTACCCATTCCTGTGGATTGATAGAAATTCTCTGCTACAAGTGTGCATGTTCCTTCTTAATCTTAGTTAATCATTTTCTCCAAGGTAAGTTGTGGTATCCTGTTTATCTCCTTCTCTGCCTCTGGCATTTAAAATTATCTTCCCTTATGGATACAAAAAACAACAACTGCGTTTATTTTCATCCAAACAGATGCATATTTGAAGCACTGTGGTTTAGAAATAAGCACTAGTGCATGTGTTTGAGTGATAATGGTTTGTTTAGGTCTCATATTTTAAATTATTTATTTTTAAATGCCTCAAAGTTGAAAATGCAGTGTTGCAAGGAATGTGAACCAGTCCTTCATTCTGATTCTTTAATTCCTGCATTTATTTTACAATTGCTTATAATATTGCTGTGATGTGGGAATATCAGCCTAATAGATACGAGCCGAATTCCTTGCTGTTGATTGCTAGTCAGAACGTAAGTGAAGTTATCTGAATTATCCTTTAGGGTTATGGAGATAATGTAAAAGTTTCTGAACTGAGGCTGCAAATTAATTGTACTTTCTGTCTTCAGAGGATGGCGAATAATAAAACCCATCTTAGTAACTCTGTTCATCACATTCTCTAAATTTTTCTGCTGGCAGAAAACCTATAGTTTTGGTTTTAATACCGAACACTTAATGCTTTTAAAATTGCCTCTTTGAGTTGTCCAGTAGTTAATAATATTGCGTGCCCTGTCTGTGCAGAGGTTGACCTTAAGGTGTTAAAAAGTAAAGTCTCTTTGTACATCAGACTTGTGCTGGTACACCCACCAGCAACAATTGCAAGCTTTTACAAAGTGGTGTGTTGTCCGTTTTAAAAACTTTGTTTGAGGTTTATTCTAACCTTAGCTTCTTAGGTGTATTTTTTTCATGTTCAACCTCTTCAGAGCTCTTGGATTCTAGAGTCTTGCTAAAAGCAAGTTTAGTTTCACTAATACCTGTTTGATGGTGATGTAAATAGATTTCATGATGTTTTTTCACTTATTGCTTCTGTTTAAAAAAGCAGTCAGTGATAAAGGGGAAAAACAGTATAGCAGTTCATATTTATTGTCACAACAATAGGGATGTTAGGGTGGCCTAGATAGATGAGGTTGTGTATGGAATTTTCAGTGTAATTCTGACTTCACTATATGTTAAAAAAAAAAAAAGAGAACCCTGGCATATAAGTAGCATGTTTCATGGTGTTTTGAAAGAATTATTCTAAGTCTATGGCTCTACACAGGAAGAGTTTGGTTCAAAGTCCCATTAATATCTTACTTGATTGCCTTTCATGAAATTCTTAGAAAAATAAGCAGGTAATTAGATCCCACTCTGTATTAGGCTTACAGACAAAATTTAATCTTGACCCTGTTTGAAAGCAGATGGGAAAACAATGTGATGACAAGAAAACAGGTGCAGCATGTACATGCCAAACTGCTTCAGAAAGGAAGCAAGCTGCTCTGTTCTTCACAAGCTCTAATACTTGCAGTTTTAACCCTGTGTAGCACAGTAACAATAACAAAAAACCTTTTTGTTTTTAACTTCATGCTTTTATGTTACAATTGCACCTTAGAGAATATAAACAATATCAGGATCCTCATGTTTTGGGTACTAAATATGATTGAAGATACAGACCCAGTCACAAAGAGAAAACAATTAGAGGAGGGGGAAAAAAAAAGAGAAGAAAAAACAAACCAAAAAATACTAAAAGCAGTAGAAGCTACTTAGAGAACAAACAGTTTATGCTGCATTGCTGTTTACATTCTTATGTTGTGTTTGCATACTTAAAGTGCAAAACTGAGACTTTAATTGATAGGTGTGCATTGTCACCATGTACTTAGCCTCCAAAAGATGAGGAGCTGGGTCTACGTAAGACATTTGGGTAATGCTGTATGAATGATGAAAATAAAAATTTCTTGTAGAGACGTGAAAGGGAAATAAGGGAAAGGGAAGAGAAGCAGAAATGGAAGATTGGAGCTAGTCTACTGAAGGATGGCTAAAATACAGGAGTGTTCAGAAGATGATCAATATGAAATGATAACCCAATTGCAAGGGAAGAAGGCAAATTACAGTGTCAGTACTGACTGAATGGTTTCATTCAAAAATTAAATTATAACTCAAAATGAAGATGAGTCGGATGAGTAAATGACCAGTAAAAGTTCATCAACTCATCTTCCTCCCACTGGTATTCCTGGCAGTTTACCTACAACCTGCCTGATGTTTGCCATTTTCCTTACCACTTTTGTTTGACCAGCTGAGTAGCCTGTGCATACAGTAGGTGATTCTGTGGTCAGGAATTTTGCCACTCAACATTGTTTCACAATTTATCATTGCTTCTTGTCTGCCAAGGAGACCAGACAAAGCGTGCTGATATTGAGCTGATGGCAGGTTAAAGGTGTGACACTGGCTACTGTGCTGTGTAGGCCTTCTTGAAAGAATTCTGTAGTTGTTGCTGTTGCCCTGTAAAGAGAGTAGAGGGATATGAGACAAGATGAGGTTATTAGCCTGGTGTATAGAAAAGTTCTCTGGCTTGCAAATTAGCTATTATACCCTGTCTTAACTCTCCACAGCAGTTAAAACTGCTATGCTTTTGTGACTGAACATAACACTTCCTGAAAATGTCTGTGCTCTGGAGTCTACATCTGGGATCGTGACTGCTTGTTCTTTTAGGGAAATCATCCTTCTGGGCAAAAAATACATTTCATTTTAGTTGTAACAAGGAATCACAGTGTAGAAGAGATCGGTAACTAGTACTGAAGTCTGTTGTTTTTAAGCTCCTGCCCATTACCGCAAATCCCATTATGATGTGCTGAGGTTGCTGGATTTGTTAGTTTTGGATGATGGTGGCTATTGTAGGAGAAACTCTGTGTATTCTTCAATGTGTTGCAGGACTGAATGCGATGCAGTTACAGAACCTGGCTGCATTAGCAGCTGCAGCCAGTGCAGCTCAGAATACACCAAGTGGCACCGCTGCACTCACTTCCTCCAGCAGCCCCCTGAGTGTGCTCACCAGCTCAGGTAAGAGACTGCCTGTGTTGTAGTGTGTTATGGCATGGGTTGCTCTGAGTCTTTTCAGGATAAATGTCATCTGTTTTGTTCATCTCTGTCCTTTAACAGATAAGGAGTTTTTCCTGTAAATTCCCTGGTGTTTGTTTAGGGTAGATATCTTTGCCACCAGCAAAGTGTTTTGTTTTTTTTTTTTTTTACTTACTTACTGTATTCCTGGTCACGTTAATTTAGAGTAAAAAGGATTTTTGAGGGTATCGTGAAGCAGAAAGGTAGGTGACCTCTTCCCAGGAATTTTAATACAGTCTCATCACGTCCCTAGTTTCTCTGTGAATTCAGACAGGTATGTAGCAGATGTACCCTCTTCCTGCAGAGATGGAGAACATAAGACGCTTTAAGCAGGAAGTAATGCATTCTGTGCAGTAGGAAAGACCACTTCATGTTCCTCTGTCATTACTGAAAAGGATACTGCAACTGCCTCACAGAAGCAAAATACATAGTTCGCTAGAACATTTATTGGAAAGAGGTTGTCTGGAACTGATTTTATCAGTTGCACATCAAAAATCAGTATTTTGTTCTTCCATTCTATTTGTTTTTTTCTTTAGGTCATGTACATTATTCAGAGAGACTAGGATGTCTGAACAGTGTTCTTTTGCCACCTTATTGTTAAATGTGATTATCAAGTACAACAAATAAAAAAAATTAACTTTGCTTACATCAGACATGATAAACTTTTACCGCAAATGTGGGTCAGTATCCTACTCAATTATATTTCAATCCTGTTTTCAGTTATGTCTAAATCCTGACCTAGGAAGAGAGACCCTGTATTTTTAGGGCGTCAGTTTTCCAGCATGTATAGAGTGATGGGTAGGTTTGTTTCTTCATAAAAATTCATATTGCTTATCTAGTTCTGAAATACAGTCTACAAAGTTGACAGCCTCACATGTAATTGTGAGACTCCAAAGGAGGTGCTTACGGGGGTGTTTTAGACTGCCCCAGGTAGCTTTTTGTATTACGTAGGAAGACCAAGGAACTAGATGAAGAGATGATAAGGAGATTATAAGGGAAAGCTGTTTAGAAAACCTTAGGTCACATGATCAGGAGTTAAGCTGTGGGTGCTTTGTGCAGTTTTCTACTTACAGAAATTCCTGAGAGAGAATTCAGCTGAGTCTTCTGTTGGTATACAGGCAGGTGGGTGTTTTTGTATTTGTTTTTTTTTTTTTTTAATATAAAAACTTAGTGGTCTGCAGTCCTTGAAGACAAAGTTTCAAAATAAAGTTTCAAAATTTATCTTGGGTACCAGCCATGGTATCCTATTCTAGAATTAAAAAAAAAAAAAAACAAAACAAACAAAACAAACAAAAAAAAACACAGAGTTGAGGCTGTAGAGGAGTTACATTTACAATCCATTACTACTGCTTCATTGTAGAGAAAGCATGGAAGTGAATGTAACTGAGAATTTCTCCCATATCTCTTCATGCAGTAGCAGAGCTGGAATTGCCAGGTTATAATTGGCTATGACTGATATTTAGAACCAAGCTTTCCTTGTTGGCTCTGTCATTTACTGACTGGAGCAAGTTTGTTCTATCTGTTGAGGTGGGCAAGGGGACTGGTAGGCAAGTTGTGAAGTTAGTGTCAGGCATACTAAAAAAGTTAGAGCCAGCATCTTCTTGGAAGTCTACAGTGGAAGGACAAGAACAGTGAACACAAAGTACAGCCAAGAAGAATCTGGCCGTAAAAGAAAAAAAAACATGGTGAAAGTGATTAAGCACAAGAACCAGTTGCCCGTGTGGCTGTGGAATTTCCACCAGTTCAGAATTCAGTTGGAAAGGTCTTTGAAGAGGTTTACCTAATTGAGAGGTTAGACCAGGTTTGAGCAGACAGTTGGACTATATAATCCACAAAGGTCCCTTTTAAATGAAATTATGCTATAATTTGTGATTCTTTGGGACTGCTTTCCCTTCTGTGGATTTCGGCAGTCACACAGCACTCTGCAGGTGCCATTTCCTTCAGAGAGAGACGTATTAGGACTGGGTTCCCCTTTTGATCACACTGGTGGAGAGTTAGGGGTGGGGAACAGCAGTCCATTTTTAAGTCCATTTTTTGCATCAATAAATGCTTGTGTGTCATCAGTTGAGTGATCGTGACGTGTCACTTGAATTAATATCCTATACACATGTAGTAATTTACTCTTCACAGCCTGCTAATGTGAAGCAGTCAGTATTGTATTGCTCTTAAAACATAATTACAAGTATAATTTTAAAAACTAGAGATTGTCTTTGTTCAAAAGAAGTTCCAAAAACAAAATTTGGAGTATATATGGTCTATATGTAGTCAATGAGCAATCAAACTCTTAAACAGTTTCAGGGGCTTTTCATTAAAGCTATGAATATTCTTCACATTTTAAAACTATGTGAATTGAAAAGAAAGTCTCAATGTATATAGACAGCATTCAGTCTCATGATACTTCTCGTAATTACAAAGCATGGTGGCTTTTCACTCTGAATTAGCTATTATCTCTTAAAAAATCAAACAATTATAAATTGTCTTTTGATTAATATTTATATGTGCATTCACATTGTATTCACATAGAATGTTGTTAAAACTCCACAGAATTCAGAGCATCCCTCTTGAACCATACCTAGACCCACTTTCACAAGATGGTTGATGTTCTTATCCTAGTTTTATCTTTGCCAGCTATTCTTTACTACCTGTTAAAAATTTCTGAAAACCCTTAGTTCCTTCAGTTAACAATCTTACAGTTAGCTTTTTTAGTTAAGCATAATTCAGTAGATTGATCCAAAAAAATATACTCAGCAGGAAGAAAGAAGGAAATAAACAACGACAACAAAATAGAGAAATAATGCTAGGAATAGGAATGGAGTAAAGCGCATATATAAACCTATATTGATTTTCCATTTCCATTGGTGTGGGCTGTTTTCAAATCTAAAATAATATATGAAAACTACAAAAACAGAAAAAGAGAGAGGTTGACTAGAACTGCAGAACTCCTTCCCTATTCAGTGCAACTAGGGAGCCTGAAAAATAGAAGAAACTTTTGTAGGAGTATGGTATGACAGAAGCCTACAAATATATTAGTGGTGTGATAAAGATGAATTGGGAGAGACTGGCCACTAGATCTTCCAAGACAAGAATTACAGAATATCAACTGAAGTTATGAGCTGACAGCTCAAAAATGAAAAGATGTATTTCTTTGCATAATGCATGCACTAAGTGGCAGAAGTCAGTGCCTCAGAATATAGTACAGTAAAAAAAAAAAAAGTGTTCAAAATGCACTGCAATTAATGAGTGAAAATCATAACTTAAATACAAAGATGCTGCCCTTGATTGAACAAGTCTTAGAGCCACAGATTGCTGGAACCTATGAGACCATACCTAAGAAGTATTGTTTTGTAATTGCCATGTATTTTTGCTCATCTATTATTTATATACCTTTTGTCATCACTAGAATGTGCTTTGCTGACTCAGTACAGCAATTGGTATATACATGTGATTAAAAAAAATAGAAGTATTAAATTTTCTTGGTGTTTTCAAGCCAAATTATCTCATATTAAAGGTTTTCTTGTTTTGCTTAAACAGATGTCTTTTAAGCTAACTAAACTAAAATAACTGTGTTCAGCTTTTTGCAGTGGTTTAAATGAATTGATTTAAAATCACAACCTTTTTGAAGTTGGGAAAGGATCCATTCTCTTTTACTTTGCTCTCTAGCCTTGGCTCTATTCTTTTTTTCCCATGCTGCTACTTGTTTTTTTCTTTTGAAATAGTGTTCTCATCTGTCAAATGAAGTGTCTGCTTGAATTATGGAGATTAGCAATGAAGTGCTGCAGAAACAAGTGATACTCTAAAATCAAGGCAGCTGTATCATTTCTGAATGTTGGCTTTTATTCAGCCAGCTGTTCTGTTTTTCTACCAACTTGAGAATTACTGTAACTTGTTCTCTGTATTTTTTTTTTTACAACATTTAATATGCTACTGACAGTAAGACAGGAAGTGTTGTCTTTTCTTTGGAGTTAGCATCTTGAAATATAGCTTGTCAATGTCTTATAGACATTGTCTTTCAATTTCTGACTTGTTAAGAGTTTGTCTAGAACTTTTCACAGAGTAGGCTTGTCCTTTCCTCTGTCAGTACAAAAAGTGAACTGTAATACAAAGTGCAGCCCCCTGGGTTCTCGTGCAGTTTTCATTGGGTACAAGAGCACGCTTTTGCTGTGGCTTGTTAGGTAAGTTTGCTGTATTCCATTTAAACAGTTACCACGTTCCACTCCAGAAGAGACATTGTGAAACATATATAAATTGAAGTATACGTGGTGTGTGTAAATCTGCTTGAAAGATGCTAACAATTATTTTCAAAGTTTTAATGGATAAATACTGCATACTGAGAATTACAAAAAATGAGAAGGAAACTGAAAATGCTTGAATTTCGATTCTTTTGTTACCTACTTGATATAAGTCATAAGTTTTTATGTTTGACTTGGGAACTTTGACATAAGTTCTGTTACCCACGCAGATATAAATTCCTCTCAAAGGACTATGAGATGCTTTTACTGCACCAGTGTTCAGTTCTAACTCTACCTACTGCAGAATGTGGCAGGCCATGTAAGCCAGCAGTCTGCTAGGGACTGCATCTGTAGACTTCACTTACTGAGGTAAAAACGGTTGAAGGTGTTAGTGATACAGTCAACAGAGGATTGGCTCTGTATTTTAGGTTTGTGTTCCAAATCTTTTTTTGGCCATAGCCCCAGCTGCTGCAGTAGGATTTTTTTAATGGAAAATTATTTAATGTGTCAGAATAATCTGAGCATCTGCTGTTTCTGCTCTGGCAGTATGGGAAAACCATATGTTCAGTCTGACTGGAGTTTTCTTTAATGTTGCTAATATCTGTGTGTCAGGTCTTTTTCACCTTATGTAGTGTGTCAAGGTTTGATGTTAATATATAGCAATTCTTACTCATTTCAGGCAGTAATAAGCATTGCTGCTAGTTACTTTGACTGAGATACAAAGTTTAGCTGATGATCATATTTTGATTGAATGCCTTACACTTGATTAAATTATTACTGTCGCAAAAAGCGGATGTTGTTAGGAAGCAGAATATTTTCCAAAATATAGAAAGGGGTTACATACAAGTGGTGTGATCAATCAAGTTGTGTGGGCTTAGGGTGTCTTTACTGACAGTCTTCTCTTCTGCCTTAGTCTGTTGCATGTTAGCTTTTCTTGCAGAAATGATTTAATGAAGAAGTTGAGTTTTCAGAACCAAAAGGTATTGTTTGGGATTAATTATCTTATTTTAATAGCAGGTTCCTCACCTAGCTCCAGTAGCAGCTCCTCTGTTAATCCCATGGCTTCTCTTGGAGCACTGCAGACACTGGCAGGGGCTACAGCAGGCCTGAATGTTAGCTCTCTAGCAGGTAAGCTGTGTGTTGAGGTGGGCTGGGGGAATAGCTGATTATCATTCCTCAAGTTGTGCTAGTTCTGTTTTTTCCTGTTCCTTTTCTTTTTATAGTAGTGTAGAGTATTGAAAGATAATTGTTCTGACTTGATGGCACTACTTAGTCATCTTTACTTCCTCTTTCTTATATACAGGAATGGCAGCCTTAAATGGAGGACTTGGCAGCGGTGGTCTCTCAAATGGGACAGGTAGCACAATGGAAGCCCTCACACAGGCTTATTCTGGAATCCAGCAATATGCTGCTGCTGCATTGCCCACGCTCTATAACCAGAGTCTCTTAACACAACAAAGTATTGGTGCAGCAGGAAGTCAAAAAGAAGGTAGGCAGAAAATTGTACAACTCGAGAAGACTTTTCAAAAGGGCAAGACCAACCCTTGCAGCTGCCATCATAGAATCATAGAATGGCTTAGGTTGGAAGGAACCTCAAAGATCATCTAATTCCAACTGTGGGCAGGGATGCCACCTGCTAGATCATGTTGCCCAGGGCCTCTCCCATCTTGGTCCTGAAACGCCTTCAGGGATGGGGCATCCAGTACTTCCCTGGGTAACCTGTTCCAGTGCCTCACCACCCTCCGAGTGAAGAATTTCCTCCTAATGTCTAATTAAATCTCCCCTCTCAGTTTAAAACCATTCTTTCCCCCTTGTCCTGTCATTGTCTATCCAAGCAAAAAGTTGCTTTCCGTCTCAATACTTTAATACTTAAAGCACCCTATAAGTATTGAAAAGCTGCAATGAAGTCTCCCCGGTGACTTACCCTATGTGCAGAGTTTTAATTTCATGGCATTGCTTAGAATAATAGTTATTGGGGAAAAAAACGAAGGAAAACCTGTGAGGTCCCTCTAAGGACTGTCCAAAGTAGTTTTTATACAGGCAGTGTTTAGTATTTAGTAGTATTTAACTAGTCTTAAATGCTTAGTAATAGTACCCATCAGTTTTCTTGGGGAAGGGTGTGGGTCCTCAGCCTGACAAATCCTATTCTCAGAGAATCAGTTGTTCTGTTTTTTTTTTTAATTTTTTTTTTAATTTATTTTCTTGGTATTTCTAAATGTGAACTCCATTGTCTTTGTTCTTCATCTCTTCCCTCAGATCCTTATTGCTGATCTCTTAACTCTTCAATTTCTGAATCAATTTAACATGTAGTGTAAAATAAAGAAGAATATATGAGTAAATTTTCAGCAGAATGTAGGATGATGATTAGAAAAGAATGTGAGATAACTTATAATCTGATTACTTTGTTTCTGTTGATCTACGTAGTTCCTTTTGGCAACAAAATAAGTTCAAGTTTATTGTTCAGCTTTTGTTACAACTAGGATCTGTGAACCAGTTTTCGTACGATGTGGAAATTACGAGCAAAAATGGTGGAGAAAGAGCTAGAATTACATGAATGATCAATCCCAGCAAAGGATCAGGTTGATTTATTCTGGAATCAAGTACTCTGTAGAAGTGCATACAGCAATGTCATTGTATTCTCTAGATGATTTGGCTTGAATGGCTCTTTTACTTTTTTTTGTGAAGTAGGCCTATGTTATCTATTCTTTTTCTGAGTTTATATTCCTACTTGTTGTTTAAAGGTCCAGAGGGAGCCAATCTGTTTATCTACCATCTCCCCCAGGAGTTTGGGGATCAGGATCTGCTTCAGATGTTCATGCCATTTGGAAATGTCGTCTCTGCCAAGGTTTTCATTGATAAGCAGACCAATCTAAGCAAGTGTTTTGGTACGTTGGGTCTGTCTGTAGAGGAGTGGCTTCTTTCTAGTATATTGTACAGTCTAGCTTTTAAGTAAAGAAATAAATCTTTTTCCGTATCCCTAAAATTAAATAAATCTGAACTCTTCCAGTCATGAACTGGATTTTCCTGATTTTCTTTGCAACTTTTCTCATTTTATAATTTCATGCTATTACGCCTTAAAATATATCATTAGGGTCCTAGATAATTCACCATTGTGTAATCATGGTACAGCTCCTTTTCTCCCTCCTTTCTCTTTTCAAGAACTGTTTATGTTGCTATGCATGTTACTACATAATCATTACGAATTATTTCTATTTATATGAAGGCTACCATACATTATGGGAGCACTGAACTTTCATGCTCTGTAAATGTTTTGAAGGCATTTTTAAAGCTTCCTCCTAATACTTGAAACCTTTGTAACTGAAGAACCATTTCAGCTGTTATGTACTACCTAACTTTGGTTGCATTCCTTATCCTAATTTTGTTCTAATTATTGTGTGTTCAGATTGGAGATGCATCATGGCAAGAAATTTAAACAAAAAATATAGATCAACATGTCATGCTATTTTTATTATCCAAATAGATTATTTTCAGTGAACTGCTAAAGTCTGTGTTTTGAGCAAAGGACGTATTCTTCTTTAGCTTGTGTAGCAGAAGACTGTGCATGTGGACTGCACAACTCAATGGTTTCATTTTTCACCACTTTGAAAACAACAGAGAGAGAGCAATTGTAGCATTTTTGTAGTGCTGTAAGCTCTCCTGACTGTGAAAAGGAGAGATGAGTCTTCATGGTTTCCATAGTATCGTGCCTTCATAATACCATGTGGTTTTTTAGTATTTCGATGGTCTAAAAGATGTGGACAAGCTTTTGCCTTGTGAAAACAAAACAAAGAAGACAGCAAAAAATATGCTGAGCATCAGGCTGTAACACCTGCGTATGGAATGATCTCTCCAGACAGTGATACCAACCATTGACTAGAGTTATTTAAAGTAGTAGGTTTCTTCAAAAACCTTGGGAACTTAATTTTGGGGATACTGTTCTCCTGGAATGATACGCAACTTTTCATAAGACAAAAACTTAATCTTTGGTACAAGTACCATGCTGCCTTAACAGCTACTTCACTCCAAACAAACCTACGCCTATAATGCCAAGATCATAGAATCATTTAGGTTGGAAAAGATCCTTAAGATCAAGTCCAGCCATGGCCTTAATACTACCAAGTCCACCACTAAACCATGTCCCTTAAGTTCCACTTGCATGTGACAGTGCTTTCAGTCTTGTATCTTTACTGAACTTTCGTATATAGATTAACATTTTCCAGGTTTGGTTTTCTCACAGCTGTAAGATATTACAGGACAAACATCAGCACTCTTTTTTCCTGTTGGAAGACAAGAAGTATTATTTCAATTTCCTGAGTTGTGTTTATCTTTTGATCGAAGTTCCATACATCAGAAAACAAAGCTTTGTCTGAGAGCCCTTAGAGTATTCATAAAAACTTCTTACTAAACAGTTGTGAGCTCTTGTAAATTGCATTTCATGCAAGCTTCTCATACCTTGTGAGTAGCCGTTCTACAACTTTGGCATGCTATAATAGTGTATTTCCTTTTCTTCAGGTTTTGTAAGTTACGACAATCCTGTCTCTGCACAGGCTGCCATTCAGTCAATGAACGGCTTTCAGATTGGCATGAAGCGTCTGAAAGTACAGCTCAAGCGCTCTAAGAATGACAGCAAGCCATACTGAGCGCCCCTCCCCTCCGGGACTGGAGTGAGAAGGATCTTCTGGTAAGTTGGAGAAGAGCGCACTTAGTGATTCGAAGCCCTAAGGCTGTGTTTTTACAGTCCTGGAAGCTGATCCATGCCGTTCTATCTGGCACATCTTCCCCTGAAGACTCGGCTGCAGCCTCTGCTGAGAATCCTGCTTCGAATGGAGGACAAGTTTGTGCTTTTGTTTCCAGTGTTTTACTTTGGAGTTTAGGTGCCATATCGCTGAGGTTTTTTTTTGTTTTTTTTTTCCCTTATTTGAAGTTTGCTGTGTTTGTAACCAGTGTGTGTTGAGAAGGACCAATGCCAGCTCCTTGGGGGTCGGGAGGTAAGGTTAAAGGGAGCCGTGGAAACTGACACCGCACTGCCTTGGGGTAGAGAGGAGAAGGGGAAGCAGAACTGACACCACACTGCCATAGGGAGAGGAGAGGGGAAAGCAGAAATAACACTGAACAGCTGACGGAAACAAAGATGGGGAAGGAGAACTTAGTCCATCCAAGTTTGGGTGAGCAAAGAACCAACTCCAAATAGCCTCTGTCATGCCACACCCACTCTTTTATGCTTCCTTAACTGTATGCCATGGTGGGGAATTAATAAATCATCTCTAAAGCAGGAGACAGGTTGGAAGGGTGAACACATTAATAAGCCAAAGGAAAACTGCAGTGTTTTTTGTTTGTTTTGTTGTATATAAAGTAGTGTGTATGTAGCACTGTGAATGTACACAGCACTTTATAAAATTATTAGTTAATGTCTCTGCCCAGAAAACTTCACTATTTACAGTTGAATACTAATGAGATGCAGTGAATTTCTCCATATTTAAGAAAACTTATCCTTTATAATTAGCTAAGTTTAGAGCGACATAGGTTAGAGAGTCTAGATAAATACATCTGGGGCTGGAAACAGGAAACTTTTAATCCCTGATAACCTGCAGATTTTTTTGCCATTTTTTTTTCCTAACAGTTCATTGCGTTCTCCATTTCTGTGGAGTAATGTCCTTTTTGCAGAATATTACTTGGAATTCATTCTGATAAGCGTAATACGTGCTGTTTGTTTCTCTATTAAAATGACTGTTAAATTGAGATACAAAGCCCAGAGTGTTACCGTGAAACAACTCTTGAGGCTCCTGCTTCATACGTGTTCTTACAGGATTTGCTTTCTCAGTCTTTCTGTTGCAAAGATAATTGCCTATTTAAAAGAAAAAGCAACTAATTTGTGCAGTGAATTAGTCTAGTAATTAGGTATTTCTTTATACTGCAGTTTTCCTTTAAGGTGGTGTGTACCAGTGCTAAACGGGGCTAATACCCAGGCTGTGGAACCAGAGCAGAGCATTGAGACATTGTCTTATTCTGCATTTTGGTACTGTTATCTTTTATACTGAAGGAAAATTGAACACAACCCTTCAATTAACACAATTTTTTTTTGCACACTTCTGAAATTCTTAGTGCATTGCTAAGGGCCTTATACACTGGTTTTAGGGGACTCAGAGGACTTTTGACACTCTGGCCTGAGTTGTTTTAAGAAATCAGTAGAGTCCCATGTTATAACCATTAAAATCCACCTCTGTCACAAGAGGAAGTTTACAATTTCTGTGTGTCTAACAGAATTTCAATTTACCTCATATTTTCTCCTCTTCCTTGTTTCCTTTGTATTCCCAGTTGTTGATGCTGTTTCCCAGGGCATAAGCTAACAAACACTGCTGTCTGGGAGCCAGCTGCTAAATAATGTGTGTGGAGTCAGACATAGGGTTTGGATTGTCTGTTCTGCTCCAGCAGGAGGAGCACTAAACCCATCAAACCTGACTGAGATCATGTTCAGAATCTGTGCACCCACGCGTGGTCGTCTGTTGGGAATGTCATGCATTCCCAGGGATCTCAAACCTCAGAAGTAGAAGGCCTGACCCATAGCATCCAAGAAGAGCCCTTTCCATTGTTAAATTGAAAATCAAACAGTTGATACCTGTCCATATTGATGGCAGACAGGTAAATCTGTCAGTATTAACAGATCATTTTGTGGTGGCAAAGGTTCAAAGGCCAGATTGCCAAATTTCCCAGTTATGCTGGCATGTGGTACCCTTCAATGTTAATTATTTGGATCTCTCTAGAAACGTAAACACTTAAGTGAACCATGTACACTTGAATTCTGCACGACGGGAAAGATGTGTCCTGGTTTTCTGAGAAGAGTGTTGGAGTGTGAAGGCCTCCAGGGTGATAATGGGATTTTTTATAAATAATATACTTTTCAAAAAAAAAAGAAAAAAAAATAGAAAAAAATAGTTGGGAGCAGCTGCTCCAGGTGCAACCTGCTGTAACCAAGAATGTTGTTTCTATTTTTATAGAAGTTTTATACCGCTCCAGGGTGGAGAATATTTATTACCTAAATTATTTCACTGGAAAAAAAAAAGGCCAGGGTTTTGTAGAATCCTGAATGTGATTGTTTTACACACATAATGATGTGCATGATTGAAACTACTGATTTTCAGTGGCCTGTTTGCAGCCCAACAACTGCCAAATGGGGAAGATGAACGCTGTGAACCAGTGGAGGAGAGCACTGTGCTCTGGGGTCTCTACAGTCACTCTTACCTTCTTTGCGCCCTACCCCACTGTGCTGAGAACTTTTTCCTGTTTTTCTTTTAACCTGATGCTCTGACCTCTTTAGTAGTCATTTCAGTTGTCCAAAATTAGACATTTTAGCTTCTGCATCCTATAGCGTGTCCTCAGTACTGTGACTTACAGATCAAGCTTGGCATTGTTGCAAATCGGTGCGACTCCTGTTGACTTTAGGAGATTCACCAATTGACGATGTGGCTTAGTTTGGTCAGTGACTCCTCCCAGACATAACCACCTTAGACACCTAACTTGGGCTAGCTCTTGTGCCTTACTGGCGTAACTGTATTATAAGTATTGCCAAAAAGAAAAGAAACAAAATATCTATGCAGCTTAAATTCTAAAAGATGTGATCCTCAGATGGTTTGAATCAATGCAGTTCTGCTTTCTTCAGTAGAGCTACATCAATTTTCACCAGCTGAAGATGTTGCCCTTTTTCTGTATTTGTTTGAGATTTCCCTTTTTTTGGTGTATCAATGTATATGTTGCCAAAGTTAATAAATGTATCAAGTTTGTGATTTGGGCAGATTTTTTCTGTTAACAACTGATCAGATAAAGTCAACATTCCTGTGTCCGTTTGGTGGCTGCTGCTGACTATAGAGATTTATGTTCCTCTTGGCTTCCAGTTTTCTTTCTCATTGATTGTCAGGAAAGTCTAGGATTTGGGGGGGGCTTGAGGATTCATTTTATTTTTTTTCCTATTTTTAATTCCTTCATGCTCTTATTCAAGCACAAAGCAAATCAGTCAGCTCTTGGGACCTCATGGGGTAAACTGCCCAAAACAAATGAGTTGGTTCTGATGAGCAGCTGGTGTAAAAGAATCTACCAAAATTCTTTGAGTAATGCTTAGAAATAATCCTGATGAGGAAATTGCCTGCAGAACAACAATGTAATAATAACTTTAAAAGTGTGCTAGTATAGGTTAGGAACCATGAGACTGGAAGGAATGTTATAAAGGAACAAGAAACGGAAGTAGCAAAACCATTTGAGGCAAACTTGACTCTCCCCTCAGTATTTTAATATTGGAAATTATAATCAGATAGGTTTCTGTATTATAATCTGTTCTTGTGCCAAATGCTTTATTTCCTGGATTGTACAAAAGGAGTTGGGTGAGTTCAAATAAATTGCAGAGGGCTTGGCTTAACTAGCCCCCTGGGCAAAACATTCTGTAAACTCAAACCAAAGAATCTGAATTTGCTACAACAAAAGCTAGTAAGATGTCTGATAAAATAGAATTACATGTTATGTGTGTGACAAGGAAGTACTTAAGTATTTTCTAGAAGCAAGATGGAAATGCTGGTATATTTCATAGATTTGTCTCAGAAGACCTTTGATTTTACTAGATATACCGTAATAAGATGAAAGTATTATGAACAATTGAAATCTTAGTCTAATGTCGCTTAGTATCCATCTGGTACTATAGCAAACGAACTCATAGATTCTTCAGCCCCCTAGATAATCAACAGTCCAAAATTAGATATCTCCCTCTAACTTTTTTTCCCACTCAATTGTACAAAACTTGCATTTCTAGAAAATGCCTTTGATACATAGTCATAAAATTTAAAGCCTAAGCAGAATGAGAATTAGAATTTCTCAGAAGTATGAGATGTTGATGAATTTATTCTTGTATTTTAGTGATGAAAGAGTTTACTAGCTGTGGGCTCTATTATCTGGAAAACAGATGCCTCAAAAATTCCTAGCAACACAGAATTCTACAAGGAAGAAGCTTTACACCTAAATAAGAAGTTAGGAGTGATAGGTTCTTCTTGTATCATACAATTAACTAAAATGTTTCTTGTTAATAGTTGAAATTTAGGGAAGGACAGCCAAGCAAAATCCATCTAATTATAGAACTGTTCTAGCTGTTTCATTTGGAAACACCTAAAAGCAACTTGAATAAAGCAAATTGCAGTTGAAGGGTGCAGCTATGAACAAGTAAAATGCTTTGAGAGCTGCTTGTTGCAAACACTTAAACGTAAGGATACATCCCTGAGCAGACTTACCACAAAGTATAACATACAGAATGCTGAGTAGTTGCATTACATTATCACAATTGTGAGAATAAAACAAGGACAAAATTAAATAACTTTCCCTAAGTCATTCAGTTCTCATTCAGCTTCTCATGGCTCTGCTGTTGTAGGCCAGTCCTTCCTAATAGCTTCAGTGAATCTTAGACTTTCCCCTCAAAACTGCTGAGTGAAATACTTAATCTATCCAAAAAGCCTAAATAAATTGCACACACAATTCCTATGGTGCATGCTAGATGTCACTTGATTTCATGCCTTTTATTTGTTCTCATGCTTCAGAGTTCATGATGCATTTGCCTTTGTGGTTTAGGACTGAAACCTCACAGCTGTCTGCAAATTATCTAGAGTATTTCTAGAACTACAGAAATAACTGCAAGAGCTGCATTGTACTCTGCTGTGGTTGGTTTAAACTCCATACCAAGTCCTTTCTCTAAATTGGAAAGTACAAAGAGAAATTTTATTTTAGCATTTCTGGTAAGTTTTGCAGATTTAGTGGGTGACATGCTACTTTTTGCTCTGGCACTAGAATGCAATGCTTTATATTTTCAATCATGCTATAAATGCTATATGAAAGTCTCATCTTGCATTAGTCTGCAACCTGTAGCTTTGAGGGGTGCTGAAAATATAAGGCAGCAAACAAGAGAGAGAAAGTGGAGTTCCAGGGACGGGGGTGAAGAAAAACATTTTCTCTCCCCTGCCTCCCACATTCTTCCCAAAATGTTTCTTCTGTTTTGCAGTTCAGAGGCTGAGGGGAGGAAACAAAGTTGTATCACATAATATAAGAATTAATGTATTTATAAACTTTGTGAAAGCTTCAGGAAACGCATTTTTCTACTCATCAAACTGGCAACAGTGACTGTAGAGCTTCTCAGAGCCCAGAATCCCCTCCTCACAAAGTCAGGGAGCTGGAGGCTGTATATAAAGGTTGGGAGAGGAAAATCCCTGTGCAGGTCTAATGATATGAAAAGTGCTCAGCTAGGACAAGTCTTAACTTGCAGTCAAGTCTTAAGGAATTCTTTTCTAATATGTAGGGTTTTTGGTTCCACTTATGTCTTGTATAATCTTTTTTTCCCCCTGTTCCAAACCACCTAACCCCAGTTTCATGGGCTCCTAGGGAATGAGAAGGGACTGTAGCTGAAGGAAAGAACGTGGATTTCCTGGGCTACCACTGCCTAAGAACTTCCCATGTTAGGATGCTGGAAAAGTCTCAGCTGTCAAACCACCTGTGAATCCCTTGTGTCCTGTCTTGTCTCTCACAGTCTCAATCTCTGTGGGCAAACGTGAGCCCTGGAGCCATATTTTTGGAGTCAGTCTCCTGGGGAGAGTGCTTGCTCTGTTCTTCTCTTAAACAGAGCTAATAGAGACACTGGGCACGGGACAAGGTGAATGCATGCTAGTCAACATGTCACTTGGCTGTGGAGTGCTCCACAGACTGGATATTGAGGGAAATCGAGGTCTCTGCTTCCATTTAGTTTCTGGCAGTTTGATGTTTACTTGGTGTCCTTCATGTACTTTGACTTTTACTTGTCCATCGTTGGCATGTGCTGCCCTTCCCTGTCAACTCCCTTCCCCAGGAGGTCTCATTGTACAGTGCCCATTCTTGTTCTCTCTCTCCTCGTTTGGATGTACTGCTCTGTGTAACTCAGTGGGTCTCCCTCTTTCTGGTTTGTTTTTTTTCTAGATTCCTGCCGTTTGTTCATCGTTGTGCCTAAAGCATGTCGATGTGGCGTTCAAGTACATCGTCCAAATCCTTGTCTCTTCAGCTTCTCTGATGCTTGAACTCTCACCTTTGACCTTGTGTTGACTTTTGATGCTGATGTGTATTTTTATTATGTTTGTTTCTTTCTTTGTTTTTTTTTTTTGTGCTGCCAAATTGGTTTTGCTAGAAAGACTGCTGAAGGGGGAATATTTAAACTTGCATTTGAATATAAAAGAATTTCTATTTTTCTAGACCTTCGTAAGATAACCACTTGATTTTGTGAATCTGATTCTTTGTAATTGTCTTCAGAGCAGCCTTGCTAGCATACCTTGTGGAGTATTTGTATTTCTGTGAACATACAGCCAATCACTTTCTAGGCTTAGTTTTTTCTGTGTGCTTAGTTTTAAAAACACAGTTTTGAAGAAAAAGTCAATTATGTGGTGTGACTCAATCTTTCAGGAGACTTCCTAGTCACATTTTGCTGATCTGGTTTCTGTGCTTGAGGAGACAGCATGTGTTTTTATGAGTTCAAACTTGTGACTTGAGTGGCATCAGCAGAAAACACTTGAAATACATTTTCTTCTGATTGTAGCTACATTTTTGCCCTGGCATTTACTGATTTTTTTTTTAATTTTATTTTTCCCCCGCTTCCCTGTGTGATTATCAGTCTGCAGTGAAAATTTGATCAAAGTTGATGTTGTATTTTGTTAAGCCCCAGCATGCTTGTTTTTTTCGTAACTACAATCTCCTCAGCAAAATGTGATGTTTTCGTTTTATTCTTTCAAACTGAGATAGTGCCCAGAAATGTTTTGCATGTTTCCTGCTGTTTTCTTCACACCCTCGTATATATCACCTTCACCTCTCTGTTTTCTATAGTTTGTGCAAAAACTGAGCAATTTAATGGGTTTCAAAGGTATCCTTTTAAATTGGTGTTTTTGGTATGGCAAATATCTGATCAGAAGCCACCTGAGGGCATCTACCTGTGCACTTAGACTGTCTGCCTGACAGAGCACCTGGACCTTGTTTCATCTCCAGTGCTGTCACAGATTCCTGAGGGCTTGGTTGAATTGTTCCTGTAGTAGGAGTTTTGGTGGAAGGGGACAGCTGGGAAGCAGGAAGGTGGAGGAACTTCACAGTATTTCTGTTTCTAAAGCTCTCTGAAGCTAGGGCTCCTTTGAAACACTCTTTACTAGCATTTTGTATAAATCAGGGCACATTTTTGTGAAGTCCAGCCCCAGCTTAATACCATCAATCAGACCTTGGTGGCAGGATCCTGGAAGGATCTAGGGTAGCTCTTGAAATAAAGCGTTTGAAATCTTCTAGAGAAAGCATTTTTAAACCTGGTCATACAACTGCTGGCTCTTTTCCCAAGTGACAAGCACAATACAACAGCCTCTGAAGCTGTTACCTGAACAGGGTACCATCCCCAGCTCTCTTCTCAAGGGCCTTAGCTGGGGAATCTCTACGGAGATTTTTTAGTTTTTGTTTAGTTTTTAATTGGGTAATGAGCTAAGCAGTTTTTTCTAGCTTGCAGGATGAAGGAGAACAGGTTACTGCATTTTGTGTGGCAGGCTTCCCTCTACCCTACATACGATCTGCACAGGTAGAAACTGGGACGTAGCTTCTAGATGAAGGCACCTGAAGAGTGTGTGCTGTGATGAAGTTTCAGTCGGAAGGCAAAGTGAGCTAGTTTAGGCATCTTAACAGTATAAAATAATGTGAAGTGAAATCCCAGGAGAAAGAGGTTTGCTGAGAAAATGAATTATGTTTGATTGTATAGAAATCTTACTTTTGTCCAGTGTTTGGGATAATGAAGATGCGAAAGGATTTATCCTCCTACCCTACTCCTGAGTTGGCTGAGGATACTCTATATTCTCAATAGATACTGGTTAGATTTGTGTAGAAAGTCCTTAATCTGCTTGAGACAGAACAATTTTTGGATATGGTACATATACCTGGGAGTGAAGTGTGAGGCTGGGTGAGAAAAGGATAGAGGCTTGTTTATTTTGGAGGTAGGGTTGTGGGCTGGCTGCTGTCATTCCCACAGTCTGATTGCACAGGGCTGGGTGTCACTGGGGGGCACTGATACCCTGCAGTGTATTGAGTAACTGCCAATACATTTCTGTACGTGCGCATTTGGTTCCATAAGGAACTCTGGGGAAACCTGTGGAAAAATATCCGAAGAAAACCAAAATGCCAAACGTTGGATGTTTCTTTCCTTTCTTATTTCCTTTTCTTCCTTTGGTTGTTTTAATTGTTCTGTGGTGGTTTTAATGGATTTGAGACAGTGGAGCAGCAGCTGCCTTTCTGATTTTTGGCTGCTTTTTGTGAATAATTTAAAAAGAAAATTTACATTTTGGAGACAAACCTGTGGGCTTTTTTATTGGTACAAACATTGTATTTAACACTAGGGGTTTTGTACAGTTTTTTGCCTTTTCTACTAGAAAACAATGTAAAGTGATTCACAATGTGATGAGAAAACAAATTGCCACTATGACCAAATGTAGAGTCTGTTCTGCAGTAACGGAATTTAATCAACTCGAAGTTGTGGTTCAGTCGTAGAAATGCTTTTCTTTACCTTGTTTGAGCTGTTCCTTTTTTCTTGTTTTGATTTGCAAAACAAAATGTCTTTTTGTGTGAAATTGTGTTGTACTCTGTAGAGAATTACGGATTTTACTTTAATGGTTTCAAAAGTAGAGGAGCACATGTTGCTTTTCTGATCTGATCGCAGAGTTTGTGTAGTGGATTTAAAATGAAAAGATTTGTTACAAGTTTGGAACGAGCGAGTATGTGTTAAAGGAATTTTCTTCCTTTTGTGTGTGTGTTTTTTTTTCTTTTTGTCCCAAAGGGCAACTTAAAGCTGTTTTAATTGCACAGACACACCGACAACAAGTCATTTTGTATATGCCAAGTGTGGTACCTTCCTTTGTTTATTTGCTATTAAACTGTTTGAGAAGAGTCCTTGTGTGTTGTGTTTGTGTCTTGAACTTGAGGTTCTTTTTGGGTACAGGTGTGGGAAGCTGAAGAGAGATGAGAGAACTGTCTTCCAGTTTTGTAGCCGTGAGCTGCAAAAATTTTCATGATCCAATGTTACCTATTCTAGATGCACAAAATAGCCTTCCATGTAGATCAGCTACCTTGAGTATAAATGAAAAAGGTTTTGTTTGTGTAGCCTCAATTTGTATCATTTTCTAGTCAAGTCCTAAAAATCTTGGATAATGCAAATGTGATACACTGGGGAGTGGCCTGTAGATATATCTGCGGCCTCACAGAAGTGGTGCTGGGTAGCCATTTGCCTGTGCATGCAGTGTGCTTCATGATGTTTCAAGGGCTGATGAACTTCAGCATAACACCAAACTTGAGCTATATAAGAACAGCATGGGCGTGTGGTGGTGGGTGGGATTAGATAAGCACTCTTGGAGAAATCATCTCATACCTCTCCTACAAGCACCATACCTTCCACTCCCACTGCCTCCTTACTCCAAACAAGACCCAGCTTGCTGAGCCTATCTTGGTTCTGCAAGGTGAAGGTATCTGCAGTTCCCAGTGCTCGTGGTCCTGGAAATAATACACAGAGAAATCCAAAGTGATTGGAATTTTCATAAAACCTGTTGGGGTTTTTTTTTTTAACACCTCAGGACTTACTAGCTCAGGTTTTGTGATAAGCTCAAGTTAACCTGCTTTGCTCTTAGAACTAAGGTACATTAATTTTTTGACTTGTCTAAAGATAAATAATTGCTGTAGTCAGAGTATAATTCACTTAAAAACTTGACTGAGTTTGATGTTAATATTGCCCCTCTGAGAGGGAAAGTACCACATTGGCTATGACTCTGCCACATTTGTGAAAAATCCTACAATTCAATAATGCTTTTCCGTCTGGCTTCCATCTCAGACTGCAAGCACTTTCAGGTCAGCTATGTTCCTCTTCCATGTCCTTTTTCTCTGTTATCTGGTAGACTCTGTTTCACCCCATTACTTCCTACATGATAATAAATCTGAGAGCACTTGCAAGCATCAGGACTCAGTGCTGCATTCTGTTCTCTGCAGTGCACCAATTGCGAAGCAAGGCGCTGAGCCACCTGTTGCATAGTGTGCTGGGATCACTCATTTTAATTTGCAGCTGTTGAGAAGGGGGTTGGAGAGATTTCAGTTCAGATATGTCTGAGGTGAAAGATGGAAACAAACAATTGAATCGGAGAAGTGGTTTGCTTAGCTGGGATGGAAGATTCCTGCTTGTGCAACGAAATTGGCTAGCGTCATCTCAGACAATCAGTTAGCAACTTTGTCCATTATATCTTATGAAACTGAGACTAGATCCATCAATACTTAGATGTATTAAACTACAAATAAGAGCCAGTGTATTAATTTCTGAAAATCACTAGCATTTCACATGGGTTCTTAAGTTCATCAACATGAAAACACAACCCTGTAGATTAAGTCCTGATGTTGAATGTTTAGGCAAAATTGTTTTCCTCTCACATCCTCCTCCAGCTTTCACTACTTGTTTTAACTCCAGGCTCCAATCTTCCTGACTTTACCAGCCATGTTCTGCTGTCTTCATATGGCCAGGAACCACAGGGGATACATTATGAAGAGCAGTGGGGAAGGAGACGAGCAGCTCAGTGTGGTCACTCTGAGGATGTGACCGTGTGTATGACTATAGCTCCACAGCGTGACAGGTGAGATTCCCCGACTTAGCGTTTCCTTGCACCTCACAGGCTTACCTATTTGTAGTTCCTGAGGAAAACTGTTGATCGTTTAATGTAGAAGCTGTACTTGTAACACTTATAAACTAGACCAATCTTGAGCCACAGACTGACCACTGCTGTTAGTTTCTCAGTTAGTGTCTTGGTGATGCTACCCATTTATCCCTCCATACTTAGGCAGCCTCATTGGGCTCAAAGTGGTATGTTCCATATCAGAGTATGTTTCTGTTTTTTGAAAGTGACCAGTTTGAGCTTGACAGTTCCAGCCCTTATTTTACTAGGTTAAATTTTCATCTTGGCAGACTAGTTGTGAGTGGATTCTTAAGAAACTAAGCAGCGTTTCAGAGGAGAATAGCATGCAACTCAAAAGCAAGGAAGTACAGTGCAATCAAGAAAATGCAGGACAGATCATCTACCTGCTAGAATGGCTTTGGCAGACTGCAAGGCATCTCCTTTCCACTTTGACCTTTCCTCATCGGATATAAGAGCAGCGTTATGGATGAAGTGAAGTGTTCCAAAGGCATCAGGATGAGTTAAGGTACAGACAGGCTACTTGTGGAAGGTAATTTTACAAAATGGTCTGCTCCAGCAAAGAATGGTGACTTCTTTTTTATTTCCCTCTTCTTGAGTCCTGCCTGGCTTCATTCTTTCATGCTGTCAACTGCAATGTCTCCTGTCTCTGGCCCTCTTAACTTCAGTTACTCCAAGTCCCGAAAACTGATGGCCTCACCGTTATCACTGCTTTCCATAGGGATCAACCTTCTGTATCATGTGTCCATCCTGCCACTCACCTCCAGATGGGCATATAAAAATCACTGCTGGAAAGAGGGTTTTTTATTTTCCAAATCAGACTTCTAATGAAGTCCTAAAATATATGGTGAATAGATATTCTGACAGTGCTGCTGAAGTGATCTTGGCACATGAGCCAGCTCTGTGTCAGCTTTATTTTCCTTCAGTCTTCTATAGGTTTTTCCATAGTTTCTACTTCTAGAATTTGAGAGCACACAGTCTATGCTGAAGCTTCACCAAGCACATTACATCCCTGAAAAACAATGAAAAATTAAATAATGTGAATATCAAAAGTTCCCAGAGGAGAATCAGCCTGGTTGTAGCAAGAGTTCTCAACCATTTAAAATACTTTTTAAAATACTTTTCTGAGAAAATTTTGGATAAAGGTGTTGGTGGAATCTCTTAAGAAGATGACTGCTATGGTGTAAAACCTCTGCAGGCTGTGACTCCTTATTATTGTGTGTCCTACTTTCCTTAAAGATATTGTATCAGGAAGGCTCCCTTGGCTATTTGTGTTTCCTTAGGCAGCCATGATCTAGACCAAGATGGTCCAACTGGGATTCCATCAGTCATTACCTTTGCTTGGGGCACCGTATTCATGTAGGTGCAGGGAGGTAGCTGGAGGCATGCCTGCTTCAGCATGTGGGTCTGTTGTTAAAACTTTGAATTGCCATTTCTTCTATTTGGCCTGTAAAAGGATCCCAAACAGGTGTCTGGGACTTCTGTATCTGAAAAATGTTAAACTTCTCTGATGCATCTCCCCACTCCCCAAGTTAGGTATCTCTTCTTCTGAAGGGCAGAGTAAATCTATACATAACAAAGACTAAGCCCACTAAAATTGCACCAGATCAATAGGGGTATGAAACTTGATTCCTAGAGTAACCAGTCTAACTTTACTCTTTCAAAGATGTGTAGGCGAGTTAAAAGCTATCTTATAATTGGGCTGACAATCTTCTTATGTGCTTGCATCTTTCTTATGCAGAAATGTATTGCTTTCAGTTGTTATTATCAGTCATCGTTAAAGATCAGAAAGTTCTGGAAGCAGAACTTCAACAGCGCCTTCGAGAACTTCTATTGAAAACTCCTGGAGGACTGTTGCAGGTGTCTGATGGCAGTGAGTAACAGTCACGAACAGTTTTTCAGTGTGGTTAGCTTCATGTTCTCCTGGAGAGGTTAACAAGTCAGTGGCATATTTGCAGCAAATCAGTGACAGAGCTGACCCTTGGCCGCAGAAACTGTCTCCATTCCCAGCTTAGGTCCTCGAGAGGGGGGGCAGAATTTTGAGCCTGGCAAAGCACCAGGCACATTGTTGCAAGCATAATGTGTATGCTGAAACTTTTAAAATCATACCCAACTTCTTCAGACACGTATTGTTACTAAAGCTACATTCCTAGATGAGGCTGCTACCTCCTAGGCTAGCCCGCCCCTCCAGTGCTTGCAAAAGAGGAGGACAAGGGAGAAAGGCAAGAGAACTGAGACATCCCTGTGACTTCAGCTGATTGTCTCTCCCTGGGGTATTTATAAGCCGCATACTGGCGGGCTGGGGTGGGCAGTTGGCTCACCCTGACCTTGGGAGCTGGGAAGCCTGACTAGCATTCCTGGGAGCCATGTGAGCCGGACTGGCAGGCGCAGCTGTAGCCAATGGGGGGGCCCAGCAGTGGCTGCTCAGATTGAGTTTCACTCCCGTCGCTTGAGATTATTCTCTTTCTCTCCCTGTTGTGTTTTTCCTCTTTGTTTATGGGATTGGACAGCCGAATGCATTGACAGTTTTAGCAAGCAAGACGTTTGCCTAATGGATTTGGGATTCTGCCTTCAGTGCTGAACAACCACTTCTTGCCATTGCTTACCATAGCTCCAGCCCCGTTACATGGCTGGGCTTTTATGGCTCCAAGCTTTCTGAGCGCACAACCCGCCCTCCTGTATTAGGGCATTTTATGTTGTGTTCTCTCTCGGGTACTTCCTTTTTGCTCTCCTTAGAGGTTAGTATATGAGGCTTTTTAATGCATGGGAGATGGGTCAGGACCAGACAAAGCAACAGATAGAAAAAGGACTCCATCTTTACCAGTCTAATCAGACCGAAAAGGCCCTGCAAGTCTGGATGAGGGTTTTGGAGAAGTCTGCGGATCCTGCTGGCAGGTTTCGGGTTTTGGGTTGCCTCATCACTGCTCATGCAGAGATGGGCAGATACAAAGATATGCTGAAGGTAAGGCAAACTGGAGATGAATGCATGCCATTGTGTCGCATCCACTATGGAGAGTGGCTGGAGATTAGAATATAAAATCAGGGCTTTTATTTTGCATATAGTCAGATGTACCAGCTACTGGGTGCATATCGTGGGCTGCCTTATTCACTGTGTTGACCAATAGCTCTAGCCCACAAGGTACGCAGAGTACTGCTTTTCATTGGGTCTGGTCCCTCAGGATTCCCAGATTAATGAGGTTCTACAGATAATCATGGGGACCTTTCTTGATTTATTTGTCATTTACAGGCACACCGTATGATCAGGCTTCACAAAAAGGCATGAAAACATGGCCTTTATTTTTCTTTTACTGTAAAAAATGTTTATAGCGCATGCATTAGTGTAAAAAGAGATCTCCAAATAGATTCTATAGAATAAGTGTCAGTCTTGAGAAGAGGTGTCTGTTATCTTGTTCAGCTGCTGTTTGATATCTGACACAGATCTTACACTGTTTTTTATTGTAACTGTTTGCATGGGGACTGATTAAGAGGGGAATGGAGATGCTTTTTTTGATGGGGGGTTGAAGGGTGATGAGAAACGTTCCAGGAGGGGTCTGACAGTTGAGGTCAGAGAGGTGTGCCCTATTGTCAGGATAGCATTGAAGAAAGAAGGACATAGGGCTTGATGAAAGGTTGGCAAAAAGAAGCTGAAGCTTCACTTAAAGAACATGAGGATAAAGCTTCTGAATAAGTGAACAAAAGGAAGCTGACAAGTGGATCTGAGAAGTCACAGGATGCACATATAGTAGCAGGCAGCGTTTGGGAGAGTGACTCGGGAATCTAAAGACAAGAGGATGTTGTAATAGTCTTAAGAAACTATCCCAGCCTGAAATAGGGTCTTGCTAAAGGGCTTTGATATTCTTGTCCTGATGGTTTTGGCTGCCTCTTAAGAGACTGGTAATCATTCAACATTTAGCATAAAAAGTGAAGAGGGTGCTCATATCTCATTGAAAAGTTTTCGGTAGCTCTGTTTAGAAAGTGTGTGTGTGTGGTGGGGCTCTTACTAGTAAACCTGTGCACATATCAAAGCCTTATCTACAAAGCAGATGCTTAGCATGAAGAAGAAAGAGGGGTATTAATACACTTGGAAAACATTTGAAGAAAAAACAAGAAATTCTGAGAAGCAATGTGGGATTAAGTGGTGGCAGAAACAATGGACTGATTAGAGAAAAGAGAATTGAAAAGGTAAAATGTGGCTACCTGAAGAAAATACTGAAGGCTTCACAGAAACAAGAAACAGGCAAATGAGTGGGCCCACAACACTCGAGCTGTAACTTCTTGCCTGAGAAGAGAACAGAAAACAGGATCAGAGTAGGTGAATTCTAGTTCTTCCCAGTGTTAGGAAAGAAAATGGCTTCAGTCGAACTGAAGATTTTACACTGCAAAAGATCAAAGATAGAGGATGGAGAACTTTAGCAATAAATCACTGGGAGAGGAAATAACAGGAAAAAAGGGGATCTGTGAATTAAACACATGAAATTAACTAGGATTTAAGAAGAGTTATGATGCTCAATCTCTTGGAGAGAGAAATTGCTTCACACCAAGGAATGAGGCTGTGACTATCAGGAAGTAATGAAGAACTGATACAAAGGTAAGGGAATCCAGGAAAGCATAAGCTAGTGCACATTGCTGGATACATACAACAACCTTCCTAAAGCGCTACGTAAGGGGTGAACACACATACCCAAGCATAAAAAATTTGATTGTTTTTTAATTTGTGGAATATGCAATATATTCTAGTGGCTTAAATTATCAACTGTTGCCAGTGTGCAAAAGTGAAGCAATTGGTGCCTTTGGGAGTTAGCTGTAAATCTAACTGCTAATCTCTAATGCAAACACATATGGAGAAAATTGCTAAATATTTACCTTTGCTACGGGCATTAATTCCAGCTAGCAGTGTGCTTGGTTCATCACAAAACATACAAGAGAGTCCCTGCTCAGAAGAGCTTGTGGTCTAAAAGAAAAAGACTTCAAATCATTTGTGAGAACTGTATGCAATGAATCCTGAGGGTTATAGAACAAAAATGATTAATACAACTCGACCGTAATTTGATTGTATAAAACTGATGAATGAAGAAGCTTGCTTAGTTTCTTTGAGTACTTTAATAGCTTAAGCATTCCAGAGAAAGCAGAATAAATAAACCGAGTGAAAGAAAAATGAGCTGCATTGTCAGATGTTTTCTGCCTTACCTGCTTCTCTTCAGGGCCGTTTAACTTTTTTTTTTTTCCCCACTTATTGCCATTCCAGTTCATCTTCCTTGTCCGAGAGGCAGTGTGGAGAGAGGTTTCTTCAGACTGCTCCCATGCCTTGTAAACCTCTGGATAACTGCTCAGTTTATACAGTGCAGCTCAGTCCATGCTGTGCTGCTCAAGAGATGAGCCACTTCTCCAGTGCAGGATGCTACTCTGTGGGTCTTTGAGCTGTATTTATTTAAATTATATGCTTTTTATAAACACTGACTTTTCTACTTGAAGTTTGCAGTGGTACAGATTGACACAGCACGGGAGCTGGAAGACCCAGATTACCTTACAGAGGGCTACCTAAACCTGGCTCGCAGCAATGAGAAACTCTGTGAATTCCAGAAAACAATATCTTACTGTAAGACATGCTTGAACATGCAGGGTACCACTGTGAGCCTGCAGCTGAACGGCCAGGTGAGCCTCAGCATGGGCAATGCATTCCTGGGCCTCAGTGTTTTCCAGAAGGCTTTGGAGTGCTTTGAGAAAGCTTTACGCTATGCACACAACAACGATGACAAGATGCTGGAGTGTCGAGTCTGCTGTAGCCTCGGGAACTTCTATGCCCAGATAAAGGTGCAGTAACCTAAGGGATGGGAGGATGGGGTGGTGGTTGACTCATAATGGAAAGAATTGGAAATTGTGTGAATTTCAGCTTATATGTTTGCTACAGAAAGTGAAGCACTGGGAGAGCGTTTCAAGTTAAAATCTCTACTTTGTAAAATCATCAGTGAGAATTCCCCTTTGCAGTAAGGATGGGAGGATTAGTGGAATGCTTATGTAGCACAGCAGAAGTAGCTGTGAATTGAAAAGATCAAACTTAGCTTCAAAGAAGATCACATCAGAGGAGGCACTGTCTGCACACAGGGCTGGCAACCAGAACTCGTGGATTCTCTTTCTAGCTCTACCACTATTGCAGGCAAATAGCTATTTATATGTACAAAACCAGGCAGGAACTGCGGGTGGGGTGATTTGCTAGTTCTAACTAATATCACAAACTCAACAAATAGTTTCACAAAAGTCTTGATTTTTTATCACTAATGGAAGATTCACCAACTAAAGTGTTGAAAACTCTCATTAAACTTCCCTCATAGTACCAAAAATAAAGAGGCAAATATTATACTGTGTACTTTTGAGGTATGAAATAAAAAGAGAACAGAAACTAAAATGTTGAGGTTGCCTTTGTGCATCTTGGAGAATAAAAAACAAACAAACAAAAAAGCTTTTCATTTTTCAGCTTCGTATATCTCATTTGAGAATGGTTTAGATATCTTTAATAGTTTTATGTACTTATTGTAAAATAAGATTTCTTTCTAAAAAGTTTTTAATGCAGAAAGATGCTTAAAATATTTTTATTAGTTATTGTCAATTTGGTAGGGCTGTGAATTTTTTGTTCCTGTTTCCTGCAATGCTGAATAACCAGCCTCTCAGAGATCCTGACTCACCATATGGAGAACATGAGGGCTCCATGTACATGCTGAAAGTGGAGCTGATGCAAGAACAGAGTTTTCAGCCTTCAGTTATAGAAGATGGTAAATGATTCTGGCAGTGTAAGGCTGATGGTGCAATATATAAAATTCATTTGCTGTGTCGTTTCTCCAGTGTCCTGAATACATAGAGTAATATGAATTCAGCATATGGCAATTCCACCTTCCGCAGTTTGATATCCACGTCAATTTAGAAAACCAGGCGTGTAGAAGAGGACAGGCAGGGGAAGAAAGGCGTACAAAAACCAGCTAGCTGTTGCAGCATTAGTAAATCAAAAATGGTTGCTTTTTTTCTCCTTATTTTTTTCTTTACTTTTGCTGTACCTACTTCTGTCTGCTTGTCTGCCTTACAGGACTACGAGAAAGCTTTATTCTTCCCATGTAAAGCAGCGGAGCTGGTGAATGATTATGGGACAGGCTGGAGCTTGAAGTACCGTGCAATGAGCCAGTACCACATGGCAGTGGCCTATCGGAAGCTGGGGCGCTTGGCAGATGCCATGGACTGCTGTGAGGTATAGGGTGCAGGCAGATGCAGAGCATCAGAGGTCTCAGCAAGGGTATTTTGCCTACAGGACAGGACCGAGAGGAAGAAATGTAATGGCATTCACACCTGACTAGATACTGATGTTGCCTCCATGTCTTAGAGTTGTGGTTTCAGTGCCCTGGGTGCCTCCAAGTTTGGGCCTATGAATGTCCCCCTAGTTGGGAGTGTGAATGCGATTGTAGTTCCTTTAAAAAGGTTGTGGCATTGGAGCTGACCCTTCAATGGCTGGAGCACAGCCCAGCCCTGTTCTGAACCAGAAGCAAGCTCTCTTGCTGACTAAAGACTGTTTCTTTCAGGAGTCCATGAAGATTGCCCTTCAGCATGGTGACCGGCCTCTGCAAGCGCTGTGTCTGCTGTGCTTTGCTGATATCCATCTCAGTCGCAAAGATGTGCAGGTACGGCTCTTTCCTGCCAGGAAGGACAATAGGGGATGGCAAGAGGGTGTAAAAAGCAGGCCAAAGCACAACGTGCATTTTCCTCCCCGCTTCTGCAGACAGCCTTTCCTCGGTATGATTCTGCCATGAGCATCATGACAGAGATTGGAAACCGCCTGGGACAGATCCAGGTGCTGCTAGGAGTGGCTAAGTGCTGGATGATCCAGAAGGAGCTGGACAAGGTCAGTTACAAGCTTGTTTTTACACACGTTTTTTAGACGAGATAAGAGCAGTCATTTTCTGAGCTGAATGCCCATCAACGTGCAGTAGAGCTGTTGCTTGTACAGTTGCATTTCTCCGAATGGTCCCTCTCAGCCAGGAATTTGTTGCTAACAGTATGAACATCCGTTCTGAGTCAGCTTGGTGTCTTACAGAACTGTCTCATTAGTCAGTCCTGATGACTTTAAACACTACTCTGAGAAACTGTTACTGGGGGAAGGAAGTCTTCTGCCGTTGTAGGCAATCAGCTTATCCTTATGCTCTGAAATAGATTCCGCTGCCTACTTTTTAGCAATATGACTAAGCTCCTTATTGTTAGTGGTGATTTTTAGACAGCTCTACAGCTCCACCATGTGCTCTGCAGATAAATGTGGCATCAAATTCCTGGAGGAAATTTGAAGGTATATAAACCATGATGTGAAACAGAAATGAGAGCAGAAAATGATTTGGGAATAGACAGCAGGTCAACATAGTACAAGGAGGTGAAGTTACTTATTTTGAAAATACTCAGGCAGTGTATGTGTCTTAAATACCAGACTGTATTAAATGCTGCAGATTGCACTGCAGGAACGTTAGTGGGCTGCAGAGGGAGATGCTCAGAAGTTGGTCTTGAACTAGTGATGAACAACCTGCTGTGCCTCTACAGTGACACATCAAGATGCCGTTTTGGATGTAGATGTGTGGTGGTTTTACTTGGGTGGGCGGCCAAGCTCCACCACAACCGCGCTCTCACTCCCCCTCCTGAAAGAGGAACGGGGAGAAAATACGATGAAAAGGGCTCAAGGGTTGAGATAAGGACGAGGAGATCGCACAGTAATTATTGTGACGGGCAAAACAGACTCAGCATAGGGAGATAGTAAGATTTATTGCCTGTTACTAACAAGCTGGAGAAGCGAGAAACAAAGGAAAGAAACCAAAAGCACCTTCCCCCCCATCCACCCTCTTCCACCTCCTCCCCCCGTGCCGTGCGGGGGAATGGGGGCTACGGTCAGTCTGTAGCGCTTCTTCTCCGCTGCTCCTTCTCGGTCACTCTCATCCCCTGTGCTGTGGGGTCCCTCCCACGGGATGCCGTCCTTGCTGAACTGATCCGGCGTGGGCTGCCCACAGGCAGCAGCTCTTCAAGGACTGCTCCAGATATGGGTCCGTACCACGGGGTCCATCCCTCAGGAGCGAACTGCTCCAACCTGGGTCCCCCACGGGCAGCAGCTCCTGCCAGGTCACCTGCTCCTGCGTGGGCTCCTCTCCACGGGCTACAGGTCTGGCCCGGAATCTGCTCCGGCAGGGGTCTTCCACAGGCCGCGGCCTCCGTCGGTGCAGGTCCACCTGCTCCACCGTGGTCTCTTCCACGGGCTGCAGCATGGAACCCTGCTCCACTGTGGGACCCATGGGCTGCAGGGGGACAGCCTGCTTCACCGTGGTCCTCACCACAGGCCGCAGGGGACTTCTGCTCTGGCACATGGAGCACCTCTCCCCCTCCTTCTTCACTGACCTTGGTGCCTCCAAGGCTGTTCCTCACTCCTCTCACTCTCCCAGCTGCTGTGTGTGGCGCAGCGTTTTTTTTTCCCCTGTCTTAAATATGCTGTCACAGAGGCGCAAAACAACATCACTTATTGGCTCCGCTCTGGTCAGCAGTGGGGTCCTTACCAAACATGGGGCAGCTTCTAGATCCTTCTCACAGAAGCCACCCCTATGGCCCCCTGCTACTAAAACCTTGCCACGTAAACCCACTACAAGGTGTGCTGAAGTTTCGCTCTTATTAGTCATGAGAGACACAAAGTATATGAGGTAAAATGAAGCATCTCAGAAGGAAAGCAGTATGTGTCTGTCAGAAAAGACAACTTCAAGGTGCTGTCAGCATCCAAGTTCCCTGCAGTAGGAAATCAGCTGGGTGAGATACACCTTGCAATGTCAAAAACTAAATGCTACGTTTGCATTGGAAGAAGAAACTGGACATAACTGCCTAGTGTAATCCCTTCCAAGCCTCACATCTCATATGTGTCCTGTGATACAGGATGCAGCAAGTAGGCCTGTAAAGAAGTGAATATTCAGCACACTCATCTATCCCTACATCCCCTGGTCTCACCTTTAGCCATTGCCACCCTCTGCTATCACAAACAGTTCTCACCTGTGAGACCCTGATGACGGCTTTGCAGAGCCCTGATCTCACCAAACCCATAAAAGAATGGAATGAAGCTTGGATTCTGCTCCAGGTGTTAGAGGCAAGTCTGCCCTGGTGGTCAGGGACCTTATGCCCATTTGCCCCAAACGTGACCTCCTCAAATGTTACAGCACTGAATATTCTCCCAAGCCTGTTCCTCAGTTTTACCAGTCCCAGTTTCCATTTTTCATGCTACTCGTTCCAATATGAGAATTAAGTATGGCAATACTTAAGTATTTCCACTTTCAGATTCCCTTTTCTTGTCCCAGTCTTCTTTGGCCTCCCAATCTTCTCAGTCAGTCCCAGTTTCCTGTCATTGCATGTAGTCAATACTATGCCAATTCCTCCCCTGCTGTTGGCACAGCCTGCTTGCCCAAACTCTTGTGCAGTCTTCATTTTCCTGTCTCAGACAAACAGTCCCCTGGACTTCTCAGCACCTCTTCCTCCACCTCATGTGCTTCACTTTATTTCTTGGTCCCGGTCATTAATTCCAGGTTTTCCATTACACAGTCACTCTGCCTGGGCACAGCTCTCAGTTATGTTCTCGCTGCTGCTCTTCAGTTCCTCCCTCCCTCCTTTGTGAGTTCCTTACCCTAGGCTGTTGCTGCCACCACAGGTCTAATGCCATCTCCTCTGCATTCTAGGTGCATTCTTTCATCTCAGCTGGTCCTCATCTCCTAGAATAGTGGTGATACCAAATTATAGGGTGCAAATTTGATAATGTTCCTCATTACCAATATTATGTCTCAGGGGAGGTCTCTTCTTCCTCTTGGACCTAAAGCAGGTCTTGATAGTTCTGGGAAACAGTGACTGATTATCAAAACAGTGGGGATCACTGTGGCATCTAGGGGAAAGTAGGGACTCATTTGGTATAACAGCTGCTATGCTAAACGTTTTGCTTCAGACTGAAAAAGAGTGCTAGCAGTACACTCCTACACTGCACTATGTGTAAGTAGGACAAAGCAGATATATGAAGAGCAGGAAAAAAATGGAGGAGCATGGTATATTGATAGTGCTGATCCCTTCTTCTCCCTCAGGTACAGATGAAATTGGAGTTGCCCAAAGATTATTGAGCCTGTAGGGCAGGATGGGGAAAAGGCTTGCTTTGCTTGTGCTTCATCCCAATCCTGAAGACAGTGTGATTGAGCTTAAATAAGTCTGTTCTCTCTGCTTACAAACACCAGCCTCTGCCACCACCATACCCCTTCTTTGTGTGGTTTATGGCTGGAACAGAAATGTAGCTCTTCAATTATTTGTGGTCTTTCAGAAATCATAAGCTTTTCTTATGGATAAACTTTTTTTTTTTTTTTGGGGTGGGGGGGGGTGGTATATCTGTCAGGCAGCCATCCTATGTCTCCAGAGTTGCAGGAATGCTTGTTTATCCAAATTCTGCTCTGTACCTCTTTACCTCTTTCTTTTAATAATTCCTGGCAGGGTATTTATAAAAATCTGTTTCTGATATATCAGACTGAGAACTGATGATGCATGCTCTCTGTTCACAGGCTCTGGAAAGCATTGAAAAGGCACAGGAGCTGGCAGAGGGACTAGGGAACAAGGTAGGATACTGTAGCTTCTCTTCAGCGCTATCTGTAGTCTTCTGTCAGGCAGTTTAAGAAGCCTAGCGTTCAAGTATCCAGACTTGTTTTTGCTTGTTAATGTCTCCGTATTAATGATTAAGCGTCATTAATTAATGATTAAGTATCATTAATTGATGCTTGACTTGTTTTGTTGTCAAGTGTTCAGTTGTGGGCATTAGCACAGATTGTCATCAATGTGCAAGTCTGTAAAGCGAGGGAGGAATCACAGTGGGATAAACAGGGGAATGGGAAGCAGTAAAAATGGAGTGTGAAACAACCATAGAGCTGGAGGATTAGAGTTCTCTTCTTGGAAAATATTGTTGGCTGAGCAAGAGCTGAACAGCGTGCTGGTTGGAGGCAGAGGAAAGTGAAATGCAGCATATGTCATGTATAGTTCAGGAACACCATCTTGATGAAAAAGCTGCAGAGTGCCTCAAACCTGCTCTCCCCTTTCGTGATGCGGGGGTACGGTTAATGTCAAGAAGTGCTGAGAGACCAAATGTCCTTATTACTGATCCTATCCCTTGGACAACTTGCTATGCTGATGTTTTCTCTAGCTGGACAATGGGGCTGTAGTAGTCTCATGTCCTTCTGCTACTGCTCTGTCTTCATCTTGTTCACTTTTCTTGTTTCTACCCTTCATGTGCAGCTTGGCCTGCTGAAGCTCCACTGCCTGTGTGAAAGGATCTATCGCACAAAGGGGCAGCAGCGAGAATTGCGTGACCATGTAGTGAAGTTCCATGAATGCGTGGAGGAGATGGAGCTGTACTGTGGCATGTGCGGAGAGTCTATTGGGGAGAAGAACAACCAGCTCCAGGCCCTGCCTTGCTCCCACTTCTTCCACTTGAAGTAATGAGCTGGAAGTACTACACATCCTTGCCGCGACATTAGTCAGAGGCTGTTTGTGCCCAGAGTAGGACACTTCTATGTATGTTGTTCCTTAGGCTCTGTCATGCTTAATTGTGTCCCACAGGATCCCATTGAACATCATGGCCTTAAAGGATGAGATTTAGCCCTCATGTCCATCCCCCTTCCATCTTCTAAATGATTGTTCATTCACATCCTTGCCTTGTAGGCACTTAGCCTAATTCCCAGATTATTTCATTTAATTTCCCCTGGGCAATTGACTTTTGGGCAGTTTGGCTTTTTGCCCTAAGTACCCCCCTTTTCTTTCAGGTAGATTTTGTACGGAGCTGAATAAGGCATTCAGTCTGTTACTGTGATGGTGGCACCAAAGAACCATTAGCCGTGCATACTTTTATTTTTAGAACTCTAACACATCTGACAGAAACTTAGTTCTAAAAATCAACAATTTAAAAATACACTACGTGCACTGAACTCAGGATCACAGTCGAGGGGTGGCAGCGGGCTCTGCTGTCCCCAGCAGCCCAGGAAAGCAGCGCTGCTCCCCCTTGGGGGGGGGGAAGGGGAAGTGGGGAGGGGGTCGGGGCTCTGCCCCCTGCCGTGTTACACGCCCCGTGGTGGCTGCAGAGCCCGCTGCCAACCGCCCCTTCCCTTGCAGGTGCCTGCAGACCAACGGGACCCGCGGCTGCCCCAACTGCCGCCGCCTCTCGGTGAAGCCGGGCTACGTCTGAGCGCCGCCGGGACACGGCCGGGGCCCCCCCCGGGCTCCCCCTCAGCGTCGCCGCGCCAGGGCCGCGCTCCCTCCGCTCTGTCTGTACCGGCCCTGCCCGCAATAAAGCCGCAGCTCCGCCAGCCGCCCGCTGCCGCCCGCGGGGGGACGGGGACGGGTCCGGGTCCGGGTCTGGAGCCGGGGAGGGGCAGCGCGGGGCCGGCTCCGCCCCGAGATGGCGGCGGGGCCATCACGCAGCACTTTTGGGACGGCGCCGCCCCGCCCGCAGATTCGCCACGGCCGGCCGCGCGGCGGGGGGCGGCTCTGAGGCAGGGCAAGGGGGCGCGGGGACCCCGGACGGAGCCCGAAGGGCCGCCGCCGATTTTCGCCTCGCTGTTTGCGGTGGGAGCGCGGAGTCTGCCGCGAGGAACCGGCCGTGAGGAATCTGCGGCGAGGAATCGCCGCCGGCCGAGGGGAAGATGGCGTCGGTGTGGGACGAGTCTGAGGTGCGGGGCCGGGGCCGGGGCGCGGGGCGGGGGCGAGGCGCGGGGCGCGGGGCCCGGGGTGACGGTGCAGTTGTGCCCCGCAGGATGGCGTCGGCGAGGAGGTGCTGAAGATGTCCACGGAGGAGATCGTGCAGCGCGCCCGCCTGCTCGACAGCGAGATCAAGGTAGCGCGGCGCGGCCTGGCCGGGGAGCGGGGAGCGGGGCCGGGCCGGCCTGAGGTGGTCGCCGGTCACAGCGCGGGTGTGGGAGCTGAGGCGGGGGCCGCCAGCGAGGCGGCGAGAGCGGGGTGGGGAACAGGCCCTGACCGCTGAGGGGGGAAAACAAGGGAAAGAGGAGGGCCTGGGGAGGCTGGCGGGGCCGTGCCGCCCGGCCCGGGCAGGGAGCTGGAGCTGAAGGGACACAAATCCTGCTCCCAGGCTCCGGGAAGGGGAGAGCCTTGTCTGTGGCAGGGTCCCACAGGGTAATCGGGCTGCGCGGGTTGAGAGGGCCTTCAGAAAGTCCCTGGTCCTGCTCAGAGCAGGACAAGCCATCGCCAGGTTGCTCGGGGCTTTTCCAGTTGGATCTGGAAAGCCTCCCAGGACAGAGGTTGCACCACTCGCAGGACAGCCCGGGCCCAGGGTGTGATAGACCTCGTGAGGGCAGAGATTGGCTTTGTGTGCAGGCTGTGCACCCCTCTTGTTTCAGTCTTCGTTGCTGTTCATCCTCCCACCGTGCACTGCCCCAAACCGTCTGGTTCTGATCTCTTGATTTCTTCCCCAGCAGTTCCCTCCTCTGGCAGAACGAGCCCAGTTCCCTCAGTTCCTTCTCACAGGGCCTTCTCACGGTGGCCCTGTGCTGAACTCAGTCCAGGTTATCAATGTCTTTGCTGTATGGGGGGGCCTCAAACTGGACACTAGCAAGGGTCTAACAGCTGTTGAGTGCAGGGGGATAATTGCGTTCCTCCATCTGCTGGCTGCACTCCTGTTACTGCAGCCCACGATGGTGTTTTCCACTTTTGCTGCCATGGCACATTGCGGGCTCACGCTGAGCCTATTGTCCCAGGTCTCTTTCAGCAGAGCTGCTCCCCAGTCTGTATCACCGCAGGGTACGCTCAGTTCCCATGTGCAGGGCTTTGCTTTTGTCCTTGATGGATTTGTGTGGTTCCTGCACACCTGTTCCTCCAGTCCCTCATGGTTCCTCTGAGTGGCAGCTCTGCCCTTGCGTGCACAGACCGTTCTCCCAAATTTACTGTCATCTGCAAATGTGATGAGATTGTGCTCCATCCCCTCATCTGGGTCACTGATAAAAAGGTCAAAAATGACCAGTCCTGGGGTAGACCTGTCCCAAGCCCCATAGGGTGGTATGGGACCGTCCCATGTACAAGAGCATTTAAAATTTTCAGCTCGTCTCTACTACTTGAGGCTAGCAATATTGAGATAAATTATTTCATAAATTCTATAGGGCAACTTTATCCTACTGCTTCAGGCTCTGCAAGTGTTTCTAACTTCTTAACTTAAAACACCAAAGATAAATTTGTGTCTTGTTTTTAAACTGCGGAATAAAGTGCGCAGTATAAGCAGCCTCCATTTTGTATTAAGAGCATCATTGTCATGGTAGCAGAAATATTTATTGGCACCCTCCCTTCATGCGGTTTTCCTTGAATGTTTCCAATACTATATTGAATCAAATTTCTAAATTTTTACATTTTTATATAATGCTTTCTTTATCAGTGCCTGTAATGGTTCTGCCCTGTTGGTCATTGTGTGTTACACTTAAGTTTTTAGAGAAGAATGGATTTTCCATTAAACAAGGTCACGTGGACCAATTCAGGCGCAGTGAGTTCTGAGACCATTTGGTGTTACAGTCAGTGGGGCTCACGCTGTGTTTCAAACTGTGTGACAGTGACCAGGAAAGGGAGCAAAGTGCGTGTGGGTGTCCACCAGGTGGCACTGAGCACCACCTGTGTTAGGTACGTTAGGCTTGGATATAAACGTGCTTGTTGTTGGGTGGTGATGACAGAACTTTCTAATCTTTCAGCAGTTTTTCCTTCCAGTTAGTAGCAAAATCCACAGTCAAATTAAAATTATATAAAGATGTAAGAAATTTAAGTTCTCTATTGTGCTCCCAACGTTGGGTTTGTGTGGTTTGCTGTTGTCTTTTTTTTTTTTTTTTCTTATAGAAAGGTTTTATATCTTATTGAAGCCTAGGCCTAGGTCCTAGAATGTGGTTTGAGTAAATTCTAGAAGGTGTTTTGAGCAAATCTGCTGATGATACTAAACTTGAAGGAGTTGTTGACTGTTTTGAGGGTGGGAAGGCCTTGCAGAGAGACCTGGACAGACTGGAGAGCTGGGTGATCACCAACCGCGTGAAGTTTAACAAGAGCAAGCGCCGGGTCCTGCACCTGGGACGGGGCAACCCTGGCTGTACGTACAGACTGGGCGACGAGATGCTGGAGAGCATCTGCCCCGCAGAGAGAGGTCTGGGGGTTGTGGTTGACAGCAAGTTGAATGTGAGCCAGCAGTGTGCCCTGGCAGCCAGGAGGGCCAACCGTATCCTGGGGTGCATCAAGCACGGCATTGCTAGTCGGTCGAGGGAAGTGATTGTCCCTCTGCTCTGCGCTGGTGCGGCCTCACCTCGAGTACTGTGTGCAGTTCTGGGCACCACAGTACAAAAAGGATGTAAAACTGTTGGAGAGTGTCCAGAGGAGGGCGACGAAGATGGTGAAGGGCCTAGAGGGGAAGACATATGAGGAGCGGCTGAGGTCACTGGGCCTGTTCGGCCTGGAGTAGAGGAGGCTGAGGGGGGACCTCATCACAGTCTGCAGCTTCCTCACGAGGGAGAGTGGAGGGGCAGGCGCCGATCTATTCTCCTTAATCACCAGCGATAGGACCCACAGGAACGGTGTTAAGCTGAGGCAGGGGAGGTTAAGGCTGGACATCAGGAAGAGGTTCTTCACCGAGAGGGTTGTCACACACTGGAACAGGCTCCCCAGGGACGTAGTTACTGCACCAAGCCTGTCGGAGTTTAAGAAGTGTTTGGACTGTTCTCTTAGTCACATGGTCCGAATTTTTGGATAGACCTGTGTGGTGCCAGGAGTTGGACTTGATGATCCTTATGGGTCCCTTCCAACGTGGGATATTCTATGATTCTAGGTTACTTCAAGGCATAAGTTACGGGTCATGAACTGAAAAAACAGCTCATAAATTGAAAGAGGTTCCGCAGGGGCATGAGGATGACCTTTTCGCTGGGAGGGCAGTCAGGCAGTGGAACAGGCTGCCCAGTGAAGTTGCAGCCCCCATTGTGTAGCCCTATCCTTGGAGTTTTTCAAGATTCAGTTGGGCTCAGCCCGGAGCTACCTGGCAGGAGCACACAGCTGGCCCTGCTCTGAGCAGGAGGTCGGGGCAGAGGCTCCCAGAGGTTCCTCTCAGCCTGAGTTGTCTGATGAGCCCGATGAGGACCTGGCTATCTTCCTTGTGGGAAGTAAGTCATGGATATTACCTTAGTGTTGAATGTTTTGCTTTTAAGGAGAACAAGGAGTTTTTTTCCCTACAGAAGCAAGTGATTAGTTTGTTCCTCGTGTGGTCTTGTAGAACGTAATGGCTTTGTAAAAATGGCACCTGCATTTCTTTGTTCCACTGGGAGCAGCAGCAGCGCATCTCATTGCAAAGGTGCTGCTAGTCCCGCTACTCTCAGTAGACACCAGCCCTAATTCTGCCACTCCCTGTTCATACCTTGTTTGCTTTGATGCTTTATTGTGACACTTTTAAGTTTAGGGAGTTCCTGGCTGTTTGTTCCTATGCTATTGCTTGTGATTGTATAAGTGTTCCAGCACATGATTCTTCTTTAAACCAGCACAAAGTAACTTCTAAATGGATGGATATAGATGTGCACGTGTGTCTATATTTATTTACCTGTGTATCTGTATGTATATATATATATAAAACAAATAATAATAATAACAGTTACCTTATCTAGGCCATATTGCAGCCCTGTGAGCTGATGTGTTGATTGCGCCAAATGTATCAAGTGACATTGGGAGCAAATTACTAAGGGGTATTGATTAGAGACCAGAATGGACTGCGTAGCTCTAACTCCTAACCAATTTTGGCTATTTTGCCATCTTCTCTTTTTCTATTATGTTTCCCTTTATCTGCGCTGTCTCCTCAGATTTATGTTTTTAGAATTATTTTACTTCTAGAACAACGTATACATTTTCTATTGCCTTAGACTTCTGACATTATTTCTACCTCTTTCTTCTTCATGCTGAATCCAGATCATGAAGAGTGAAGTGCTCAGAGTGACCCATGAGCTTCAGGCCATGAAAGATAAAATCAAAGAGAACAGTGAGAAGATCAAAGTGAACAAAACCCTGCCGTACCTTGTCTCTAACGTTATTGAGGTGAGAGCGGTGTGCTTTTCTGGAGCAGTGTGAGAAGTGTGCACAACTTATGTCAGGAGGGAGGAGGGCAGGGGAGCTCATTAGTAATTTGAGTCATGGCATATTCTCAAACCACTAATGATCCTGGAATCAGGACTTCAGGTTTTTCTCTTGGTTTCGTTTGTGACCTGGAAGTGCTTATCACTTGCCCATGTCTTGTCTGGGTCATTTCTCAGGGAGGTGTAAGCTACTGGACATCTCTACGTAACACAGCTGTCAGAGGCACCGCCTTGCTTAGCATAGACTTGGATATGTGAGATTTGGCATGTGCTTTCCAAAAGTTGTGGCGTGATGAATGAAAAGTGATGGCTCTGGTAATTAAAAAGCTGTAAACTATGCCCAGCTTTGCATTAAGATAAGTTCTGCAGTTAAACCAACAGTAGCTAAGAGACCCTAATCAGAAAGATTTTTATGAAAGAAGAAAGAAGAGAATGGATTGGAATTTACAATGTTTAGAGAGTTTTATTCTTAACTAATAAGCACCACGGAGCAGTCCCTGCTCATCCAGGGACTTGCTAACCAAGTTGTATGAATGCAAGAGCTTCTTTCCTTCAGCCACTTACACATCCACATCGTCATGTACCTGCTTTGTTCATTGCAAGAGGCTAGTTAAGTTTGCAAAAGCCTGGAGAAGGGCCAGATGCTACATTACATTCTTTTTGTAACTCAGTAATTTTGCCAATCTGATTTAAAAAAAAAAAAAGAAAAAAAAAAGGTGTCGGCAGTTCTGCTTTTATAAAGGGTGTTGTTTTGTACTTGCGTTTTCAAACTTAATGAGCTTAAGTCTTAATGTGAGCTGCTGTAATGGGAAAAGAAATCAGTGCCATTAGCTACTGCTTTGTTCTGGGCCTTATAGTGTCTTTCTGTTTGCTGCTTCATGAGGAAAGGAAGAGATGAATTTTTATAGGGTACTTTAAAGCATTTAGGATTCTACTGCTAATGGATAACGGTGAGTTTTTTCCTGCTCCATGTAGTTTAGAAGCATTAAATCTGGGGGCATGCTGCTAGCCTGGTTATGTTACAAATTACAAATTCTCTCGCTCTGGTTTTCAGCTACTGGATGTTGACCCCAACGACCAGGAGGAGGACGGAGCAAACATTGACCTGGACTCCCAGAGAAAGGGCAAGTGTGCTGTCATCAAGACCTCTACGCGCCAGGTAAGAGCCATGTGCCCAGCCAGGTGCGAGGAGCGACTAGGAATAACATCAGTCTGTTACTTGATGAGGTTGGTTGCCTCACCAGTAGGGATGTAAATACAGCAGAGATGTTTAACGCCTTCTTTGCCTCTGTCTTTATCACTGATCACGGGCCCTGGGACCTCTGGAGCCCTGAGCTGGAGGACCGTGGCTGGGGAGATGATAAACTCCCAGCCAACCCTGCACTTGTTTGGGATTTGCTGCTCCAGATGAGTGCACCTAAGTCTATGGGTCAGATGGAATTCATCACAGGGTACTCAGAGAGCTGGCTGACGTCATCATAAGACCTCTCTCAGTTATTTTTCAACAGTCCTGGGAATCTGGGGAGGTCTGAGCCAGCCAAGATGCTGGCTAAATTTGCCCCAGTTTTCAAGAAGGGTAAGAAGTAAGACCCTGGTACCTAACGCAATGGGTGAACAATTGGCTGACGGGTCAGGCTCAAAGGGTTCTGGTAAATGGGGTTACATCGGGCTGGTGGCCAGTCACTAGTGGGGTTCCCCAAGGCTCCATTTAGGGCCAGTTCTCTTCAGTGTTTTCATAAATGATCTGGATGCAGGATTTGAATGCATACTAAGTAAGTGTGTGGTAATATTAAATCAGGAGGAGCTGCTGACTCCTTCGAAGGTAGAGAGGCCTTGCTGAGAGATTTTGACAAATTAGTGCTGAGCAATTGTCAACTGTGTGAAATTTAGCACAGCAAGTTCTGGATTCTGCACCTGGGACAGAGTAATCCTGGATATATGTACTGAGAGGCTGGGCAGCTGCCCTCTAGAAAGGGATCTGGGGGTTCTGGTCAATGGCGAATTAAATGAGTCACCAGCGTGCCCTGGCAGCCAAAAGGGACAACCACACCCTGGGGTGCATCAGGCACAGTACAGCTAGCTGGTTGAGGGAAGGGATTGTCCCACTCCGCTCTGTGCTGGTGTGGCCTTACCTCGGGTACTGTGCAGGTTGGGGCGCCACAGTGTAAGGAGGACATAAAACTGTGAGACAGCGTCCAAAGGAGGGCTACACAGTGGTGAAGGGTCTGAAAGGCAAGCTGTGTGAGGAGTGGCTGAGGTCGCTTGGATTGTCCAGCCCAGAGCAGAACAGGCTGAGGGGAGGCCTCACGGCGGCCTGCAGCTCCCTCACGAGGGGAGCGGAGGGGCAGGCGCTGAGCTCTGCTCTCTGGGGACAGCGACAGGACCCGAGGGAACGGCATGGAGCTGGGACAGGGGAGGGTCAGGCTGGGGGTTAGGGAAAGGTTCTGCACCCAGAGGTGGTCAGGCACTGGGATGGGCTCCCCAGGGCAGTGGTTAAGTCACTGAGCCTGCCAGAGTTCAAGTGGTTAGACAATGCTATCAGACACATGGTTTGATTTTTGGGTGCTGCTATGTGGAGCTAGGAGTTGGACACGATGATCTTTGGGGGGGGTCCTTTCCAACTTGGTATATCCTATGGTTCTGTGATTGTACGAGTGCTGAAAAGAATCTTACCATAGTACAGCTGGTTTTGCTTACTTTGATCCCTTTCCTATAGACATATTTCCTGCCTGTTATTGGCTTGGTTGATGCTGAGAAGTTGAAGCCTGGAGACCTAGTGGTGAGTGATGTTGTGACTGTTAGGAATTTCAGAAAATCCCAAGTATCTTGTCCTTTAGAAAGGAAACGGTCTGTCTAGATTATTTTGAGACCATTTCTATACTAAAATTTTAATAAAAATGAAGATTATGGGTTTAGTAATATTTGTAGTATAGAAAAGTAGTGTTGGGGGTTACTTATACAGCTAAGTGCCCAAAATTTAGATATCACCCTAGTAAGCTTTCTATTAACAATCTTTTGTACCATAAGTAAATTGGGCCTCTTCCTTTTAAAACATGCCAAATTTGCTGCGATGTTGTCCACCATGCCAAGCTGTCATGATTTGATGGTGTTAAGCTTGTTATCCCTGCATCCTTGGTGCGTAGAGGATCATCTCTGAGTGTGTGTTCATTAATTTCTATCTGAAGGGCCTGTTAAAAGCAAAGAGCTTGTGTTTGCAGGGTGTGAACAAGGACTCGTACTTGATCTTGGAGACTCTACCCACCGAGTATGATTCCCGGGTAAAAGCCATGGAGGTGGATGAGAGGCCCACGGAGCAGTACAGTGACATCGGGGGACTTGATAAACAAATCCAAGAGGTGATACCAGCGTGACCAAGGACAGCAGTCTTTGAACTTCTCGAAACCGGCAGCCTGGATTTGTGGCGTTCGGTTTTATGTCTTAATACTTTTCTTTTGCTGCAGCTTGTGGAGGCCATTGTCCTGCCAATGAATCATAAGGAGAAATTTGAAAACTTGGGTATCCAGCCTCCCAAAGGTGTCCTTATGTACGGGCCTCCAGGAACAGGGAAGACACTTTTAGCTCGAGCGTGTGCTGCCCAGACCAAGGTAAAATGAACCTTGGAAAACTTACGCTGCTGTAGAATAGTAGCTGAAAAAGAGTAAGGACACCTCCAAGGGGAAAGGGATTGTATCTACAAACTGGTGTTACTTGGGAGGGTTGGGACTTTTTGTTTGCTTACTTGCTTGTTTTAATTAAGAGGTTTTGCAGTACTCAGAACTGGCACTACTGAGAAACTAGACATAGGACTGTCTTTCACTTCCCAGGCTACGTTCCTGAAACTTGCTGGGCCGCAGCTTGTGCAGATGTTCATTGGTGACGGAGCTAAGCTGGTACGAGATGCTTTTGCTCTAGCGAAGGAAAAGGCTCCTTCCATCATCTTTATTGATGAACTGGATGCCATTGGAACTAAAAGGTGAGGTACTGGCCATGTTGCAAAGCTCTTGGGAGCTGTCTAGCAGTCCCTTTTGCCTGCATACATCAGGGAAGTCGAGCTTAATGCACAGCCTGTTCAGAAACCGGGTAAAACAAAGCACAGATACAGCGTTTGCCACAATCCTTGGGCTTGAAGTACATGTGCTTGAGTGCAATACATGAGCTTAACCAAGGCTGTGAACTGCAGTCATTCTGCCTTTTTACGTGATTAAACACATAGGGGCAGGGTGGCCAGCTGATCTAGCTGATTTTTTTCCCCCCTTGTTTCCTCCTCAGGTTTGACAGTGAGAAGGCTGGTGATAGGGAGGTGCAGAGGACCATGCTCGAGCTGCTCAATCAACTTGATGGTTTCCAGCCTAACACACAAGTCAAGGTTGGTATCTAGCAGAGCACTTCCAGGGGCCAGGGCATGTTAGCAGGGAAAAAAAACCACAACATTAAAACTACATCCAGGGAATAAGCTTGGTAGATCCCTGGGGAGGAGAGGCCTCAGCCTGATCGCCATACTTCTACCTAGGTGATTGCTGCAACCAACCGAGTTGATATCTTGGACCCAGCTTTGCTCCGCTCTGGACGATTAGATCGCAAGATAGAGTTCCCGATGCCTAACGAGGAGGCCAGAGCCAGAATTATGCAGATCCATTCACGCAAAATGAATGTCAGGTATGGAAGAGGCATGACCTGGGGCTGCGTTTGCCGCTCACGGTGGTGGTATGTCAGGGCTGTGACGGGGTGGTAGGCACTGTACTGTGGTGAGAGCTCACTTGGGTCTTAAGGAAGCTCTGTCCCTTGCTTCTGTTTGGGACACGTGCTCAGACTTCTTCCCCCCTGCTCCTATCAGCCCTGACGTGAACTATGAGGAACTGGCGCGCTGCACAGACGATTTCAATGGAGCCCAGTGCAAGGCTGTGTGCGTTGAAGCGGTAAGTACTCTCCTACAGCAGCCAGCACTGGTAAGGGGGAGATGAGAAAGCTAGAGTGGAGTAATTCATCAGAACTGATGTAGTGCTCACGTGCCATCACTAAATACTGTCTTGTTGGGCAGGGGATGATTGCCCTCCGCCGTGGAGCTACAGAGCTCACCCACGAGGACTACATGGAAGGAATTCTAGAGGTTCAAGCAAAGAAAAAAGCCAATCTGCAGTACTATGCCTGATCTCTGCCCAGTCAAGGTTGTTCCCTTGGCAGAGCACAGGACTAGACTGGACTGTACCACTTTGTCTGGAAAAAATAAAGCATTTTTTCCCTCTAAAAAGGGTGATGTCTTGGGGCTGTCGCCCTTGCTTAGTGGTTCTACGTCTACAAAAGGGAAGGGGAGACCTATCTGTCTTCGGTGCCCGTCGTGCTGCCTTTGGAGCCTCCTCCTGCTAGGACTGGATTAAATCCTGCTCTGCTACTTCAGAATGAGGACCAAGAGGTACTGTTGTACTTACTGCAGTAAGTAAGTGTACTTGGATATCTGCGGCTCAGACAGCATCCCCCCTTCTTACCCGTGCAGCCAGGGAACAGAGTACAACTCTGTTAGGGTCTTAGAATTCTTTTCAACAAACACCCATTTTGCAGGGGAGAGGTGAATAGGATTCACACTTGAGTGATGTTGTAGCTATAGCATTTAAACTTAGCTCTGGAATCTTTAACACCATACGTACGTGAGCTTTCTGATGAGTCAGTCTGGTAATTAGTAGCAAAGAATTCACAATTACATCCACTGAGCAAGTCTTTCAGTACTTTTAATGCCAGTTGAGAATTAAAACTTCCATTTAAAAATTACACTTTTCATAAATACACTGACTTTAGCATTAAGTATCTTACATGCCACTGTATTGTATTTGAAATACAATGTAAACATCTCCAAATGCTGGCCATCTCATCTTTATCTGTGCAGTTTTTGGACACTTGATAGAGGGGCAGGGATGTAAGGGAAGAAAGAATAGGTGAATGAAAGAAAAACGCACCCCAAAGTACTTTGGCTGATGTTCCTGAGTTAGCCCTAGTACTTGCACTGGTTCCAAGGTCCATTTTAGAGGAAGCTTGTTCCAGTGGAGCATGCATGTTCTTGCTGTGCTGTGCTCAGGGGGCATTTGACATTATAAAGGGGTGGGTGGGTGGTGAAGTGAGCAGAAGCCACGTGTTCCTGAGGAAAATACACTGCAGTTCCTTTGGACGTGAATACTGGAGGGGGCTGTACATTCTGCTATTTCAGCAGTACTGCTATTCGAGCTCGGGGAAAATTACTCATCTCCTTTCACAGAACAGGAGTTGCACCCTCAAGTTATTTGGGTGGTGTGAAAGTTGATCCCAGCAGCTCAAACTACGACTTACTTTCAGAAATGTACCCTGGCCTCTAGCAGAATAGTTACAAGCTGCATGTTGCATACATCTCCCAATTAAGCAAGGGGATGTTAGCCAAATGAGTAACCTTACCTGTGTAAGAAGCTGAGGAAAACCTTCCCCTCCTCACCTAAAGCCAGTAAGAAATTTTCAGAGGCTTGCTGTTCATTTACAGCAGGCTCCTTTTGGAAACAGCTTTAGTGGTGATTAAATAGCTGATACTACAGCATAAAATAGCACAGATTTCTGCTTTGGATGAATTAATACTAATGATGGGCTAATTCTTTGGCCTAAACCTCGGCTTAGATCAAGGTTCTTTTGGGAAATGATGGCCTGAGCCAACACTAGACAAGTTTGTTGCAAAAGTGTTCAAGCCAACCTCACATAGCTCCTTCCCTAATTTGGGTCTGAATTACACAGACCTGCAGCAATAGAGTTGGTGCGTAAACATCCCTTACAACTGGACAATAACAGGACCATGGAGGTACAGTTCAAAAAACAGCACAAAAGAAGACACAGCCTTGGACTTAATCCCTTGTAAACAGAAGAAAAACAAAACAAAAGAACTGTCCCCCTTTAAACCATCAATGAGCAAATCAGCAATAATTCAAACCTGGAGTTACTTGCAATGTCTGTGTCCACGACGCGTCTGTAGCAGCGTCCCACAGGCTGGTACTTCCCACCGCTATGGCGCTGCTCCCCACGCGCTGATGTGCCACCTCTTCCGGTGTTAACCCACAGCTCTGCCCAGGCTGCGCATCCCAGAGTCTCTCCTCACGCCCTCCGAGGTCACACGGCCCCATTTTCTTGTCTGGGTTTTTGTACAGATGCCCGTGAAGTGTTGAGTGACGGGGCCAGTGTGCAGAGGAACCCAGCCAGCAGGGTGAGGCCCAGGCCTCCCCAGGCACAGAACATGGACCAGCCATAGCCATGACTGATGTCCTCTGGCAGCCCATAGACGTAGCGAGGATAGCGAGATAACTCAAAATTGATCCCGGCTACGCATGTGCAGAGTGAGATGATACAACACGTACCTGCGGGAGAAAAGCAAGAGGGTTCTACAGTTCTCTCAGGTTAATTATGCTGTTTGTTGTCTTTTCCCCCTAGGTATTTTCAAAGGTGTAAGTTTTTAAGAAACAGTCATTACACTTTTTCTCCTGCCAGTCACTTCTTAAAAAACAGAGGAAGAAGAATTACAAAATATGTAGCATTATAAGATACCTTACTTCCCAAATAACCAATATTCTCTTAGCTAAAAAAAAAAAAAAAAAAAAAAAGCCAAAGAACATTTTTAGCATGAGTCAGTCCAGTGCAAGGCCCTGCAGCAGAGGGATGAGTATGCAGGCAGCAACAGTCATTGTTCGCTGGGAAAACATTGACTATACAATCAAAGTGAAATGCTTCAGGAAAAATTGTGACACATTCCCCTTCCAATTTAACTATCTAATCCTTTTAGGTCATCTATCCTTTTAGGTCAGAGCTCACAACTCAAAGATTAGCTGTAGCTTCAAAAAAACAGATACAATTGAGGCAGGGTAGAATTTAGCACAATCACATCTACATTAATTGAGCTAATCAACTCACACCAAGCAGCTGAATGGTAGCACCTCTGCCTTTCCATTAAGAAAAAAACATGCATCTACTTAAAAGGTTCCAGTTTATTGCTTCTATTTTTAAGAGTCAGCCTTGCAGCATCTCTGTAGCTCACCGTTTTGGTGCATTTGTTGCTACTATGCCCCTTGCAAGTAAAGAAACACTGGCCTAGTTTTTGAGGGCAGAAACGTAAGCATCTTTGATCAGCAGAAAGGTGCTGTACATTGATTATTTTCTTTAAGATTCCCTAGAGAAAATGATGAGCTGAGCTGCCTGACAGGAGCAGCAGGCTGCACGCAGTCAGGGCAGGCAAGAGGCCTGTGCTCACAGTCCCTGTGGCTACACACCACGCTCCAGAGCAAGAGGCACAGCCAGGGCTACCCACCCAGGCACCTGCAAGCACTGGTCCTGCCTGGTGCCAGAAGCGGCAGCCCTGTGCTGTGCCCATGGCTTGCTGCACTAAGGAATTGCTTTGGGTTTGCTGCGGGGCTGACTTGACTTTAAGAGCACCTCCCCAGCCAGCTGTGCTGACTGGTGGCGGCAGGAACAGAACACACACGAAAGGCTCTCACCTCCCATCAGGAAGAGCAGCCCGGCCACGTACTGCATCAGCTCCTGCTGTTTGCAGCAGCCCAGCACGCCAATGATCCACCCGAACAGGATGATGGAGACTGCCATGCCAATGAAGCCAGCTGTCATCCTCCGCAGATCTGAGGAGAGAAAGCAGAAAAGCCAGAAAGAAAAATGAAGATGACGTCACACAGACACGATGGCAGGGAGAAGAGTCTGGACAGATTTAAACTTGCTGTTGCTAAAGCTTGTACTTGCACCCATGTGCTCCTCCTCCCGTAGCTTCCTTGCGAAAGTTTCAGTGCAATGTGCAAATCATCTATCAGCACCCAGATGGGCTCCCGTCTGCTGGGCTACAACTAGAGAGCACTCTTTCGCTGACCAAGAGCAATACTGGCCAAACGCTCCTCAGCATTGGCCAGAAGGGGCACATCATGAATTCTGCAATGGTTTGTAAATGTCAGTACCGCAAAGGCTTGTGTGCGTGCGTTTCTTTGCGAGTGCTGAAAACAGAAACCAAAGAAGGAAGGGGACGCTGAAGAGAAGTAAAGGAGTAGCACAGGAAGGCAGGCACCATGAGGTAAAGACAGGAATAGTGGGAAGACAAGCAGACAGAATATCAATACAGTATGAAGGGAACAACTACAGTAACAAACGCCAAAAATAAAATGCTTAGACAACCCTGATATGAACAGCATCTCATCATCCACAACACAAGCAGTGGTCTTGCCTCCTCGGGGTTCAGTCTGTAGCTGGATTTCCTCAGCACTGTGGCTCACGTGACTGCGGCTATGAAGCATTATGCGAGGCAATGGGACCAAACAAGTACGGGGAGAAGCAGGAGCAGAAGAGCCCGATTAAATCATTGTCAGCAACAGGCTACAGGTCAGTCAGCTGCGTGGGAAGGAAGGACTGAGGCACGAGGCAGCTTGTGGGCTGGGAGCCAGCGACAGGACAAACGGAGATGTTCCCTAAAAGAGCTGGTTGCCAGGGAGCTGCACCAGGTCGCTAGTGTGCACACAGAAAATGCACCGAGCTCTGCACAGACTAGATGGTGACACAGCACCTTTGCTGCAAGCCAGCTAGAAACTGTCCATCCCCAGATCCAGAATAGAGTTATACCTTGCAGCACACAGTTCTGTATTCCCATTGCACTTGTATAAGCCCCTCCAAATCTTATGTCCCCTTCCACTTACACTGCCAGCTGCTTTCCCATACTCACTAATAAATAGGTATTTATACTTAGAGACCCGTGAAGGGTCTTTGATTTGAAGCCCTCACTTGGCATTACATTAAAGCATTAAGTAATCCAAACAGTCATGGGCATCACTTTGGGTTACTTACGGAGAGCGTGCCACTCGTCCTGCCGGATGGTGTTGGTGATGTTGATGGGTAAGTTGCGAGGCAGAGAGCTGGAGGTGTAGTGGTACTTCACAGCAGTGCAGCGCTGAATAACTCCTGTAAGGGAACACCAGTGTGAAACACAGCAAAATCCCCGTGCCTTGCACTTGCTGCTGAGTTGGCTGGCCCAGCAGAGCTTACACAAGGGAAGTCTTAGTTCAGTACCAGAGCAAATATCAAAAAAGAACCGTTTACTTCAGGACTTTGGGATTAGGAGTGGAGGGAGCCTTGCTATAAGGAAACACTGGCTAAGGGGGAACCCTGCTAACCCAGGCAGGCTGCAGGAGGAAAAGCCTGAAGGTAAACAGCAATGACAGTCACCAAAAATGGATCCAGAAGACCCCTAGAGGAACTGGTACAACCTCTTTGGGATGGCTGAGGAGACGAGAACATGTCAGAATACCAACAGGACTGGTTTGTTTCTTAAGAGTACAGATTTCAATCGCTTTTCGAAAATTTTGAATGAATGCTAAAAAGTGAATTGAAAGGGAGAAAAGTTTAAATTTATTCCAGTAGTCATTTGCTCTTTGCTTTATTTTTGATGGACAATAGTACCCCTGCAGGCTGGTTTCCACTACAGCTTAAAGTAAAGTGTATCCTTGATGCAAACGTGAACCTACATACATGCTCTTCTTGAAGGGAATTTTTAGTTTAGAAAAAAGGGAGGAGAGGAAATAAACGGGGATGGTGGGGAGGGAGAGACCAGTCAGAAAGGTAACAGAGCTAAATAGCACAAAAAGTTCCCCTGAAACAATGGCTACGGGGTTATTACTGGTACATGAATGCTGGGGCAGAAGAACCACTCGGAAACAATCAGCTGGCCAGTGAGCTAATTAAGCTGGTGAACACTAGCAGAGAGCTGCAGACCCAGTGACCAGCTTCGCAAAAGATGAAAGAAAACCCAGGAGAAGAAATGAGCTTTGAGCTGCTCCTGTAGCAATGGCAAGCCTTACTTTGTTCTCTAACAGCACTCCCTGGGCCGGCGCTGACAGGTTCCTGCAAGGAGGAAGTCCCCACTTCACAAGGCCAGGAGGAGTGCACACAAGACCCAGCCAACTCCAGCGACCGCGCCAGGGAGGGGGAGGTGATCTGAAGTTCCTCATGTTAATAAAATAGTGACATTTCTTACTGAAGTGGAACAAACAGACATGCAAAGCACGTGCCCCACAGAGGGAAAAGCCCCAAACTAGATTTCCACAAAAAGCAGCAAAGCGCTGTAAGCGGGCTCCCGTCCTCGGCTGCGCTCCCCGCTGCCTCCCGAGCCACGGGGCAGCTGCCCGACCTGCCGCCATGTGCCTCTCCCTGCCGAGCAGGGCACCCACCTGGCGGGTGTTTTGGGACGGGTCTGTAGGGCTGCCTGAGAACACCTTTGCTCTGCATTGCTACAGCATTTTACATATAGAATAAAGTAAAACCTCTCCACCTTCTTATACAAATCTGGTTGTTCAGACATTTTCAAATAGCTGTTCATTCTGCTTCTGGTTTAAAAACTTTCCTCCTCCTAATCCGTTCTTCTCCAGAATTCAAAGTGCTGACTTTATGTAGGCAGCACGTAAGCCTGTATTAAAACAGCACGGTTGCAAAGTGAAGAGCGCAGGAGATGGAGAATTCCAGGGCTTATGGTGCCCACTAAGCTCAGCTCTGACCCCTAATCCACAGGCCCGGTGACAGCCTCTGATTACGCCACCATAAGCCATCCTTCCTCTAAGATCCCCACTCTTCTGAGTGTGGGATGGACCTGCTCTGGTGTGAGCCGCAAGCAAAACAAGGGTGGCTGCTCACTGTAGGTCCCTTTTCCATGTGATAAAAAAAGCTGAAATACGTAGGCAAGAGTCAAGAGGATCAGGTAAGTGGTGAGGGTGATCTCACAGCTGAGTGTGACCCACTTTCTCCCACAAAATTGTTGCATGCACCAAGGCAAGCCTCAGTAGCCAGATTTTGCACCTGCAGTGACAAGTTCATGCATCCAGTCTGATCAGGTCTAAATCTGATTAGCAGAGAAACCACGCACTCAGATATACACAGGTACTTCATGGGGCTGCATTTAGCAGTGTAACACCTTGTTCTCTAAGTGCTCACGAAAAAAAGAAAACCACAAAGTAACTACAAAATCAAATGCATTCCAAAGGTACCCTAATTAGTCCTTTAAGTCCTTATACAGCTTAAATCATAGGCTATAAAACAGGGAGCGCATCCCGTCCTCCATTTCAGAAACCTGCCAGCAAAGTCATTTTGCTTTTGTTTGTAACACTCAGAAAAGCAGCATAAAAAAGCCTGCCAAAATTAAAAAGTTTGCCTTCAGGCAAAGGCTTGAATAGAACAGAGTAGTGTGGTGAACAAGGAGGACTAAAATTAAGGGAGTGCTGTTGGTTTTGGCACACAAATAATTTGAGAATGCAGGACAGAAGGGGACATGCGCTTGAGAGATTCGATTATCATAATGTGTATGTACAAGTAAAAGGTTACGCGGGCAGCCTGATCCTAGCAGTTCTTAGGGGCATTAACAGAACATTATGAAAGTTGCACTGCATGTGCTATTTTCTTGATTAAAAAATAAACATGAGAAGCAGCGAAGTGCATCTGGCAGTGTCACATTGACACGTTCATGGCCAACCCATACGACTGTAGCCTCCCACACCAGCGCTGTTTCTCACACCTTGTCCTCGCATCCTTTTCCCTCAGGGCTGCAGCTGCAGACAGGTTTCCCTCCTGTGACCTCTCACTGCCCTTGGGGCACCACACCTCTGTGTCCCTGGATGCGTTCTTTTTCCCCCGCTGAGCGCTGAGGCTGGGCAAGACCGGAGGATATTGGCTATGAAGAATTTCTGGACCCCAGAAACCGAGGCAGAGCACAGGCCCCTTGTCCCTTGGCTACCAGACGCCTGGAAAGGGAGATCCAGGCCCACTGTAGCACATTCAGTTTGTAGTCCTGGGCTCTGCGCACCCTGATTTTTTCTCAGTTTAGTCTCCATCTCTCTCCGCCTTTGAAATGCGTGTGCCAGTGCTACGAGGAGGAGATGGAGGGCCCTCTCCTGACCATGGGTGAGGCTAGGGGCAGCTACCGCTGAGCTCCCAGCACCGGCTCTGGCCCTCCCCTCTCTCCTGCCCCAGCACCAAGTGGCCTCTGCAGCCCCCTGGCCTATTCCGGCCATTTTTCCCCACGACTGCAGAGAACCTCACAGCTCTGGGATCACTTTGCCCACACCGCTGCCCAAAGCCCTCTAGATCTGGTAAATCAACTTTCTTTTTAAAAAATACAGCTCTTAACAACCATAGTTACTAATAGATCGTACTTACCAATGGCCACTTCCAAACAGCTTGAGTTTACTACATATCCCGCTCTAACACAAGCTCCGTGGAGCTCACAGTCACTCCTGTAACTCTTCCATTTTCTCATCAGCTGGAAAGCACCGGGAATACAGACACTGGGACAGAGCGGTTTTCCTTTAAGGGCCTCCCTCCTGCCACAAACTCAGCGTTCCCCTGCTTAAGCATCCGCTGGTTCTCACCTTCTCAGCTAGGTCGTGGTACTAACAAGTCATCTCTACCCAGCACGTGCGAGACCCACCAATCCCGTCCCTGAGTCTTTTCAGAACAAGCTTGAAAAGCAATAAAAAGAACAGTTCATGAACAGTGATGAATCTTTTTTTGGTTTTCATTCTTTCAACTTGTGTACAAATGCATGTTGTTTGAAGGAACCTACCACGTTATCCAAAGCAGCCTGTTGGAACTGATCTTTCCTAATTAATCATTTTCTACAGTCACCACTTTGCAAACAATATGTTTCTCGTATTAATAGACAAGACCACTAAATAGCGTATAATAAGTCCCTGCAGGACCTCGCCACGAGTTCTCCATGCAAAATGATTTTGTTGCAGTCTCCAGTGTGGAAACCACTTAGCCCAGGCATTATTCGATGAAGCACACTGCTCAAGTTCTCATACTCACAGAGACTCCCCCTACGCACAGAGACCCTCTCAGTTTACCCACCATGTGGTTCAGTTCTTTGGCTGCTATCTTGTACTAATTGCTAATCTCCATTTTCCCCTTTTTGTTTATCCATTTTTTTAACCTTCTTAATGGTATTTTTAAAGTAAAACTGTCTATTTTTCCACAGATCCAAAATAGCAATTTCGCTTTTTAAGGAAACACCCACACATTATTTCCCTCTTACACTTAAACTTTTCCCAACTCTTGGTTTTGCTCTGTGTTTTTTGACTCCTGCCTTTTCCTTTTAAGCGTGTAAGGCAAATATATATATTACATATGTAAACATATCCATGTATATGCATCACCAGCTAAAATGCTCAAGTATTGAAGTTTCCACATAACTTAATTTGCATTAATAGCAATAGATAAGGACTAGACCAGAAATCTATGGGATTATCTAAACAGAAAAGGACACTTATGGATTTAAGTAATTTATTCAGCGCTCAAGAGAAACCCAGAAAGAAAATAAACCTTACTCCAGAGGTGCTAGAAAATGAAGAATAGAAACCTTAATCAAAATACCACTGGACTTGCACAAAAATTACTCCTCTGTCACTAAAGCCTATAAAAATCTCTACTCTCGGGACTATCGAGAACAGAAGAAGGTATCACGCGTCACCAAAGAGACAGCTGAAAACTTACTGCTAATTGAAGAGAAAGTAGGACACTCAGAGGAGCACAGTAGTGAGCTTCAGCTCACACTAGGAAAAAAAGCCCGTTTGCTTCTCTTTGGAAGGCATCTAGTAGCGTTCTTGAAAGAACAGCACAGCAACAGCCACACCTGACCATCGGCTGGAAAAGGCTGCTTAATCATAGCTGTCAGAAAAAAGATAGACACAGTGAGAACAAGGAAAGGCTGCTAGAAAAGCAGGTCAGGGGAGGGGATAAGATGAGAGTCATATCTATTTAAAGACCTGACTCTACAAGAACTATTATTAATAATTTTCCCTCTATAAGATGATACCTAAATCTGTACAGCAGCAACGTAGGCAGAGAATACAAGGGGAGCAAGGTTTGCAGGGAAAGGCAATGTCCTTTATTAGAACAGCTGAAGGAAAAAAGAAAGTAGAAGGAAAACCTTTGGTGTTCAGACTCCCTCCAATTTAACACATCGGGCCCTAAGGAAGATCACTGACCACCCTGTAACACCCTCATGCATGCAGAACATGGACTCTGGCCTCTACACCCAATAGCAGTAGAGTTGGCAAAATCCCTCAAAAACAGAAGTATTGAGGGCCAAAGTAGTATTCCCATCCCTTCCCCCACCCTTTGCTAATCTCAGTAGAAGCTGAAAGCATTCAGTTTGCTGTGAAGCAGAAAAACAGATAAACATTTTACATCATAGGGACAATTAATAGAATGAAATTAATGAGCTGCCTTTTAGTGAAATGAGATCAATGTGGAAATAAAAATGAAAATGCATAAAATGGATGGTAGGAGATTAAATAGAGGAAGAAGGTAATCGCATAGCACTAGAGTTTCTAAAAGTAAGAGTCACTGCTGTGCATTGGAAAGAACGGACAATGACGAGCTCAGCCTCGCAGTGCCAGTCTATCCATCCTCCGCTGTGCGGGATTGGCGTCACAGTTGGAAGCCTCACTGAAGAACTGCTCCTGCTTTCTTAAGATAGCATTTCCATTTTGTGCCTCAATGGAAGCACTTCTCCCAACTCCTACTCTCCCCGTGCTAGTATGTACCTTCTGGAACATTAAGTTCTGTTATTTATCATTAATCATGCACAGTATCTTTTATCCTAAGCTTGTTTTATATGCCATTTATTTTGACTTGGTGGGTCAGCCCGCTACATTATTTGTGCTACCCAATCCAGGAATTTTATCCATACTCCACAAACTACTGGGCTTTGTACTGTGCCACGATGGCATCAGATCCACAGCTTTCTCTCCTGTCGCACCTGGAGCCCTGGGGGACACAGCCAGACACACGTCAGTCACCGTGAAGGTCTGGCCATCCACTGCAGCAGCGTGAAGCCCCCCACGCTAGAGCAGGAACAACAGGTCCCCATCTCCTTGCTACACGCATGACAGAGCTACACACAGCACCGCACGTTTCTCTGCGCCCACCAGCACCCTGCCCGAGTGCCAGGCCACGGAAGGGGCTCTCGCAGGACCGGGTCCCGCCCGGCGCTGCGGCATCCGAGGCAGCCAGGGATGGGGAAACGGGACCCCGGGAGCGGGCCAGGGACACGCAGGGGCGTCGCGTGCCCTGCCGCCGGGCCCTCCGCACCGCGGCAGCCGCGCTCAGCACCACGGACAGCAGCGGGCCCGGGGCCGCCCCCGCTCCCCTCACCTTTCCGTATGAGCTCCTCGCTGTCCGGCTCGTAGCCCGCGCGGTGGCAGCGCCTCCAGAGCCCCGACACGGTGGAGTTGAAGCGGCGGCCGCAGTGCGAGTCCAGCGCGGCGGCGGCGGCGGCGGCCGGGGCGGGGGCCGGGGGCCGCCCGGGCAGCAGGGCCCGCGGGGGCCGGGCGCGGAGCGGCAGGTGCGAGCTGGGCGCCGACATGGAGCCGGGCGGGTCGCTGCGCTTGTGGCCGAAGCCGCGGCAGCGCTCGCGGTGCCGCCGCGCGTCCGTCTCGTACCAGGAGTCGGTGCCGATGGCGACGGCCAGCAGCGCCAGGGCGGCGGCGGCCAGCAGCAGCCCGCAGCCGCTCAGCGCCTGAGCCGCGGCCGCCATCTTACCGCGCCGCGGGCGGCGGGGGCGGGCGCTTCCCTGCGGCCCGCCTGGGGGCCTCCGCCCGCCGCGACGCCCCCGGAAGGGAATCGGGGCCGGCGGACCCCGCTCCGCGCCGCTGGGCTGGGCTCGGCTCCCGGGGCGGCCCCCAGCGCCCCCCGGGCCCGGCCCGACGCCGCTCGCCTCACGGCGCCGCTCGCCTCACGACGCGCGGGGCTGCGCGCGCGGGGTAACGGTCGCGGCCCGGCCGCGCGCTGCTGCCGCCAGGTGAGGAGAGGGGGCGGGGCGGGGCGGGGCCGCTCCTCGCCTCAGGGTGGCCGCCACACGGCCCCCAGCCCCCCGGGGGGGGCGGGCATGTGCCGAGGGCTCTGTTTTCCTCAGCCCTCCGTTAGCACGTAGTGAGAAATAAGGGTTCGAGAGCTGAACGGGTCGCTCTGTGTTACACGAGGAGAAGCAGGCGAAATCCAAGCCCGGGGTTAAATGCAGCGCTGCCAAGGGCACCAGATCCCTTTGGGTCCTGCCCGGTCTGGGGGACTCGCTCCTCCAGCTGCAGCTGTTTGTCCCCAAAGCCAGATTTTAGGGGCATCACCTCTTAAAAGCTGGCCTTCAGCTACAGCAAGTCAAAATTAAAATTTAACGTCCCCTTTTCTGACATCCTTGACCTTGATGTAAATACCTTAAATTGCCTGCCTACAGCAACTGTCCACCTGTAGGAGATTTTGGTCCTGCCCCCACCTCTGGCCCTCCCACACCCTAATTGTCCCCCGCAGCCCAGCTCCCAGGGGCCCTGCTCAGGACAGACACTGCTTTTCTCCCCGGAGAACCATGCCTGGTGGGAACGCACAGCAACCATGCATAAAGCTTGCTTTTGCCACATTTCAGCGCGCTTCTCTCTTCAGCAGTGTGTACTGGACAGATGGGATTACCATCCACGCAGCTGCACATTCGTGCCTTGAAGGCAGACAAATTGAAAGCAACTGACAGGACTGCTGCTGAAAGAATTTTCTTACGCATACCAGCTAGATTACAAGTCTTCCACATCAAGAATGAAAAATAATTTTCAAACAATCGCTGCTCTACATAACACAAGATCCTTCAATTATGACAGCTCCCTTGTGGAAAGATGAGAATATTCATGTCTCCTAAATCTGCCATCCTATTATTTCCCCCTACTCTCCACATCAGTTCCTCAGGCTACAGTTTCAGAAGACTGGCTCTGGCAAGAGCATCACCCTTAAACAGTTCCAGGTGTTGTTCCCCTCTGCCCTGCTGCAATCATGCAAGAGCCACTGAACGAGGCAGCTGACTTACATTACTTTCAAGAAAAAAGGGTTGGGGGAGGGAGGCCCAGAGCACAGCCCCACAGACACAAACAAAGAGAAGGTGAAGCTGGGGACAGAAATAACAAAAGCTACATTGCTGCCCAAGCCCCTGTACCATCAAATCATGCCCTTGATCACCTACCTGTCTACATTCTTCCTGCTCTAGGGTTATTTTCTTCCTAAAGAAGTCTTCTGTAAGAACCAAGAGTCATTTACTACTATTCAGCATTTATAGCCTGAAAATCTTTCAGCTGAAGAGTGTGTTAAGACCTGCTTTGAACCCGTGTTTTTGAAGGGTAAAGAAAATCCCTTTACTCCCTTCTGGGCTCCTCCTATATATGACATCTGATGCCTTTGTCCCATATGTCAGGTAACCAGCTTAGCCGTAAGTGTTGAGGAGCATAACTACCAGACAGGCTTTGTGTTTTTACATGAAAAAAAGTATCACTAATTACAAAGTATGTTTGCAAAACTCTGGATAGTCAGTTACCATGCAAGCTCTCTGCTCAACTAGGAGTAACTCACCTGGCAATACTTTTCAGGGAATGCAGACTGGCAACCAGAAATTTTGATCAGAACACAGCATTCCTGGCCTACAGTGCCATGGCAGCAGGTACAGCAAACTGGGTTAGAAATTTTTCTTACACTTGCGAAAGTCAGAGGAGTAGAGAAGAGGGTCAGACTCCTGAATTCTCTAGACTAACCCAGAGACATTGTTCTGTAATTCAATGAAATTTGAATTGAATGTGTAATTTTAGTTCAATGAAAAGTAGCAATTTCAACAACAACAACAAAAAAACGCAAACCCACAATGAAAAACCATTTATTTCATCTCTATTGTCTCCATGCAGAGCAGACCAATACAGATGAAGTGGGAAAATGCATAAGAGTAGCTGAAAAAATAGAGCTTAGAAAATACTAGTCTCTCTGCATTTCCAAAAGTGACAAATGTGGTGGAGTGATGCTCCATTTCCTCCCAATGCTCTGCATCCTCAGCCCCAGGGCTGACACTGCATGTAGTGGAAAGCCAGCCCCTCCTGTAAGCCCCGTGGATACCTTCTACAGGGTATCTTCCCAAGAACCGCAGACTCTCTGCGCCTGTGGTATCAGCCAAGAAAAACAACTGAGAAATTCTTTCTTCAGTGTCATCCACTTCACATTCCTGAACGCTGAGCACAAAATCCTGACTGTAGTTTAGTCTTGGCAAGAGTCAGTGCTGATGCAACAACACCAACTCATGGGCACTCACCTGGCAATGCTTCAACTTAAATACCAGCCTCATTTTGAGAAAGACATCTTGGGAAATGGCAGGCACCTCTTTCTCTACAAAATCATCCTCCAGAGCCCTACTACAGGGTCCAGCTAGCTTTAGTCCCCAGGGAGTGGGGGGGAACAACAAAGCCAGAACTAGGGAGGCTAATATATTCCCCCAGTCCCTGCAGGCTAATCATACTAATCTTCCAGCAAAGCGGATGCTAAGTTCAGACTTTCTGACAACTGAATGACAGAGGGAGAAGCTGACAAAGGAAAGCAACTTTGTTTTCCAAAACACTCCCCCTCCCCTAAGAAAAAAAAAAAGGCACTAAGCCTCCCTCACTGTGAAACTACTTACTGTGTGAGCCTGGGGTAAGGAAAGACGAAAAAAAATTAGACAGCAGTTCCTGGGCAGAGAAAGCTGCAAGCATGAGCTCTCCAGCTCTCCCTGAAAAGTAGGACAGGAGCTGTCATAAGAAAAGAACTGTGTCTACAGTTCAAGAATCTCTTAGGAAAGTAAATGCCTCTGCTGCGGGCCGCATACCTGCATCACTGCTCCGACCCAAATTACCCCCTCTAGGGACAAGCCCTCTTGATAAGGCTTTGTGCAGACTGGAGAGCTGTGCTCATTTAGAAAAGCTCTTTAAAAACAAAACTGAATTGGTGCAATTCACATCGTGGCACCTGTTTTGTATCCAATGATTCTGCTAGTTCAATTAGACCAGCTTTTAAACAGATTTAAGCAAAGCGAGGATAAGCTCTGCAGAATGGATGATCTAGCAATTGCGCACGTCTCTGTGGCACTAAAACATCCCTGTGGAATGAGGGCTTGGTCAGCCCTGTCTGCTTTGCTCGTCTGGGCAAAGTGCTAGAAATGTCATTCATTTTTATTGGCATAAAATTGCCAAAAATGTTACCCCAAATATCGTACAACAGAAAACTCTTAAAGCATGCTTAATGCCACCCTTTCCTCTCCTTACTACGCACACAACTTTTCCAGACCCATTTTTTTTTTTAATCTTTTAACCATCAGTTTCACCTTTCCCATTTCACCCTCACCTCCCCGCTGCTGTGCCCCTTGCCTTAAGGAATCCCAGTATTATTGCTTATCCATTCATCCCCAACAGACTAACTCCACCATGAGGTAAGGCGGCCAGAAATAAGCTACCATCTATAGCTTTGTTTATAGCATGCCCTTAAACATACCACGTTGAACAGAGGAAAAGCTAACATGGGGTTATATGCTGCTGACCAGGCTGTACTGAATGGTGTCCAACCACTGCCCAAACTGACCTGAGCCATGGCAGTCTAGGACTGCTGTAACGTGCCAGGCAGGGCTGACATGCTAATCCTTCCTCCTCAAGAGGGCTTGGAAACTTGTGGGCAGATGGTGGGTGAATTGGGTCTCAAGAGCAGGCTCGGCCATGTTCAGCTGATGGTTATGAGGAGAGAAAGGTCAGAAACATCTACACGTGGCTTTCCTTTCACGTGTAGATGAGCTGATAGTCTGGCAAAAGAAGAATCATTTACTCATCATTTTTCAGATTAAAAAAACAGGCTGTGCTGACTGTTGGAGTGGTAAGGGCTGAGGCAAGTAATCTCCAAGCTGAGCCATTTAATTGTAGTGACCTATCCAAAAGTGCCCCAAGTTCTTGGCTCGATTTCAACATAAGTAAATACTAAACAGACCAAAGAAGTGAACTGCCAAGGCTAATACTACCTTTAGGAACAAGTGATGTCAATGAAACGCCAGAGATAAGTTGGAAAGGAGCCTTTCCCCTCTATCTACAATGCAGGTTTTCATAGCACCGTAACTCCTCGTGGATAGGGAGTTCTGGCTAAAGCTGTTGCTTTACTGTTGCTTTGCCATCCCTGTTCTGTCTCCAGCCCTCAGAGTGGTAGAAAAGTTCTTCATCAGCTACAGGGATCGCCTCTGTTGTGTTCACACAAGAGCTTGGGAGGTACAGTTCCATCAGAATGAACCAAATAAAACGTTGTCCATTCTCGGTGGAGCAGTTGTTCAGTTCATTTCTGCTCGCTGTATCTTTTGCTCCATAAAAAAATAGAAGCCCTGATGTGTGGGATTTTAGCAGAACAGGGATAGGAGAGCCAGGGAACGAAGTCCTGCATACCCAGACCTCTTTCTCACCTGCTTCTCACACTAGCAGCCAGATCTGCACGCACACACATAGGAAATAACATTAGTGTTCCTTATTGCTTTGTAACAGCTCAGAGTCACTGCGGTGGCTCTGGGAGGCATCATGAAGTCAGCGCAGAGGTCAGTCAGTTGTGAATGAGAGTAGCACCATGACTGTAATGCCTGTACACAGGAGCAGAACTTGCTGCAGGGAGTTCCTGGGAAAGAAACAGCAAAATTAGGAGGGGTGTAGACCAATGCCAACAGGCAGCAATGTACAGGCTCATGACTGTTTTTTTCTTTGCCCCTCCAAATCTATCACGAGGAAAACAGCAGTTGTATGACACCATTACACAGCTGAGAAGACTTGTTCCCAGCACCCCAGACAAAGATGCTGTCTATAAACTGACGTGCATTTGTTCCACTCAGCTGCAAGGCTCAACTTAAGGTTTCAAAAACAATTTAAGCTGATTCTGCTGTGCAACTACCCAACTGCATATTCCTGCCCTTTTACTCACAAGAGAACCAGCACTTCAGCAGCATGTTCAAAGATGGATTAGGAACCTCATTCAACTAATAAATAGCCACAATTTTAAAAAAAGCTGATTAATTTTGCCAGTCTTTAATCAAGCATAAATCTAAGACGGTGGTAAAAGTGACTATATACCTGCTACCTCTGTATACTCTGCAAACAGCTGGGCCAGCACAAGAGATTATCGACCCAAAAGCAAGCTCCCAGCTGGTCATTACCGTTTTGCTACCAAATGTTCCTGCCTCCTCAGATGTAACTGTGGAGCTGGTTTTTGGTTTTTTTTTGAGCACTTCCTGATTTGTTTCAGTGAAAATGAACTAGGTGAGTGAAAGTCTCTCATTTAAACTACAGAAGTTAACCTGTCAATACAACTGAAATATGTGGGAACATTCAGGGGCAGCTCTGCCAGCAGATCTGAGAGGACCTTTACTGTGATACAACTGGATCTGGACCTGCCAGAGCCTCAGTCAGGCTCCGTGAAACTAGAATAATACAAATGGGGAAGGCTATATATATGTATACCAGAATATAAATAGCTGTGTAGAGAAGGGATGATCGACTGAGGTGGGATACAGTGAAACTATGAAATGCAGTGACAGAAAGAAACTTATTTTCTACTCGCACAGCAACACAGTGACATCTAAACAAAATTATTAAGCAAGAGGCTAAAAAATAAATAATATAAAGCATCATTTCGTGCAGTGCAGTCAAACTATGGGAGATTGCAGGAGGCCCAGAGTAATGGATAGGGTCAAAAAGAGATGAGAGAAGCATATGAAAGATATGTTCATGTGCGGTTATCAGACACAAAAGCCTGTATGGGGCCCTGGTTCAGACAGTCCCTAAGCCACTAGGTACAAGAGCTGAGAAGACAAGACTGTGGAAAGGGTCACCTTACTGGACATGTTTCTGAGCAACCTGCTCTAGCTGCTTGGGCTCCATACTGCACTAGCACAATCTTTGAGACTGACCCAGTTGAAGGTTTTCATGTTTTAAAGGGTCTTTGTGGTCCCATAAACTCAATAGCTAGCACATCAGCCTTGTTAATGGGATTTGGAAAGCTGGCATTCATGTGCCCCCAGAACAGGCATGGGGAACTGTCACAGCCCTGCTCCCAGGCAGTAAGAAGGGCTGCAGCACAACAGGAGGGAGCACTTACCAAGGGTTCTTTTCCTCCAGGAGATCAGGCACAACGTTTACCAAAGCAATATACAGAAATCCTCCAGAAGTGAAAGGGAGGATCCAGGCTACTGTTTCCCCTACACAAGCACAGAAAGCTTTCATTAGTCCTGAGACAAATCCATGGGAGAGAAGATACACACGTGAGGATCATGGACTCCTCACATTCCTACTGAAGTTCCAGGGAGCCTTACCTGCTCCTTTTGGTGACTGAGCGCATATTGCGAAGCAGGCTCCTAGAATCCCCCCGAGAGCTGTGGATAGCTGCATCTTGGCTGCACTCCAGCGGTCAAACCCAGCCCGAAGTAGGATTGCAAAGTCCCCAACCTATGAAAATCAAGAGCCGACAGTTAACGAACATTCTCAGAGGCCACCCTTAACAAGACAAGTGCTTCAGGACTGTTTTTAACTTTCCACATTTTCAATCTCCCAGAGCGCTATCAAAGGGACAAGAAAACATAACTGGACTCAGCTCTTCTCATTCCCACAATAAAGCACCCTTGAAACCCCCCACAAGATACAAAGCCCTCTCACCTCATGTGGGATTTCATGCAGGAGAATGGCCATTGTGGTTAAAAATCCAACCTACAGCAGAGGAAAGAAGGTGGTTAAGAAACGGTCCCCTAGATCTGAGAATGAGACTTGCAGGATTACATCATGGCCCCTTTCTCCAAGTTAAGGTTCTTATTAAAAGCACAGATGAGCTAACCCTTCCCAAAATGCCAGCAGATGGGGCAAACTGAGGTCTCAGGTTTGAAGAAACTTGGAATCAGAGGGTCAAGACAGGATTACTTTTCGATATAGTCTCCATTTTCTCAGAAACTTCCAGAAAATAGGAGAGAACTCCTCATATCTTTGGTTTTTTTGCATGTTGCATCACACTTGGGAACAGACATCTCCACTTCAGTATACAGCTGGTGACAGAAACCTTACCTTTCTGCTAACCAGGAAGCTGGCTGCTACTGCCAGGCCATGTGTGAAGTTATCAATGGTGTTGGCCAGCAAATTGAGGTATCCACTAATCTGCAAAAAGAGAAAAACAGCCCCTGATAAAGAAAGAGACATACGATAAGAGGAAGCACCAGACATGGCTCTTGCATAGGTTATACAGAACCATGATCAGATGGCAAAGGTCAGGACAATCTTAAAGTATGTCAGGGCTCAAGTACAAATTAAATACTCCATTCAGTTTTAGAGTAAATTCAGCTTTAGTGTAGGCAATACTGTCTGAGATTAGGAAAGACATCTTACTGGAAGAAAGACAGAGAGAGGGCAAATAACAGAGAAGCTTCAGATACAGAGACAGACAGAAAAAAGAATAAACCAGAGTATCTGATTCAAAATTGAGCCGATACTGGGCAACACTAATTTACACAGGTGACTGGCTTCAAATATGACCCGACCTTGTTTTCTAGCCATGTATTTTAATACCTGTTAAATATCTCCTCTTCAAAAGCTGGCAAGAACAATGCAACAGAACAAATGCCGCTGAAACTGCTTTTTATAACCATATAGATCTTGAAACATTGCACTAAAAAAACTTCTGCATGTGGGTTTGCTTTCCCTTAACAAAGAATAAAGAGAAGATAGTGATGACAGTCACCAAAAAAACACCTACTAGAAGGCTGGATAGCATGTATATGCATTTGTATGCTGACAAACAGATTTCTGAACATTAAAAGTGTATGCCAGTTACCTTCTTCAGAACTACATCTCCAGGTTAGACTTCCCTATCATGCTACTATGTTCCTGTCCAGAAAAAATTGTGTACTTGACCGACCCAAAATGATTTATGAGGGTACCACACCATATCATTTGCTCAGAGGTTGTTTTCTTTGTTTCTCATCAGATTTAACAAAAAACTACCACGTGTAGGTCCTGGGCCACTGCAGTTCACTGCAGTGTAAATTATCATCAATCCAGGAGTTAGCTGCATCGGACTGTCTCTGGACTGCAAGAACTGTGGGCGTACGTTACCAGCAGATACAGGGCAGCACCCAGTGAGTGAAAAGGAGAGACCATGTAGAAAATGTAAGGCATTAACTTCTTACTTTACCATCAGGTAAGCCAAAGTTTATCTGGAAAGAACACATGCTAATGGGTTTCACAGGCCCTTTTCTGTCTTCTCCTCTTCCCTTTTTCTATCAAACTTTCCTTGGGGAATCTTTTCTTCCTGCCATCTGTACGCCACAGCTCAGATAGAGCTTTCTGTCAGGTATCTCTCTCAAAAGCATTTACTTTCTGCAGGTTACTTTCCACTGCACAACCTCCAAACATCTTCACAGGCTTTAAACTTTTCACAGTGCATACATAGTTAAATATGAAAATAAGGAATTAAGCAAAGACTAAGTACCATGTTTAAGTAACAATCTAAGCAACATCTCCACAATGGATGCAGAAGTTCCCTGCATGTTTTTGCAAGAAGGAGAAACACAAAGCAATGTATGCATACAAACCCATGAACGCAGCAGTTTTACTTCTCATTCTTTATTTTCAGTCAGATGTGACTGTCTAAAATTTCTCCTTTTCATGTTGGGATTTTATGTGATTGCATTTTCCCCACAGGCTAGTAATAATTATTCAATAAGTTTTATATTAAAATGATTTCCCATACCACTGTATAGGGAAAAAATAGACTTCATGATTAAAACATTATGACTTTTCTTGTCAGTGGCTTGGGCAAAAGCTGTCACTGAAAGAAGCAAAGCCTTGGAGTGTTCAGAAATAAATTGGGTTGATTTGACAGTTATGAGCCTCTGACATTTACATTCTGTGAATACCTAATAGGATGTTCTCGTTGCTCATAAAGAGCGCAGCAAGATGAAGTGTTTATGTTCATGCTTCAGAATTAATGTCACTATGCAATAAAACATACTTCTACAAATCAGCGAGGACCCCTGTGCCATGGGGAAAAAAGAAAAAGAATGAGTACGGAAAAGGTACTCTACAAAGTTCTTACTTGATGAAGGAATAAAGGCTGCAATGCAGGGCAGAACCAATCTGTGTTTGGGTGCAAAGGATGCCTCCCACTTGCAGTGTTTAAGCTAGGACAAGTTATTACAGCAGCAGCCAAAGAGTGTAAGTTCTAATATACATGGAGCAAGGATGACTGATTGCAGCTTACTAATCACTGAAGCCTTGAGGCGTGACATCTCTTTTTGTTTAAGTAGTATCTTTCCATTTTGGGGGAAAAAAAAAAAAAAAACTGTTACTGAGTGCACAGGAGAACCAAAGAAGTCTTTGCTATAGATTTCTCTTTTCTTTGTAGGCTCCTACCTTGCACACTTCCAGCAACATTTTCTCTGCATGTTCCTTCCCCCCCCCCCCCCCCCCAGTCCATGACAGCCACTTCTCCACCAGATAAGGCCAGTGAGACTTACCTGTTGATCCTCCAACCAGGCAGAGCTGTCAAGCAGCATGCAACATCTAAGCTCTGCCAGAGTTTTCCAACCAGACATTAGTCTGCATTCCTCCTCTACTGCCACACTGATTTTTATGGATCTTGCAGAAGTCTGATTACCCTTCAGATTTCTACCCTCTCTGAAACTCTAGTAAAATTAATTATGGGTTCAAAAGTTATTGAAAAATGAAGGGCAGAACAGATGGACAGGCAGATGGAATGACTGCTTATGTTGTTTCCTAAGGAAACAAAGTAGAAATATCTTGATAATTTTGGTAATCTCCCCCCTACAAGAAAGACTATTAAAATCTTCAGATTAAATGCCCAGAAGGTAGAAAGTTAAAATTATATACATTAACTCCTGAGTTTCTATTTCATGTGTATTCCTAAGAGTCTGCAAGACTAAACAGACATGTTCGGATTTTAAAGCTAGAAGAGGTCTCCATGATCAGCTAAGACCTTCTATATAACACAACTGAAATAGAAACTTCCAGTTTCTGCATAAAGCCCGTTGTTTCTTAAGCTGTAGTGTACTTTGTAGAAAAAAGCTTAAATCACAGCTTAAAGCCCACAAGTGACAAAGAATCTACTGTCTCTAGGTAAGTCGTCCCACTGGCAAGATACCCTCCATCACAGAGTTGTCTTCTATTTCTAATCTGCTTCTACTTAGTACAGCTTTAGCTTTTCACATATAGTAATGCCTCTTGCATGGGTATTCATATGCCTTAAAGTCACCCCTGATTCATCACATCTATAGAGCTAAAAGCTGAAGAAAAACACTTAAGAAAAACCATGTACTGCAAACCTGAAGTAATTATTTCAGCTCTTTTCTGATCACTTTGCAATTTATTGATACTATTTTGGCTACCATGAATACTACAGAAAAAGCCAAGTAAAGAGTCAGGTCTACTGCTATATGGAAAGGAACACTTGCTTTTGGTCTTACATACTCTTTCCTACTCACTTGGTCATCCTCCTGACTATAGCATCATAACGGAAGAGTGTATTCAACCAATTTCCTACTATGATTCTCACATCTTTTTCCAAGGCACTGACTTCCTGGAATCTCTCCCTATCTTACAAGTGTCATCTGTATTCTTTCTTAATCTATTACTTGATATTTGCTTCTATCAAAACACGTTCAAAATTCATCTCTTTTGATCAAATTACTCCATTTAGCAAACGTCACCGACCTCATGCAGTCACAATATGACATTTAAGTAACAGAGTAGTATCTGCAAATGTAAAGATGTACTTTTTTTAAACAATCAATTACAAAAATCATAAACCAGTAATGAACAGATCTGAGGGGGGCTGCATTAATCCAGTCCCTGGTTATAACGTAGAATAACAGATTTTTTATATTTGTAAGGTTGATTTCATGCAGTACCAGTTTTATTAGAATTTGGGAGAAAGCTGTCAGTATCATTACCAAACAATCTTATGACTGAACAGAGGCAGGGAAAAATGTCTAGTTGACAAAATGTATCTTCCATAATACCATATCAATTAGCAATAATTACACGATTACTTTTTACATTAGAACAAGGCACTGAGCAATTGTGTCCTTCGTCAGTGTTTCATTTCTACTTGAAATCATTGGAGGCCTAACCATCCTCAAAGTCCACAGTTCCTTGTATAAACCTTTCTAAAATAAATGCACAATGTTTCATAACCCAGTAATACTGTCTTCTTCAGCGCTGTCAGCTCCAGAACCACCAATGCAGCACCTGGCACTTTGTCATAGCATTCTGTACAGATTACGTGAATGTGACAGGTATCAAAACCGCCCAGTGATCTCAACATGTCTTTCACATTGCATAGTAATAGCTACAAGGTTACAGCAAAACAACTTTAAAATAGAAAGAGTGAAGAGCCTCTGACTGACCACATGTCCAGGTTTGGGCTAGTTTGCGTAACCACACTTTCTGTTCATAGTCACTCTCCTACAAATCTTTCACATTTTTAAGTGCTTTCAAACTCAAATTATAGGTCCTCCTTGGTCAAAGTGATCTTTTACTCTCTTGCATGTAATGGTCACCCAGGCAGGGTTTCCCACAGTGCAAAGATAGTAACAGAAGCAAGAGCAAAGCCAATCTAAAGGTTAGCATTGGGCAGTGGCTACAGTACTCCTTTTCTGTCCTCCACCTCCAGTCCTGTGAGCTCGCTGATTGATCTCCCTTATCCCAGGGCTACAGGTTTACATGGGAAGCTGATTTAAGATGATAAATTAGGAAAGAAACCTACACGGAAAAAATAATCATCATCATCAAAAAAATGTTTGCCTGTTTAGTTCCCTGAGTAGGCTCACTGTAGGGGTCAGATTAGGTCCAGTGCAAATGAAGTGATGACAAATGCAGGTTTGGAGGCAGGAGTGGAAAGGAGGCTCTTTTGGGCAGCAGATGGCTGCTGTTCAAAAAAACCTGAATTTAAGTTTTACAGCTTCAGCTGTCAAAATACATCCAAAAGGTGCCTTAAAAGGAAGCGTGCTGTTCACAATTAATACAACGTAGGCACTGGAGAAACAAAGTCATTACTCAAAAAGTTAAGCAAATAAAGATATATTGAGTATAAGATAAAAGGGTAAATTGAAAAGTACTGACTGAATCCTGAGACCAAAGTACAGAACACCCATCCCCAGGCTTATGCCTTCACAATAGTAATTTTGCCTCTTTTGCATAAGCTGCAGTGCAGATTTTCTCCCAATGAGTATCTTATTTCCTTCCTGCTGTGACTTTGACAGAGCAAAATTTAAGTGTAACTCACTCAAACACCGAGTCCCCCACTCAGGCACAGTTCTCTCCACAGACAACTCTTCCTCCTGACTGAAAGATCTTTGCCCAGAAAACATAGGATGTGAATCATCTAGAAAAGGGCTGCTTGTGGGTCTCTTACCTTGATTCTGTTGTCTGTTGGACACGACTGCGGAGTGGAGCCATTACACTGAGTTGAACCTGTTTCCTCTCTTTGGGATCTGCCTGACACCTTTGACAGGGGGTAGCCACTTCCATTGGGAATCTTTCCAGCTGGTGCTTTGTAATCACAGCCCTAAATTAGCAGAAAACAACTTGTCACTGCCTGTTTGTCCGCAACACAGAGCGCGAATCTAGATTAGAAATCCAACCTTCAGCCTTAATAGTTTCATTCTTACAACCCAAATCAGTAGCTTTGGTACCCAAATCTACCCATGACAACGACCAGAAACAAGACAGACTTCAGAGAGCGTCACACCTTGTCACATCTGCACAAGAACAATGAATTCTCCAAGCATCAGGAGAAGGAAAACAGAAAGAAATACAGGGAATCAGAGTCAGGCCCCTTTGACATGAGCAAGGTTCCACTAGGAAGATGAGGGACTCAATCTGTCAGTCCTGCTGGCAGCTACTGCCCAGAGAAATTCAATTCCATCTGGGCTGGGGGTGAAGAGAAAAAGAGTCTTGTTCTCCCCCGTGCGTCAGGATAACTGAATCCTAAAGAGTTATTCTATAGCTGTGATTGTCAGTTTCCAAATAAACTGCTCATCTCAGACTTCAGTCTCTATATATGAGCTGAAGTTCCTTTCAATTTAGTCTCGAGTCAAAACAATAGCTAACTGCTTACCCAGTTCCTGACCTGCTCTTTTCTCTCTCAAAAGGCATGGCACAGAAAGTACTGAACAGCCTATAGGAGAAGTGCTGCGAGGAACCAGGCAGATGGGTTAGGACTAGCCACTATCCTCTGTCTTGGTGTTACCTCCTGGTTCCTGTTTTGTCAGTGTTGCTTCTTTGCTGCTGGGTGACTCTTGTCTGAACCACTGCATAGCATGCTCTGGACAACTATAAACCCTGTCTGCCACGTTAGCAGCTCCATGGAACAAGCGCCTGGTTCAGATCACACCCAGCAGAAGTGGACAGCAAGGAATGTCTTCCAAACAATGCTGGTCTTTACCCTGACTGAGGACGCAGAAGGCGAGTGAGTCCAGATTACTCACTAGAGCATGTGTCAGCAAACTGTCATCCCTCAAAGGTTATCTGAGGTAGTCTCAACTGCAGAGCACTCCAGCTCCCAGTCCATATAGAAGGGGAGCTCTTTTTTCACACAAACCACATCAAGAACAAAACCAGCCCAGAGGCAAGAAATCTCAGCTGAAACCACACAAAGCCTGTAGATGGAACACATTCTAGAACCATATGGCAAAGTGGCAAAAGGCTCCAAAAGGCCTTTGATAAGCTGCTCACAGCTCCAGGATCCTTTGCTGAGCCTGCCAGGTAGGGCAGATGAGGTGTTTAATACAGTGCTACGTGCCTGACTCACCATCTAAACACAACAGCACTCCCTCCCCTCTGGCTACTCACTTACCACACCAGGGCACTCCTTCTCTTCTTTCTCTAGGAAAATCTTCTCTAGAGTCAGGAAGGTCAGGAAACCAATAATCACCCAAAGACCCAGAAGCTTCTGCTGCTGAAAGCTCTGCCCTTCTCCTAAGGGACAACAGAAAAAATCTTCATGTCACTTCCAAGAACACAGTGTCTTCCCGCACGGGAACCCCACCTGCCCCAGATAGTTTAATCACCAGTCCCAAGACAAAAACACAAAAGAACAGAAACACCTCCTGCAAGGAGTAGAAAGCAACTATATCTCTCAGAAAATTAAGTTAATCTGCTCGTTGTTGATCTAAGTAAAAGGTGTCCTCATCTCCAGACGCTTAGTGTGAAAGCCCCCCACCCCTTTTACTTCAACAGTGCAATCCAGAATGTTTCTTGACAACACTGGGAACTTCCCGGTGCCCCAGAGGCATGTGAACATCACATCAATAAAAATCCTGCAGCTCTATCTACTGAGCAGCAAGACCCAACATGAAATCTGACATTAGTGGAGCTACAAACTCACCTTCCCCTTTCTGCCACACCTGGGCAAGTTATTAAGCCCAAAGCTATAAACTTTCTTTTTAATTACATCCAAGCTTGTGAGATAATCATCCTTTCAGCCTGGCTGCAGAAATGGAGGTTGCAGTGGAAGAACAGAACGATTCTGCAGTGGGGCATACATGGGTAATGGAAACCTTTATGCTTCAGGACAACGTAAGAAACAAACAAGCTAGAGCAGGAAGAGAGTCATTAGGGAACCACTGTAGGAAGAGGGGAAAAAAGGACAGCAGGTAGTAGGTTCTGCTAACAGAACCAGAGCCATGAAAAGGAAGAGAACCACATGATCGTTAGATCTGTGGAGCATTTGAAATCCCAGGAGGTGGCTATAAGGAAGTCTGGGAAACCTACAGCATCCTTTTCACCGCTCTTTCATTTTTAGCGATGAAAGAATTTCTTAGCTTCTCAACAGGTGGGATGCAGCAGCACTTGCCTGCTCACATCAGTTTGCCAAAGCAGAAAGTTACAACTGCTGTGGGTTTCTGCAAGTCTGGCCATCCGAGGGGTGAAGGATACACACCAATACCACAAGCTGCATCCCAACAGTGTTTAGTTTGCTGACAAACACAGGTTTCTGTCACCTCTATTTGTTTCCCTCCCCACCTCCCCAGACACCACCTTAGTCAATGTCTCTATGGACAATCGTTCAAGGAGAAGTCATGGAAAAAAGATTGAGAGGAGAGCACATTTGGGCTCCAACTGATGAAGTGGAGGGATCCCAGTTAGTTCCAAGAAAAAGGCTGTAGGAGAAGCACTGTTGTGATAGGGATAGATTTACAGGCAAGATGCACGTGATAGGGCAGAAACCCCCACCTGAGACAGCAGACATGTTCATGTACCCGACCACACACAGATTCATAACTTTCCATCAGGTTAAAGAAGCATTCCCTTTCCTTAGGGAAAGGGCAAAGGAAAATCAGAGGTTTACAAGAGCCCAAAGCAAGGTAGGAAAAGTCGATAGACAAGAAACCTGTTAGAAGTTACTAAACAAAGAAATCATGCTCATCTCAGGAAGTTTCCGATCTTGAAAACTTTGGAGTATAAAGAGAAATTATTACATGTTTTTATTTTTCATATACTTTCCCCTAAGCATTTGCTTTTACACATTGTTCAAAGCAGAGTAACAGCCTGGACCAGTTTTTGGGCCAGGGCTGACACAGTCTGGCTGGTTTTGTGTTTTTGGGATGGAACAGACCCAAAAAATGTAGCAGTAGGCACAGCATGAGCTGCTTCTATGCATATAAGGCTTTCGTACCTGTTGTTGCACTGCACGTGTAGGCCCAGGCTTCGGGAAGCAGGTGCAGAAACACATTCCCCAGTAGTCCACCAATTGCAAAGCTCAACAACTGCTTCAAACGACGTGACCCAGCTAAAAAAAGAAACAAAAACCTGATTATAACTCAGCTTGAAGCCAAAACATCTCCAGCTGAGCTTTTGCACAAACAGACCTAAATTAGAAGCATCTGCAAACCAAGCTTTCAAAGGAGAGAGCATGGAAGAAATAGCTGGAGTGCAAAAAGAAGCCCTTGCACTGCAAGGCTGGGACAGCTGTGTGTGGGAGAGTCCTGGACCAAGCAGCTCCCCAGGGTGTACAATAAATGATATTCTGTACAAGTTCCTTCCAGGACTTGCATTTGTTAGAGGATTCCCCATCAAACCGACAGGTATGACCTAAAGCACTGCAAACGTAATGCCTGCTCTAGGGGACAGTATTGCTGTGACACTGGGATGATACAAGATCCTGTTCATCACAGTCACAACCAAGGACCTCTGCCTTCAGAAAGGCTAACGCAGGTAGCAGGCTTACCTTCTGACCGCAGAGCAGCTCCTGTCTCAAAGGGGATCACGAGCAAGGGGAAGACCCCACTCAGCCCCACCATGAACGAGCCGATGAGGGAACAGACCCAGGCATCCAGCCGCTCACTGCTGAACAGGTTTCCCCAGGACTCTGCTTCCTTCTCGCACAGAGGGCCAGAACTGGCAGCAGCATGACTCCTCGGGAGCTGTTGAGCTTCACAGGCCAGGATCAGAAACAAGGAGAACGTCCCATCAAGCAGAAGCTTTTGTTTTGTCATCGCTAAGTGGTCTCAGCCAGGCTGGCCGATCTCTGGTAAGAATAGAGGAGAACAGTTCTGAGAGCATGCTGGAGGCTCTTTCCTACCACCCAGGAGAAAAGGCCTTGGTCACGCAATCCATCCCTCAGCATCTTACTACAGGTGGGTATCCCCCTTCCCCCCATAAGGAAGCATCTGAAATTCTCCCCGATTTCAACACAGTACTAAAGGACACTGTTTATCATCAGATATGTGAAACTGTGCATGAGACACCTTGCGAACAAGTCTTCCTTCCAGAATCTCCCCTCCAGTGGGCTGGACAAGGACTCCCCAGGGCCAGGACCCACAGGTAGCCTTGTCCTTGCCCTTCAGTTTCCCAAGGCTCCAGAAAAAGATCTTGGCCAGAGACGTTACCAGGATCAGTCTTCTCTTTGCCTTTTCAGTGAGCTGCTCTAAGAGCCCTCTCTGGTACTTTTTGTCATGAAATTGGTATGTCAGAATTACAAAACCCAAGAGACACGTGGTTGTGGGAATACTGGGTAGAAAAGACAACTGAAGATACGGAGTAGCATCTAACAAATCAGGATGCAAGACAGGCAACTAAGTGGGAAAGGGAACATAACAGAGGTCCATAAAGTCATGATTGGTGTAAACAGCATAAACGGGGATAGATTATTCACCGTGTCTACAAACGTAAGTACTAACAGCCATCACGTGAAGCCAGTGAGGGTCGGCTTCAAAATGAAAACAAACATGACACCAGCTGGTAACTTGCGTGGCGGCATTTCTCCAAAAAAAATGCAAAATTTTACATGAATTCAACAACAGACAGACTAGACAGTAGGAAAATAAATCTACTGATTGTTCATGGTTAGACAGCTCGTGTTAGATGCAGGAAATTCTCTTATTTTAAAGGAGCTGGAGATTGAAAGAGTAGTTGGAAAATATCTTATATACTTGCTCTATTTTTACTCCTTCCTACAAGTCTGCTGGGTTAGATGGACTCTTAGTCAAAGGCAGCACAGCTGTTACTAAGAACTCTTCAGTCGCAAGAGAACTGGAGAGAAAAAGGGCATGTTAGAAGCAGAAAATAAAGATAATTACACACTCACTGGCAAATAGGAAAGGAAAGCAAATGACACAAAGGCTGAAGTACAAATGCCTCCTTCAGTTTCCAGAAGGAGGAGTGAAACGTGGCAAGCAAAATTAATTTGAAAACAGGAGAACACAGTGGGTTAGAAAAGAATGGCATAAGGATTGTTCACAAGGCAGCTGCAGATTGAGAGGAATAACGGCATTCACCTGAAAGCATTTAAGAAACCAGTTACAGTAATCTGAAGCATCTTTGAAATTTACAGGAATATGGGAAGGCCACAGAAGGCTCAAGAAGCATCATGCCTCATCTACCTTCACAAAAAGAAAAAAATAAAAGGCGGGTGCGACTGAAGAAGTTACTGACCGGTAACTTCAATCCTCTGAAAGGTTCTTGATGAATTTAAGTGATCAGTTTGCATTTACCTATAAGATAAGAAAGTGATAAAGACAGCAAAGTATTAAATAACAGCCAAACAGAAAGGGGCCTGAAATTGTCAAGAAAAAAAAATCAGGGTGTTGGAACTGATCTAAGGGCTCACTGCAGTGGAAAAGGACAACGTTGACCCTTGTCTCCCCATCCACTCAGTCAGCCTCCCCTTCCCATGCTCAAACCCGACTCCATGAGTGAGCGGGTTCAGAACAAATCAGCAGAGACTTTTTATCCCCAGAGGCTCTTCCAGTTTCGGTCCCCGAACTAGATCACTGCTGGAGGAAGGCCCAGCTGCAGCGAGCAGCCAAGGAGAACAGTAAAAAAACAGGGTCCCACAAAACCTGTGAAGGAGGACACCAAGCTCCAAGCACAGTAACCACAGACATCAGGAGTATGAAGGATGCAAGAAGGAACCATTGAAGATGCTAGCTTGGCTGGCTGCAAAAGAACCACTAAAACTTTTTGTGGAAAGATAACATCTATTGGAATGTAAACTATTGACCCATACAAAACCCATCCCTTGTTTCTGGACAAAGACAAAAATCCTTTAACATCCCAAGTTTAAGCCATCTCAGGTTTTTGTGGCATCTTATTGCAGTGTTATGATCTGGCTGTGAGAACCCTAGACCTACCTACCACATACTGTCAAACCAATCTCAGCAAAGATGAGCACAAAATGCCAGACTAATGAAAAAAAAATCAAATGGATATGACAAAATACTAACTCCAATGTGCCAGGAGGAAAAAAAAAGGCATACACGATTACATTGATTCAGAAATAAATCTGAGCCAGCAACACAAGCCCGCCACTAAGCAGGGAAATGACATCCCAGGACATACCAACAGCTACATTGTTTGTGTGACACGGAGGTAGTGATTCCATTCTACTCCCCACAAACGAAACTTTGGCCATAAGACTGTACCCACCTCACACACTTTACTTTATAAAACAGATGTAAAAATAAGAGACGTTCCAGTGGACAGAAACAAAAATACGAGTTTAGAAAGTACAACCTGGAAGAAAAGACTGAAGGACCTGGGTGTGTTTAGTCTAGAAAAGATAACATTGAAGGGAACAGAACAGTCTGCATGCATCAGAAGTCACAAGGGGGAAAGTACTCAACTCTTCCACATTGTGGAATCAGCTCAAGTAGTAAACACAATTCAACTTGGATATGAAGAAACTAGTTTAATTAGTGCCAAAATGGTAATATACTGGAACAGGTTACCTATGATGCAGAAACAGAAAAAAAAAAAAAGAGTAAGCTCTCCGTATCCAGATGCTTTTTCATTGCAACGACTAGATCCCGTCTTGAAGTCCCTCCCAGCCCTATGCCCCAGACCCTTGCTCTACTGGCAGGACCCTACTGAAAGTGGCAGCTCTTCAGCTGCCCGTTACTATCAGCACAAGAGAATACAGAAGGTTGAGTAGCAGAAGCAAGGGACATTTTCACCTCACAGCACTCCAGGTACCCATTCATCTCCACCACTGAAGTGAACAGGCACAGGGCTGATGCTTGGATTAGACCTTGAAAATGACTGAGAACAGCTTATTTGTGAGGAGTGAAGCCATTCCAGCAAAAAACATCAGGATTAATACAACTACCATATGTGTGTGAAGATGCGAGGAATACACATAGCAAAACAACTGCTCTCCTGCAGCTTGGCAATGATGGAAAGTGGCATAAACTGGCCCCGTCTGTGCCATGGTTGCCACAAAGTTAACAGCTTTTGGGAACCGCTCTGGAAAAGAAATCATAACTGCTGCAACAGGTCCAATTCTTCCATCTAGTTCTCCCCACTCATAGCCCATGTCTTCCCCAAAGGACACCTGGAAGGGTCTCTGAGTGACCAAAATCCTGGATAGAGGCAGTAGCACATAGGGCAAAGGACATGTCCAGGGCTCTGAAAACAGGCTGCATATCTGGCTTCATTTCCTTTTCCCAGCACCAAAAGGGACCAGGGTCCTCCAAAAAGAGATGGTGGTGAACAATAAAGAGTCACAAGGGGTAGAAAACCAATTCCCCTAACTCAGCTGTGTGTCAGTCAACCTTCTGAGGTTGACAGATCTTTTTTCTCTTGTTAATCACACCAGGGAAAAACAGTACATTTCTTCACCCCGTGCTGGCTGACCATCATTACCTTGTAGCTCAAGAACATCCGCAAATCTCAGGCAATGAATTCCTGATGTAAATAGAACATCTATGAGGAACTCGGTGCATCATCCAGGACATACATGCACTGATTTTTGTGCTCAGCTAATTATTTAGAACACATTCCTGCATATGCTTCTTCACAATATACCATAACCACTTGCTCTAAAAAAATGCAGGTTTTATTCCTTAACCCCTTTGCTTTTCTATCGCATTGCTACATGCTCTTCATGAAATGTTAAGTTTACTTCAAGTCTCTGAAATAAAACTGGCCACTCCCGAGACAAATTTTTAAGAGGAAGGAAGGGAGCAATCAGAATGTAGTCCTAGGATAAAAAAAGCTCAAGAGAGAAAATAATACCCTGCCACTACAGTTTAAGAGGATGGAAGATGTCTTTACCTACCCCTAATTTTGGACATCAGCATCTGTTTTAGGAACCCTATAGAGAAATTTCTAAAGAAAGCAGTTGCATGTTCTCAGAGAGATCCACTGCCACTATGAGGCAGAAGCATAACCACGTTTATAAGAGATGTGTTTTTTCTCAAGAAAGGTATATATTTTTAAGAACATGCATAAGAGAAAAATCACCACTGCATCATTTACTCATCGGTTTTGACAAAGACGTCCTTTGGTATCACACCTCCTGGCCATGCCAGGAGCAGAACCTGTTCACCAGTACCACCAGCAGGTCCCAGAGCAGAGCATTCAAGTCAGGTCTGCTCTGACTGGGATTCTGAACTGAAGTAACAGCTAGGTCTTCCCAGCTCAGGAAGAACAAACATGAAAATCTGCCATTTACACACTCCTTAGTGGGAAGAAGGGGGAGACTGAACGCTAACTGAGAAGAGCACATGCCCTCCTCCTGGGAGACTCCCACAGCCTCCGCTACCTCACTGAGCTGGTCTGTGGCAGGCAGTGCCTGAGAAAACAGTCAAAACTCAAAATGCCAAGGTAAAAACCTACTGGAAAACAGAAAATAAAATATTTACACGACAAAGATTCCTGCAGGGACCCACCGCCTCCCTTCCTGGACGCTTTGCCTTTTCAGACCACACAGCTTCAGCTCTGTCTCAGCACAATTGCTCGCTGCCACACAATGACATTTCAGATGTTGTCGAGAGAAGGAAAAAAAAGATCTTTATTACAACTGTTATAAACAACTGTTTTCCCTGGAAGCCAGTTGCTTGGCCTTAAGAGTTGCAAAAGAGTATTGCATGGAAAAAAAAAAAAAAAGTTATTTTCCAGGGAGGAAGCATTATTTTCAGCCAAAAAAATTCTCCACAAGCCGCCTCCCTCCATTAGCCCCGTGGAGAGCTCTGAATTCCTCCTGGAAGCCCTGACCCCGGCGGAGGCACAGCAGGCCTGCAGGCTCCCAGGGCACGCCGTCCTCTCTGTCACAAATCACAGCCTGCCTGCAGCGACCCCACCGCTCTGCGGGGACCCTTCCCCTCTTCCCCATTCCTCTCCTACTGAATCACTGCACGCAGAGCCTCTCATTTCTGCAGACCGGGCACATCGCAGCGTGTGCAGCCGGAGGCTCGCGGGGTTAAGCACGGCGGGGTACGGCGGGGCAGGCAGATGGGGCACCCGGCACAGCTCTGCCCTCACCTCCTCCCGCAGGCACGGCAGCCAGCTGAAGCACCGACTCCGTCCCCATCCCACCCGCCGCCGGCTCGCCGGGAGGAAAAGCTGGCAGCCGGCTGGGGCTGCCCCCGGGCCCGGCTCCGCCGCAGCTCCCCGCGGGGGCCGAGCGGCGAGGCGGCCGGAGTTACTTCGCAAACTTTCCGCGCCCCGTCCCCTCAGCGGGCCCGGCGCAGCGAGGCTCCGCGAAATGGCGGCGCGGACCCCCCCGCCCGCCGCCAAACCTCCGGCCCCGCTCCAACCCCGTCCCCCCGCCGGCCCCCTCAGCGCCTCCCGCCCTTACCGTGCGCCGCCGCCGCGCCCCGTGCCGCCGCTGCCATCCAGCCGCAGCACGGCGCCCGCCTGCCCCGCCCGGCCGCCCCCAGTCCCCGCCTCCCCCGGCCGGCCACGTCGGTCCCGGCCTCCTCGGCACCAGCCGCGGACCCGGCGCCGCCGCCAGCGCCGCGCTCGCTTCCGGCCTCCGCCACCGGGGGGCCGGCGTCGGGCCCGCTTCCTGCGGGGACCCGTCTGCCGAGGAGGGGCCTGGGGGGATCTAGGGGGGCTGTGAGTCCCCTGTTGTCACGGGTAAAAGCGTGGCAGCCCTCCGTAGGACTCGCCCTCCGCAAGTTTTTAAAAAGATGAAGTAACTTTTGAAAGTACCTGCCGCTACACAGGTTTCTGTAGCAGGTGGATGTGTTACAGCCTTCCTGATGGCGCTTGGGTGACACCTGAGCTCTGACAATGTAACCCTGACTGTTAATGGTGAAGAGTATCCACGGTTCTTACCGAGGTTTGCAGAAACTTCATGTGCTCAAAAAACTAGGTCAGCAGAGAACAAAGATTTACTTTTATACAAGCTGAACTAGCTCAGAGCTATAGTTTCCAATACACTTTCCAAAATATACTAACGTACCTTTCGGTTCCATCTCTTACCATTTCCCCTGCGACACAGAACTCTTCCCACTCCAATTTCCAGAACAAACCCCGTTCCCCTAGGAGACGCCGCTGATGCTGACGTTCCTCCTGTCTGCAGTCTCACCCCGGTCTCATTACATCACGCCAATGTCACGCCGCGGAGCAGGAGTTTGGAATTCAGTCAGCCATCAGTAGCCTGCGCTGGCTGGGCCGCTCTTTCTGCAGCCATGTAATGGGAATACAATCCGACACGGACGCACTGCGAAGGCGGTTTAAGAAAAGTTTCATCTTTCTCAGTCAGAAGCAGAAAGTTTATGTTGGGAGCTGAATTCTGAAAGCAAGTTTTGCTCCCGAAGTTGTAAGTTTTATCGTTCCTGTGTTCCACGGCCGCCTTCCTATTGCCTGAATAACTGTCATCAGTCCCCAGTGGCGCAGTTCCGTGTGCTGGCAGATCGTGTCTGTGATTATCACAGTTAAAACAGGCAGGCACTTCCTCGGGTAAACCAAGCCACGCTGAGCACCTGGGACTGTCGGAATCAAGAGCGGTATCCCGGGCTCAGTGAAGTAAATGGGTTTGCTTTTGACTTCAGTGGTGCAGGATTTCACTCCAAGGCATTGAGTTTTAATTTGTACCCTACTGCAAGCCAAACAGGGAGAATTCCGGATGAAACGTGCACTCAGTACCTTATGCCATCAAGTGGCAGCTGTACCACACTGCATCAAATGGAGCTTTTTCCCAGTGGGTGGCTGAATTCTTAGCTGTGGTGAATTTTCAGCAACAGTCTGGAGATCAGTGTGGCTCAGTCATAGTCCAGCAGGCTGGGTCCAAAAGTAAAGGTGTAAAAACGTAAAGATGGATTCTGTTAAAACAGCGACGAGGCAACTGGAGCAGAGCGCAGGGACCTTCTCTTGCCTCCCTTGAGCCATGGCACCTCTTCAGCCTGATTTCTCCAAAAGTGACTTCTAGGTTTCTCTGTTCTTTACTAAATGATGTTTTTAGCTGAGGAGAAAAAAAAAAAATCAGGTCACTTGTAATTGCAGACTAACAAAACCAGCCAACATAAATCCACTTCTCCTTCTCCTCCTTTTTGACTTGTAACTGATGTTTTTGCCTCTCTAACACCTTTATGTGGGTGTTTCCAGCATTTACCCTTGCTTAGGAGGTTTGTGGTCCCTTGTGACTTTCTTGCTGGAGTGGGGCACTGTATTGGTGGAAATAAAGCAGTTTTCCAGAAAAAAAGAAAAAAGAAAAAAGAAAGCCACTATAGTTTGTGAGGACAGAGGCATAGGGTGCACATTGTGCAGGGTCCCCAAAGGCTGGCATGTTGCGTATCCACAAAAGTGAAGAGATATCAGCAGAGCTTGATCCATATATTGGGAAATATTTTTATTTACTGAAAAAAAAAAAAACAGTTACTGATACATATTAGTGAATTAATGGGCAATGCTGCAAACAATTTGATTCACAAAGTCTTAACTAAAATGCAACTGCTTGACATGTTATTGCACAACCAGAAATAAATGCTAGAATTAGTGTTTTGGGTCAAGAACAAGTTTAATTCAATCAAAAAGATACTTTATTGGTTGGCTCACCAATCTGAAAAAAATCAGGTTGGAGCACTCAGGATGAAAAATTCGTGGAATAAATATAAAATAAAAAATGGAAAATCAGTTATTCTCACACGTCTAGTTGGTTCTTGAGATTTCTGGAGTTTGGCGGCTCGAAATTGCTCGGAAGCAGCTCGATACCATGTTGGGAAAAGAGGAAATACTGTTAAAGCTGTAATTCTGCAGAGACACCGCATGGAGGTGCCGCCTGCCTTCAAAATGAGATGGTTGGGCCCGCACCAACTTCCTGTTTCCCTTTTAGGGTTAGAGTTAAAGCATCTTTCGGTGGGGAAAGAAGGAATTTCACCAGCATCAGGGCAGAGAAGAAGATACAAAGCGGTAGATTGTATCAGATCTCTTACAGAGCTACGGGCACAAGAAATTAAACCCGAGGGTGATAATACAAGTGGCCTTCAGAAAATCTCCTGAGGCAGCGGGGAGTCCCATGGCATCATACGGCGAACGCTTGCTAGCAACCTAGCACTGCCATTGCAATTCACTGCTCAGAGCAGGCTTTGTGCACCGTCCGGGCTTGGGACCAAGGCCGATGTGCCTGTACCACCAGTCCCCTCTGATGACAAAGAGGAGATGTTGTAAGCCTCATCCTCGAGCAGCCCCAGCCCAGGGAAGGTGCTCAGCCTCCTCCAGCGCTCTGGGGCTGTGGGAGAATTTCCTTTAGCCAGGCCCAGCATCAGTGGGAGTAAGGCCCTGCGGGTCTCACGGAGATGTCGCAAACATCTGCTCTTGGTTAAGGAGAGGACTCTCAGGAGGTGCTGGGGGAACAGTTGTCTCTCCTAGGAAGACATTTTAGCCCCTGAACTTCCACCATAAAACTTGCTAATAAAGGGACTGGAGTGCCTTACCAAATTGACACTTCCTCACACCTAATAGCACTCTCTGCACTCTGTACCCAGGACATTTTAAACATTTTTTTCCTGTTGTTCAGTCAGAAGTTCCCTTTTGAAAAAAAGGGTGGAACCTGAATGGTGTCCTGATAGTGCAAAGGGAAGGTACCAGAGCCTCAGCAAAACCTCTGGAGAGAGCGCGTAAAATATCCGATGGGAACATATGTATAAGACTAGGTGTTAAGTGCTGAGAGATGGGGCATGGGCAAGCAGAGAGACAGGGAGAGACTGTGAATCTGGATAGGGCAGGAAGATTTTTTAAAGTTCTTCCAGTTAAGGGTGGTCAGGCACTGGAAGAGGTGGCCAGGGTTGCTGTGGTGTCTCTTGAAGATTTTCAAAGTTCAGCTGGACATGACCTTGAGCAACCTGATGTAAATGTGAAGCTAGCCCTGCTTTGCGTGGGACACTGGACTAAGAGACCTCCAGAGATCCTTTCCAACCTCATGTTTTCAACAGTCCTCTGAGTCAGAAAAAAAAAAAAAAGCAGTATCAAGAGGTAACAAGTGATTCAAAGGGAGAGCCCTTTGAGTGTGTGGAAGGACCTGTGAGGCCCTGAGGTCCCAGCAGCAGGCATTTTTGCCTGCTATTTGGTGGGAGCCGAATGCAATAATGCTACTGCCTGGAAGTCCTGCTCTGACTCATCCCAGGACACATTTCTGCAAGGCACAGCAGAAAAGGAGAAGTGACTGCTGAGCCCTGAATGGGGGGGGAGGGGACCTGGCCCCATGGAAGCTCAGAACAGGGAATTTTAGTCTTACTCATCATATTATTTTTATGTTTGGTTTTTCAGATGTAAACCTCAGTGTTTCTGCCAGCATATTAACTCTGTGTGCACCACAAGTTTGTCCACTAGCCCGAGTGACTCCTTTAAGCCTGCTTCCACGTACAGATGCACAACTTCCAGCTGGGAGCTCCATCTGACCCACTGCAGTTTACTATTGCTTGTAAGGAACAGAGGGAGTGACAGATGAGGGCTAGTTAACCTGGGCAGACTTCAGTGTTGTGTTGGAGAAAGAAGGAAAAAGATGGGCCTGCTCTGGGTAAGATACAGCCAGAGCCAGATGAGTGAAATGTGGCAGATGTACCAAAGAGGATTTATGGAAGTTCACTGAGATTCATCCTGAAACAGTACTCTACCTAGTATTAACAAATGTAGGCGAGAAAAGGAAGGGATATCTTGCACATGGCAATGAACGGCAAATAGTGCTGGAAGTCTAGCAGAAGTTAGACTTCCAGCAGAAGACCAGTACAGGTTGTTCCTCACTAAGGCTTCAGACTTTATTAATAAGGCTGCAATATCACCCTGCCAAGCAGGGTATCAGCATGTGTGTGTTACACAGTCTTTATCTTATGTCTAGAAGTAGTTAATGCTGGGTTCTGACCAAGAGGAGGGGTTTCTTATGTTCTTCAATGTTCAGTAATGAAAATCACTGCACCCTGATTTCTGCAATGTAACACATGTTCTTCGTGAATACAGGGTACAGTCCCAACCATGGTTCCTGTCCTTCAGCTGACAGAGGAGAGGCTGGAGCCCTGTGTAGGTGTTTCAGTATCAGTGTTTCAGATATACAAATACTACATAACCAAGATTCACACTTTCATCCTCTGCATAGAGTGAGATGGACATCCCTCCCTAGTGAGGTCCATATTTTGAATTCCAGTGCCAAGATTCACACTCTCAGCTATTGCAAGTAGTGAGACCTATGCTGTCACTCACCCTGAGTGCTGCCAGCTCCAGAGTGGACAGTGTTACATACCCTTTAAATGGTGTAGCAATTGTTTGTCAGGGTTATAAGATTTGTGCTTACATTCTAAGACATGGCATGCAGAACAGGTTAAATATCAGGGGCCTATAATGAAAAGATGCATGGAGTGCAAAAGGAACCCCAAAGCAGAAATGGTGTGATTCTGGATAATACCCACCTCAAGCCAGCAGAGCCAGAATTAAATTATCCAACTTTTTAAATGCAGGAGGATCCATTATTAGTATTCACCACTCAAATTCTAAGTCCAAGTATTCTTGTCCACTCCAGTTTTCTTCCTATGAGGAGCCCGCAACTATACAGTGGTTTACAGACAGTGGTTTACAGTTTTCTTCCAGACTTTTGGTGAATTTACACAGTCTCCCTTTGGGTACAATACAAAACCTCACAGTAGGCTGGTGCAAACAGTTCTCTAAGAAGATCAAGGAGAACATCTCTTGCTATGTTTGAATTTGACATGCTGCATTATGGAATACATTCTCAAAGGCGGAAGAAAACTTTAAGATCAGGGTTTTTCCATTTCTGTTTGTCTATAGCGGCAGAGGCTGTATAAAGCTGGCAGTAAACTAGGTGCCACTGATAGCAAAGTTCATCCGAGGTACCTGAAAGTAGGTGGGGGAAGCCCTTTTTTTTTTTTTTTTCTTCTCCAGCTGGCAAAGAAGCCCAGGACTGGTGCAATAGTGGGAGTGCCACAGGCAAGACTGAAATAGTAGCAGACATTATTATGGAGTAGGATTCAGAACAAGAACAGCAAAGAGAATTGTCACTGAAGCTCAGCTGGCATTCATTGTCACACAGTCATCGGAGAAGCTTGAAGTAGTGTTTAAATACAGCAACTTATATGCAACATCCACCGTAAGCAATCCAATACAGAGCAATGTTTTCCTGGTGCTATGGGTCAGTGATGAAATGTTGCACGGAAAAGTAAATTTAGCAGAGATCTCAAGAGGAATTATTAGAATAAGGAACCAAGTAGCCTGGGGCAAGAAGGGCTATGTAGGGATGGATTCGAAGTAAGTCTTAGGAGGAGACAATGAGGAGTCAACCATGCCTCAAAGATGAGGTCTAGAAAGCTGATCTTAATGTAGTTTGCTGTGGACAGTATCAGATACAATAGTATCAGGTAGAGAAAAGATAGCTGAGGGAAGTTGTGATACAGTACTGCCAATTTTCTTTTTTTCTCACAACTTCACACACTACGTGTTTTGTATTTTATCTTTTGTTTTGTGTTCTCAGAAGCCATAACTCTTGGCGCACTGAGAGCCGCTGTGGAACCTCAGTTTCTCTTTCCTTCATAAGCTTTCTATCTTCATCTTAGGGCAGCTTGAAATATTTGAAAACATAGAACTGGCAAAACCAAAAAATCTGGATAAAGAAAGAGATCCCCATATTAATATTGCAAGGATCTAAAGATGTTTTAATGAACCACAATATTTTTATTTTCATCCTTTATGTTTGAGCTTCACAGATCTTGCACCATCAGAAGTGGGGTATGCTCTGGACAGTAAACAGCACAGCTTTTCCAGCACAAGCGTTTACATACGCTGAGCAAATTCATCTGCTGGCTGGCAGAGCCAGTGGCCCCACGAAGATCACAGATTCTGAGTGTGAAAGCTTTGAAAGCTTATCAACCTCCCTCATTTCTTGCTATTGCCATTCTTCTCAGCAGTCTGGGGCTTTGCTCCCCTAATGCTGGGCTTGTCCTACACAGCTGCCCACCCCTGATAACACAGCTGAGGAGCCCAGAGGAAGTTGTACAAGATGCTTTTGTCAACACTCCTTCCCACACAGACCATCTCCTGTCTCCTTTGTTACTGTAAATTGACATCAGAGCTGCTGAATCATGATATGGGAGTCACAAAAATGTTATTTATGCTGAAGAAACAAGGCCCCCTCCCTCTCATTGTTTCCTGCTTGTGTCAAAATGGAGCCACTGATTTTTGTTCTAGCTCCTCCTGTGCTGGTGCTCTGGGTGAAGCAAGATTTGATGCTGTCCTGCATTGGCCTGCTCAAAGACAGCCTTGCTGAGCAGACACTGTCTGGACAGTTCACTGTGAAAAGCCGCTTGGAACCAGTGTCTAAGACATTTGCCTACAGGGTCAGAGCCCCAAGGGAATTTTTCAGATGATACACTGCACATTAGAAAAGCTGGCCTCCCACACAGAGGACTTACTTGCACTGCAAAAATGTTTTGTTAGGGTGCTTAGTTACAACAGGCTTTATTCCTAAGCTTATAGATGGAGATGAAGTGTGGTTTGCCTTTACAATACTGTAACTGGACTCCTAATGAACTGTTTTGAGAGGTTATGTATAAAGGGAAGCATGGGCTAGGATTTGGAAAGCATTCGACAACGTAGAAACAAGAAGAACGTAGGCGAGAGCAGAAAGAGGCAGGGGGAGCCATGGCTATAGTCAGGGAGTCATTGATGGCCAGAGAGAAGAAGTTACAGAAAAATGAAATATTCAGAATACGCAGAGAACAGGGCTAAGTTATGTCGAAGAGGAAGTCTGAGAGGCCTGGCAAAGGACAAGGAAAGAAAGAGATTATTATCAAGCCACCCAAAAACTTCAGCATTTTCTGCATATAAAGTCATAAACATATAACATTTTTATGTGCAGATAAATGCTTTTTGGACTCATATTTCCATACCCCAGTGGGGTATAACTTCCCTACTTTAAACTAATGCATAGACTCCCTATAGGATTGCTAAAGTATGTAGGGAAAACTTCCAGACTTTTACTGCCTAAGTAAATTTATCAAGAAAAACACCTATAGATCTTTTGCATAAATTCAATTTAAAACTGTGACATCACTTTAAAAAATCTAGGAAAAATCACAGATGAAAAGAGCTAAAGTTGTAATCTCTTTCAGTGGAATACTGTTCCTCTGCTATTCTTTTCCAAATTCTTATTTTACAACTAGCCAACAAAAAAGACAAAGCTGTAGTCAAAAAGAAAATGTGGAAAAGCAATAAAGATTTCAGTTCTTCATTAACTGACAGTCTTCCCTACTATGACTCACCCTAGGGTTATCAAAATATGTAATAAATTCAAAATAACAAACCACTCCAGAATTATGAAATGATGTTTTTGACACAACATTGATTTTCAACACATTACCAAATTGTTATTGCTGCTATTGTTGTTTTAGCAATGGTGAGAATAGCTTCAAGATGAAATGATACCTGTGCCAGAAAAATCTTGTAACCTAACTTGAAATCAAATGTAACAGGAAAATGACAGAAACTCTAGAAGAAATTACTGGAGACAAAAAGAAGATAAATTTTAAAAATACAGCTAGTGACTTAATTTAACTGTGTGACCTAAGTCATGTGAAAAATTTCTTTGTTAACAACAAATTAAATCATCTCTTTTGTTCAGTCTGACTGTCATTGCTTGGCTCATAGCACACTAAAATACAGCACAAAATTAAAATACTTATTCATTACTAAATGGTTAGCTAAAACCAGACTTTAAACTCTTCATAAAATTTCTTATCCTGTGCTTTATTTATCATACCGTTGCAAGCATATCCATCCCAGTTCTATTGAGTAAATATTCTTTTGTACCGCTACAATACGAAGGTTATGGAACTGGGTTATAATGTCATAGTCCATTGAACCTCCTTTGGGAATCTTCAGCACATGCTTAGTAAAGACAACACTGCTTTTGGCACTATATTTCCATTAAATGTAGGGGAGATTCAAGAAGGAGTGGGTGATTCATGTCCCCTAACTGATAAAGGATGAGTGACAGCAGTGACAACTGGAGGAAATCTTTCCATGTTTTTTTTTTTTTTTTTTCCCCAGACATGTATGGATTTTAAGCTCTGCAGCACAGTTTCAACTGACTCTTTGCTTTGTGATAGTAGCATTTTGGGCTTATATTGCATTTTTTATCAACAGACCTCAAAACGTTCACTTCTTTAGACACAGTATTTTATTTCAAAAATGGCACTGAACATGTATTCTCACCACCACCATAACCGACAAGGAAAATAAAGACACAGAGAATGCAAGTGACCTATTCATGAGCTGAGGAGCCAGAAAATTAACCCAGTATCCTAGATTCCAAACAAGACCCCAAACAGTGGATCATACTCTTCTCCAAAGTTAGCATTTGTAATTCTATTTTCTTTTATGAAATCTACCTGTCCACAAAATCAATTGAGAGGTGACAGCTAATTAACATGACATTTTTGCAAGCACTGAGGATTGAAAGAGAAACAAATTAAACAGCATGAGAAAGAGGTCGGAGAGGGGACCTCTGGAGAAAGGTGGTCTGGAAAAGCGCACAACAATGTGGCTTTAGCACAAATATAGGTAAAGGCAAAGCAAAACTTGGGGGTTTTGGATGGTGATATTGGAAGCAGCAGATTAGTCACCTTTCATGTTTGGGAGGAGTTATTTATAGCTCTTTGTTTTCCACTTGGTTTGCTGTGGGACTCTGACAGAAAACACATGGTTTTCTGTGTTTGGCAGGATGAGGAAGGTGACAGACTAGGCTTAAGAGCCAGACAAAACTACAGATCTCTTATTTTGCCAATGCAATTAGTAGTTTTCCAGCTAAGGGTCTTCAAAAAAATGGGGGACAGGGACGGGGGACAACCCACCATCCATCAAGTATCTTTAATAGTTTGCAATAGGATAAAAGTTTTAATTTTGGATAGAACATTTTTGGACACTGAATGGCCATGAGATTTATTCGTCTATATACGGAATATTTATTTTGGATTTTATCATTGGAAATAATTTGAAATTGGTCAGTTTATCAGCAGGAAATTGGGATGACCCAAGTGCAGGCTTGCCACACAATCTCTAAAATTTGAGCTTGTGTTTCATCAACCATGTAATACTCTCAATTCTTAAGGGACTAAGAGGATAAGCAGATGTACAAAGAAAAACTGTAATATTTGAGGCTTGATGGGAGATCCGCACTTTGGCCAAGAGGCGTGTACGGTCTTGCCTGCTATTTATTTTCTCTAACATTTAAGACACACATCCATCATTCAACAAACTGGCTTCAAAACAGCTGTTCCTAGTCATCACCTGCCCACCCTAGGATGGGCTTTGTCATGCAATTGAACATGTTGTAGAACAACAAAAGAACAACCAGTATTTGCATAATACAGAACGAAATAGTAGTTTGACAAGTTTATCAAATACAGAGCATAGTCCTGTTTCTGTTGCATGATAGACACAAGAAAAGGTGAGGCAGAGACTGATCTCTGAAAAGGCTTTTTCCCTGAGAGGCTATTAAAGAAGCACAAAATCTGAAAATCACTCGTATCTGACACGAAGGAGCTGAGCTGCTTTTGTAAAGTTTTCTAAAGGGGGCTGGCCCTGCTAAGAGGCGAGGAGATGGTCTCAATGCACTAATGGTTCTTTCCATCCAAATTTCCTGTGTGTGTCACAGCTGCTGCTCTGTGCAGCTGTCTCAGTGCGTTGATTTTTTTTTCTTTTTTTTTTGTCTACCCCATCTCATGTGTTTAAATGGCTTTTAATTTTATTTTACAGATCAGGGAGATAAGGAGTAAGAAATACTACTTCAATTTCTGTAACACATTGAGCATGAAACCCTCAACAGGCAAATATCTGTCATGTTGGTTAGTAATTCAACAGTAAACACTAATGCATTCTTACTCAGGTAGACTTTTATCCTTGGGCCTTAAGTTTTCCTTTGTTTCCTGCTTGTTTTTCAGGCACATACAACCAGGGATTTATCTCCTGCCAAAGGCTTTAGAAGGCCTCACTCTTCATGAACTGCAGTAAGCACCACTCTTCCTGCTGTAGAGATGATTTACAGGAAGTGCACAAAAGAGTACAATCAGCTTCCCTACTTGTCTGTAGGGTTCAACAAATTTCAAATCAAGAGGAGGGTGATGTGACCTTTTAGAGATGGAGTCTTATGGGAGCTACCACTACCCTCCAGTTACCATGAATATATCCCCCTGGGGCACAGGGTGGCACTGGTTTTAGTCATGGGTGCCTTCCAGCAGACTGAAGCAGGTGTTACTACCCCGATTCCTTCAGATTTCTCTCATTTCATTCAGTAGTTGTTAGTCACATTCACTGCTCATCACCTACAGGTGAAGGTAACAGCTCAAGACAAAAAGAAAGGGCTGATGAAGAGCCCAGCCACATCATGCCAAAGCTCACAGACAGCAGCATGTAGTGGTTTTGCACTGGTTTGTAGGAGCATTGCTCCATAATTGTCAGTCCTTGTGCTGTCCACCCATCTGGTGTTCATGTCATCTGCTTTTTCCCCTTCCATTCTATGGGCAAATAGACCTCAGCTGCTGAGTGTTGCTTCAATGTAAAATAACACGTGGTGCTTGTGGTGTGGGAAGGAAGCTGGCTGTGAGAGATAAAAGTTGAGGTTAAGAGCAGACCGACTGTTACGCTCCTGGGGCTTTGCTGCTCTTTGTATAACCTTGGTGTGGCTTAGTGATACAAATCAGCACTACCTATTCTGATAAAATCCATCCACCAGAGGCAAGAAGCAGCCCTACCTCCACTTCTTTTTGGAGTTATTGCTGCCCTGATATTCCAAAGGGTCTGGATGGGTCAAAGGTTAGTTTTCCATTGTATTACTTACAGAGAGTGACCAAGTTTGTGTAGGGCTTAGAGACTTAGGAAAGAAACTGGAGAAGAAATATATCAGAGGAGCTGCAAGAAACAAAAGCCTTCTGGGAAATTCCAAGATTGCCACAGAATAGAAGTGTCACTGAGCATGTTTTTGCAAAACTACCATCTTCTCCTTCCTTCCCTCAAGAACTAGTGCAACTCACTTCGAAAGAGAAAGAATCAGACAGCAATGAGCAGTTCACCCAGCTGTCCTGCTCTGCAAAGCTCCACTGCTTTACTTCACCCAAATCAGTAGGCAGGCAGAAATGCAAAATCATGCCATTTGTGACATACAGAAACAAAGCTCCATGTTTGCATGGGTGGGGGAGAGATACAGTCAAGCTTATCACCAACTGGGACAAATGCAGGGTAGAAATGGTCTGGTTACTTTAACTTTTTCTTTTCCCCTCCAAGCAAGCCTTCTACGATTCTAATTGTTTTTCCTCCTAGGAAATGTAAATCCTAAATTAAGCCCAGCTTCTTTGTGCATAGTCAAAGAGACTGAGACTGATATTTCTGAAGGCTAAAGACTGAAACTAACGGTTCTGGAAGAAGCCTCAACAAAATCAATCTCTAACTCTTCAGTGGCAAATAATAAGAAAAATATAAAAGACAGGAAGGACTGAAAAAAACAGAATATCTGAGCTGATCTCCTCAACGTGGTCTTTAACCAATTGTAAAAAAGAGTTTCTACCTGATCTTCTGAAGCTTTATGCAGTAAGGAAAGTTGGTATGTTCCTGAAGGTATAGAATAAGCAAGCGTGGGTTTATCAGGCACCTCTTTGGCAGCTTCAGCCATTTCCTTAGCAATGCCCAGAGCAGAACAAACATTGTCCTTGGGCAACCTTGTCCGATCATTCTGTCATCTGATTCAGACTCAAGCTGTCCGCTCAAAGGGAAAAATTACTGTAAACATCTGCATAATTGAAATCTGGGAACAAGAATAATTTTAAATAGGGCTAAAATTGTTAAAATGTTCACAAAGAAGGGAAACAAATATCTGTTCTTCCTTTGAATTCAGCTCTATCCTGACCATAGCTCTAGCTCTGTCACATAATTCCTGGCATAAGGAAATCATTCCCTTTAAGTAAATTTGGAGGAAACAGAATGGAATTGGTATGTAGAAACCCTCTGTCATTCAAAAGACATAATTTTCAGATTTTAGATACAGATTTTGTTAAGGTAAAGCCAAAACATTTGCTTCAAGCAGTAAAAAGGTAAAGAAAGAAATCAAAACACATTGTTCTGAATTAAGAAATTTATGTTATAGAGTGGCTAGTGGAGAAATGATACTTTCTGTTGCTATGCATTTCTGATCCTTACCTGAGGATCATCTTCTATAGTCTCAGCAGCAAAAGCTGAAAGAAAAGCTAGAGGAGCAAGCTCAGTGACTGCCCAGGCAGAGTCATAGGCAGGAGAGATTATAGCAGCACGGCAGTTTGAAAAAGTTCTCTCTGAAGAAATAGTAGAATCATAGAATATCCCAAACCCATAAGGATCATCAAGTCCAACTCCTGGCACCGCAAAGGTCTACCCAAAATTTTAGACCATGTGACTAAGTGCACAGTAAGTAAGTAGTAAGAAAGAACTGAAAGAAACAGACTCAAATGTAACTAGCTTAGCCTCTTTCAGGGCAGATTTGGGTCTTAAAGAACACTGATTATGTCCACATTTTAAAGACTGCTTTCCATTTTCACAGTTTTACCCACATGACAAAGTTTAGCAAAAGTTATGCCTTTGTTCACAGAGGGAGATTTTTCTATCCTTAAAGCAATTTTGTACCTGCTTAACTTGTAAAGTGTTGTGTTAAATCCAACCAATCAATGCTTTCTCTACTGAGAGGCCCCAAAAAAGTCTGACTACAGCAACCTCATCGCTTCCTAAACACTTAAAGTCACTAGTCCTGAACACTTTTTGAGTACATTTGCATAAAATGTACCCATTCCCTTCTATTTCTTGCCTAACACATTTGATTATTTTCATACTGCATATTAAACCACTAACAAGGTACAAATTTCAGAGAGCATGATCTAGTCTAACAAGTCTTAAACAAAGTTTGAGAGGACTAAAATCCATGGTGTCCCTCTTCATCTACACTGCATGTGAGTGTAATGAAAATTAATGATAATTTGTGATTTTTTCTTCTCAGAACTTACATTTTTATCTGCTGAAGTTAATAATACTCACTTTGGACAGGCCAAAAAGAGAAAAACAGTCTCCATAAATGTTAAGCTAGGCTAGAAATAGGTTGAGATGAATATCAGGCCTCTGGAAAACATCTGGAAGAAAGTTGGGAGTTGTGGTCAAAGCTTAATGAAGTAACTGGTGAAGAACTGCTGGAATAGTTTATTTTTGAATGTTTCCTTTCCAGAGTGGATATTCACATCAACAGGCACAATAAGGATCTCCTCCATGCTCAGGACAGGCTATTTTTTTACATTTACATGGAGCCCCAGAAGTCATGATATGGAGTCCCAGAAGTCCAATTTCAAGTGTATGCACAATATTCCCAAAGGGACAGAATTTGATATAGACCCCAGATTTTAAGTGCGCTAGTTACTTTTCTGTGTGGATGCAGAGTAGTAAGATGTATCTTAGAGCTAAAGGATGTGCTAGTTTGTCCACATAAAAATAATTAATTAACACCTCCATGGAAAATTTGTGACAAGTGTGTGAACTGGAAGATTTTACCAAACACAAAAAAAAAGTGGCCAGTAATACTGGCTAGGATAAGACATAAATTTTGGCTAGTTTGCCACCAAAAGAAAAAGATAACTATCCTAGTTATCAGGAGAAAAGAGCACAGCAGTATTATGTCCAGTAAATTTCATGATTTATTAATATTTGTAGAACTGTCAAAATAGCCAACTGACAGCATAACCTTCAGGAAGAGAGATGTTAGACCAAAATGAAGAGAATATGGACATATTAATATTGGAACTAAGCATGTTGCTAATCTCTGTGCATACTTGAAATGAAAATGCATTTCATGGCAGGAAAAAAAAAAACAGTTGTGAGCTTTAGAAAAATTCCGAAGCGTGTGCTGTTAAGAGAGCTAACGTAATGAGGGGAGTTACAAGACAAACTGAAGTTGCCCGCTGAATGACTGTGCAAAACGGAAACAATCTGTATACAATGAGTTACTTCAAAATGAAGTATTATGATGTTTTCTCCTCAGATTAAGTATTTTCAAAAGTAAGCTGTGCTAAAAGTAAAAAATTCCATTCTAAAGCAATCTGGAGAGCAGAAATCTAGAAAGAGGAGTCCCCATAGGAACAGAAGCAGGTAAAATATTTTATTTATTTTTGGTAGAGCTGCATTTCCATTCACCATAGAATAAGATCAATTAAAATGTGGCAGACAAGAAAGACATTTGGGAGCTAATGCTAACAAAGAGATATAAGCATTTATCCACTCTGCTAAATAGGATGTTTGTCTCTAACAAGAAAGCAAGCCTGCTTAAAGATCTGTGTGTAAGTCTGCTGCTTGAGTAAAACCAAGCCAGCTTCCTAGGGATATTTCTCTAATGTTCTGATGACACTGCCTTCAAATCTACATTCACTTTCTGTGTAAGACTTTCAGCACTTCTGCAATGTAGCTCTTAATATTCTTTGTCTTTCAGTACTGCTGAAGACCGGATTTTAGGAATCTGAACTTTTTTCTCTGTTTGGTTAGAATTGTGGGATTAACTGACTTTTCCTGGCTAAATTAAAAAAAAAAAAAAAGAATAAAGAAAATAACAGGAAGTCTGGCAAATTCATTTTCATCCTAAATCATTTAAAAAATTTTCTTACTAAAATTGAAATCCCCCAGTACTTAATTATTAATTGAATGAAACATTTCTTTCAAATCAAAATTAAATACTTTTTTTCACTTCAAATGTTGTTAAATTTTGATTGAACAAAAAATTTCAGCTTTCAACAGCTTCAATCGTTTGGCCTAAAGAATTCAGAGGATTTAACAAGAATTTACAAATACTTTAGTTTCCAGGATCAGATCCCCATTTTCCCATTTATTGGACAAATTAAGCATTTGGCAGAAAAGTAATGTCTACATCTAGTTTCAATAGCTAGCACCATCTTCCATTCCTAACCCTCTCCTGCCATCCATTATTGAACTTATTTTGCAGCAGTTTCTTTAATTTGAAAATTCTGCTTTTTGATTTTAAAAGTTCCCACTAAAATTTGTTTTTCCCATCAACCAGCACAAAAGCTTGCATTTGTTTTTGCAGAAGAAATTTGCAAGATCATTTTTAGAAAACAATCACAATAAAAAACCTTCTCAAATTTCAAAATCCTTTCGCGTATCGTATCTCATCTCTTCTGCCTGTTGTGGAATACCCTGTTCTTCTCTTGCAGCCATTTCTGGTTCTGTATTCCATGTAGCACACCCAAGAAATGGTGTTTCCTACTCAGAGCAAATTATTGTGCTCCTCCTTTATATATAGAAGGCCTGTCTATTCTCTGCAATGTTATGGTTCACTCCTTTCTTTGCAACCAGGAGAGTGAGAAACACTTTTTCATATTTAATATGAAAAACATCCGAATCACAAGACATACATACACATCTCCACCCTAAAACACCCTTTCTTCCATGGTACCAAGGAAATGAGTACATAGTTAATCATGATGAACAAAACACGGTCCTCTCCATCTTCTCTATTTCTATCTTTGTCTGTCAGCCCTCCAGACAAGAAGCCTCTTACAGTGCTTCTGTACAAATGTTGGGGATGAAACAAAATAGTTCAGAAGAAATCTTCACATTCTGGTAAGAGCATCCTACTCTACTACAGGGGATTTAAGTTGCTATGACTATCAAACACTGGACATGTTGATGACTGAGTTAAGCTATAGGCCTGAGAAACTGAAGCCAGGAACTGCAGAGGCACCCAAAGGTCAGCAGATTTCTCCTCTCTTTCTCTGTGTACCCTGCAGTGTTCTGTTAACATTTTGCAATAGGTTCAGTAGCTAAGTTTTTTGGGGTGGGTGTAAGAGCGCACCACTTCCTGTGGTGGCCGTTGTGCTTCCTGTTTTCTCAAGGCTGATGGAGACGAGCTGGCGGGGCTGCTGATTTTGAAACAGGGGCAGCTGCATGATTGTCTTGTGAGAGCTCAGAATGAATCACCATCCCATCCTTACAGAAAAATCCCGAATCTTTCCAGAGTTGGAACTCTACATCTGGTGGTGCTGGGCTACCTGCTTGAGCACTACAAAGAGGCTGGGGAATGCCCAGAGCGCCAAACAGTCAGAAGTCAAGAGCCAGACCACAGCAGGTCATGAGACTTGTACAAAAATCGTAAAAGTCTTGGAAAAGACTTTTTTTCTGTTCACTTTATCTTCCATTCTTAGAGAAACAACCCATTCTCTATAATAAGAGCAAGAAATATATATATATATTTAATATGAAAAACATGAAGCATCATGGGGCTTTTAAAAAAAACACAAGTCAGTAACAGTGGATGGACAGGAAGGTTGTTACTGAAACACACAACTGTCTTTACACAGACTTTTGGCCAATAAACATTCAAACCATTGGAGGGTTCAAGGATACTAAATTAAAAAAAAATAAATCCTCTGATGTAGTATTAAGGATGTAGAATAAATCTATCCTGTTACACCTTTCCTGAAGTGTTATTATTAAAATTTTCATATTGATATGAGACATTGTCTACTCCAATTAGAGAAGAGAAGAGAAGAGAAGAGAAAAGTTAAACTCATACTGCACTGTGACTCCAGACTCACATTGGCCCCTAGATTGTCTAGAAATTTGAGGCTAACACCTGTTAGCTAACACATGCTAATAAATATGCTTGAGAAATCTTGCATAGACAAGGCGGTGTGCATTTTACCATGCACTAAGCTCACTGAATTGAATATTAGGTTTTCCTCTATACTTTAATTTATCCGTCACAGCACTAGACTTTTTTGGCAAACTAACATGACCTTTTTTAGTCCATTTCAATTGAGATCCAAGCTCCCCAGCCTGCTCCAGACAGTTTCACAATTAACACCTCAATTCATTGCTTTGTCTTCATCACCATGCCCCAAAGCAGCCCAGGTCTACATTATGGAAATAATAACTATACAAAATGAAAAGGAGACGGTGAGAAAATAGAAGCCTAAAAGGCCTCTCTCAAGGCTGAAAGGAGCAGTGTCAGAAGGCAGGATGTGTGGGACCCTGCCAGGGAGCTATGTGTGGCCCTGACATTTGGGGCCAGACCAGAGAGGAACAGAGACTACTATTTAAAACAAATCGCTCTGTTACTCCTTGAGCTTACTGTAAATCTCATGCCTCAAAGTGACCATATGTTCAATCCAAATGACTGCCAAATATTTAGGTTGTGCTGGATGCATTTAATACACATAATAGAGAATGCCCTTTGTATTCTACTGCCTGCATGCTAACACCTCTGCTTTTAAAGGTCTAGCTGGACCATATGCTACATCATCTAAAATATTCCCAAACACTTGCACAACATTTTCCACTTCCTGGATTTCCATACCCTCCTGCTCTTGCCTGGTCCTCTGTAATCTTAGACTGTATTTTACACAAATATTTAATGCAGATGAATGTCCCCTTGCTTTCTGAACTCTTCCCATGGGCCTGCCCTGAGTCTTTTCACAGAGAAGTGAATACGAAAGAGCTTGGGTTCCTCTCCCTGCACTGCATTTGTTTCACTTTCTCCTCTTTTCACTCACTGATTTAATCTGAAGCTCTCTGAGCTAAAGTGTGGGGTTTCTGAGTTCCCAGTCCATAGGATAAAGATGTTGGCTCTGCTGGAAAATGCAAGGAATTAGGACAAACTCTTAGATATCTTCCTTTTCTGGCTCAGTGGCTCTACCTTCATATGCCCATTTCTTTATCCCCATTCTTTTCTGAAAATCTCATCAAGCTTGTTTAGCAGTATCATTACAGGGTTTTGCATCTGAAACGCTAGGATAAGAAAGGGCACATCCCAGTTTCCCTACATAGCACTGAGAAAAAGTCTTCTGAGAATCCGTGTATGATGCATTATAAGATAACTTATTTTTCCTTCCTGGCTTTAAAACTAGAATTACTGCAGACCTCAATCACATACATCTTTGCGTGTCTGGCATACTGCTAATTTTGTAGAACTATGGAGCTACCATTGCTCCTGCAGGGCAATTCCTTCTAACCTCAGCTGAGGTGTTCACAAACTGAAGAAGTAGTGTGGAGAGACAGGTCTTGGAACATGGGAGGAAAAGCAACACTAAAAGACGTGGAGGGTGGTAAAATGGTAGACACACCAGTTTTGGACAACATGGTGAACGACACTAACTTTCGCAAAATGTACAACAGTGTTTACTGGAACCGAAACAGTGTTTTCTGCAACTCAACTGACACAGGGGATCAAATCACATCACTTTGCAGTTACTAATGTCCAGCAGTGGCTCCAAAACTCCTTCATGAGGAAGCAGACCTTCACAGACCTGTGTGATAAGCTTGCCCTGTCCTTTGGAACCACACCCCATGAGCGACAGAGCCCATACTGACCATAGTGGCTGCTGTCTGGCTACCCAAGACTGCTACGAGTCCGTGGCTAACCATCAAGTCAACTGCCAGACTGCTAGGTGGAGGCAGGGAGGGGGGTTGCAATGCTGTTATGAAAGTTGTTTATCCACTGATTATCAGCAGCACGAACGTACATGAAATAACAGCAGGCTTTTACAGAAAGAGCCTCTGAATTGCATTATGGTTACAGATGATGCACTGTGTCCATGGTTTGAGCTCTGGCAGAGGACAATGAATAAGTTAACTAAAAGCAATCCTGATCCTCTCTTCTTCAAGGCTTGATAAATACAGACCGATGAACATCAATGTGGACTGCACTAGCAAAGTGTGGGATGTGGGACTTCTAAGGAAATTGTGCATATACAGTCTTGGACAATCTGGCATCTTGTTCTTTCCCATAGAGACAGGCATCATCAGCGTCTGCTCTGGATCTGCAGTCTTGTCCTTTGACATAACACTAGTGTTTTCACTTTAGATGGTCAAGTGGTATGGGCATGAATACAAGCTTGAGCCTGTAGCTATCAGTTAGATATATCTAAAGTCTGTTAAAGAGGAAAAGTTGCGGTGACAGAATTTCCCAGAATTTAACAAATTCATACCACTGTATAAAACAACATATTTGTGAGAAGTTGCAGGGCTGGATGACAACTCAGAAGGAGATAGTTAGGAATTCAGGGTCCAGTTCTCACTTCGCAGATAACCTCTTTGCTCAGGACCAAGACCGTGTGTGAATATTAAATGTGTAAGTTTACAAATATGGATAGAAAGATAGGGAATGTGGAAGAGAAAGAGTTTGTGCTAATGTAGGAGACCCATACAAAGATACTACTACTTTTAAAAATGAAAGTCCTTGTCTTCATCTTGTTTTTGCTCTTTCTCTTCAGGTTTCTTTCCTAATCAAACTGGGAGAACAGGTAATATGATCTGTAAGAAACTATTAAAAAATATAAATCTTTCCTAGCATGGATTAAAACTCTTTGATTCCCTTCTATGAACATATGTGTGAGCATAAGCATATGCTGGAGATAGATATGGCCAAGACCATTGCAAAATATGCAAGAAGTAGCAAAACTCAGCAATAAACTGTTGCAAAGTATTTCTGATTATTTTATGAACGGTTTTATGTGCAATTTGAGGGAACTGGACCAAGGGGAAAAATGACTGAAGAAATACTTCCCTGAAATTCCTTGCACTTCTGGTCCAGTCCAAAGACAGTAAACATGCTCCCCTGAAAAATACACACAAAATGCAGAGATATGCCTTCTCTGGATTTATCAGTGGCCAGAGCAGGAGAGGCTCTGTTTTAAGAAAGAAAGAAAATTCCTCACCTGTGCAAGGCTGGTGAATGCAGATCCTACTTGTGGTGCATGTGTATGTGTGAGAGGCCTTATATTTTTTAATAGATGGTGTTGAGCAGAATGTGTGCCCTTTATCCTCATGCAGCTGGAAGGAAAATAAAGAAAAGTAGAACCTAATCCTAACAGCCACTTTGTTCCACAACAAAGCCAACATCTCACTGGTAAAAGGCATATAACACGTGAAGGAAGAAAGTGGCTTGGAGATCCATGCACACAAAAATTGAAGAATCAGAAACAGCAGAATTACATAGTCACTTTAAAACCACTTCAGATGTTTTGTTGACATTGATTCCAAATAGATTCCATAACGACAAATTAGCAATTTCTGACTGCTAGGAAAATGACCAGTGGAGTCCTCACTACAGACTCTAGAATAAATGTCTCTCAAATCTGGCATTCAATCTGCCTGTCAGGTCACACAGTAATGTAATGCAAATGTAATACTTCTAAGACATGCTGAGAAAACAGTTTTAGCCTCATTGGAGTATGCTAAAACGCTAAAAAAAGAGGGAGGCCCTACTGGCTGACAGGATTTGTGAGAAAAATGCCCTAGGATCAAGACAAATTCTCCGGACGAGGTGTTTCTTTCTGCAGCATGATAATGGCTTCCTAATTTATGGTTTTTACTCCAGTTAAGCATCTTTTACCAGAGATGTTCCCAACACTGGGTTTCCAGGTATAGTGCTTTGGGGTCAAGATGAAAAATTTGTCCTTGTGTCTTTGAAAGCAGATCTATTCCCTTTGATGGGACCCTTTAATGACCATAAAGGTGTTGAGGATCTGTTCACTAGTCTTGTCTCAGGAATCATGGTTTTATGACTAACTACAATAGCTGCATCCAGTTTGATCTATGAATTGATTAGATCATGAGAATAAACAGAAAAATACTTAGGAAACTTTCTTTCCATGATAGCAGAAACTAAGTGGGAGTGATCCCTCACTTGTGCACGCTGCAAAAGAACTAAGTGTATTTGTTGGATGGAAAAGGAGCTACACAGTGTCTCTCCACAGCTACACATGGTGACCATGAGGAAAATGCTTGTCTTCTCTGACCTCATGCAAAATTGGAATGGGAAGAAATGGGGAATGTTCTCTGACAGAGATTCTGAGGAAGAATACATATTGATTAGGCCATCCTTTCATTGTCAGGAGATAACTTGTGAAGAGAAATAATTTTAGCCTTGTCTCTCTTGAAGATTTGATGTTCACATATTTCAGAGAGAGAAGAAAAAAAAAAAAAAAGCACTGCAGATCCCACTCATTGCTATTTGCTAAATGTAAATGGCTCGTACAACAGAACTGAAAATACCTTGGTATATACAACTATCTTGGGCACTACAAAAAAAATGTGCTAGTAGGTTTGGCACCAAAAAGTCAATGATAAAAGGTAATAAATGATTATTATAAAGTTTGGTACTTAGACAACCCTTTATAATTGTGATCAGCATTCTAGCTGCCAGGGAAGTCACAGGATTCATGTGTTCTGCTACTGCCCTTTGCTGCCCACATGCAGAGGAGACTTGGCTAGTGTTGTGACCCATACTGCAACAATGTGGGTTTAATGGTACAGCCAGGGCAGATTAAACATCACCTCAGTTTATCCTCAAGGATCGTGCCCAATTCTTCTAGGGTGTGCCCCTGGCAGCCTTGTTCCGGGGATTAGCAGAGCTACTGAAACACTTTGTGGCACCTTTGTTTGGTTTTCATTGTCATTCTCTGTGTTCAGATTCAGAGCAACGAACCTGCAAGAGGGTCTCTACCAGGTCCTTCTTTCAGGGAGCCAACTATAAAATGCAACACAAGATTAACCTGTGGAATCCCAAAGGTCTTTTCCTCTGCAGTGTTTTCTTCTTCCTAAATTCTTCTGACTAGATCTACAAAAAGTTAATGCATCTCAGCTAAAATACAATGAATCAAAGCTGCGACACAAAGTAAAGGAATCTCTAATCCAGCTAATTTTAATCATCGGCTTCTCTCACATTATTTTCCTCTCTGCTTCCTGGGTTCAGCTATCCAGTTACACCCTCCCTCTGGTGCAGCATATCTTCTATTGCCTGGCTTAGCACTTGTAATACGACCCAAGTTATAACCTAACAGGAGGCTTGCCTTCTGGATAGAGCACCTCTGATCAGCTAGACCTCCTTCCCAATGTGAAAGCAGTCACTCTGTGCCCCCGTCCGCAGCTGAACTCTTCAAGAGCACCTTCCCATAGTCCTAACGCCCAATACAAGATGATTCAGTCAATAGTGCCTCAGATGATTTCCTGCTACTGGTAGTTTGAGGATGAGAAGCAATATTTCACTTTTCCTAGGTCAAGAGGAATAAAGTGAAATCCACAGCCTGAAGTGGACGGCAACAACAGGAAACAAGCTCAAGAAGCTAGCTCATCATGCTGTGCAAAGGAGGAGTAAAATGGCAGAAGCTGTTCTAGTAAACTCCTATTTACTGGCATGTTATTGAGCAATAGCTTTGGTAACGTGGTGTATAATATTCATACTTATATTCATACACAAATTCTCACATGTATGCATAAAAATACACAGAAGTCCCTTAGAACTGGGAGCCAATTTGCAGGTGGTGTTCAGAAAGGGATAAATATTGTTGGGCTCTCAGTTTGTGAGGTTATCACTGTTCTTCACAGCACTATCACCAGCAACTTAGAGCCAAATCTATTTAAAAACAGTAAAGGCAGAGAAGTGAAGTTGCCTTTGGTTGTGCTTTTTTTTCTCTTTCCCGTTGCAGCTTCCTCTTTCTCTTCACCAGCTCAGCACTGCTGGCAGCTTTTTATAAACCACGATTCCTACTGCTGTCAGCTTGTTTGGAAACTACATGGTGAGCTCAGTCCAGCAGCTACTGCTGTGGGTTTCTGTTTAATTGCACACCGGATTTGCTTTAAATTCTGTACCCACCGCCATCATTTCCATTCCAAAGCACTCAAAGAGCTCTGCATATTCACAAGTATTCAGTACAAAGCAGAATTTTGCTCTCAACATATATAGTTAAGTAGCATAAACTACAATGCATTCCCATAAACCAGTAGTAAAGAAATCCTCTGCAACCTCTGGAAGGTTGAACCATAGCAGGGCAGTCAGCAATGCAGTTATTCTAAGTTGACAGTAATCTGCACTGTGCGTATAAAGTGATATCATGACCAGAACATTTGCTGTGAAGCAAAACCAATACTGAGAAGATCTTCATTTGTAGAGGAATTTTCTATGAGACCTCAGACATCTTTAACACCAGAGACAGGGTGGATGGGTGAGTAGAGTGCTGTCTAGAAACTTTATGGTTGCATTAAAAAAGAGTGAAAAAAAATCATCTAGCCATAAGATCAAGGAGGAATTACTAGGAAAGCAACCATGGGGAGGAATACAAGCAGGGCTGGGGAAACACTGAGGTTGGGAAAGTGAGTTGAATAACACCAGCACTCCTGAGGTCTTCGTCCTCTACCTGCTGCACCAAAAGCAAATTTTGCCATTGGTTTGGTGGAGAAAAATGTGGGTACTAACTTTGGACAGATGCTTTTTACTTCTTCTCAAAACAGCGGAAATCTTACAGCCAGATAGGGACTGGGGAATGATGACAACATCTTGGCTGGAGGCAAATGGTACTTATAAGAAAAGCTATACAAAGAAAATCAGTAGGTTCCTCTATGTCACAGAGTTCATAAACTCTTTTACTTGCAGATCTCTAAAAAGTTTCCATGTAGATGCAAACATACATTTTCAATTTAAGCCCACTGATAACTTTTTGTTATTTTTCTCTGGTCCTTCAGAAATATTTCATGGTCTTGCTGAGGCCTACAGACTATAAGCTGAAAAGTCACTAAATCATGACTGGAAAATATAGATCTAAACATAGTACTTGTGTTAGTTAAACTAAATTGCAGTATTACTGAACTGAACAAAACCAACAACATTGGTAATAATATGCTACAACTATCAACTATATAAAATGTAGTCCCTCTCTTAAATAAACAATCCAGTATTTCAGTGGGAATAAGGTGACTACAGAAGAGATGAAGCTCCATTTATCAGCAGAGCACTTTTGTCACCAGTTTTACCTATATGTGTCCATGCTGTAAGTAACTGCACATAGGATTCCTAACAGAACTGTAACTATCTAAATCCATTGTGTTAGAAGTCAGCCATTAGTAAAAAAAACACCCTTTTTCAACAGACAAAGCCATTGGGAAAGTCTGTCCTCTTCTCAGCTGGCAGTAATCCTGCAATGTGGGGACAGAGTCAGCTGAATTATAAATACTCAGCCATGACTCTGTTTTGGTGTCTACTCCTCTGTCTCCTACCATCTCCTACTCAGAAAAGAACCATTTCCCTTTTCTTAATGACCACTGAAATCATTTAGGGAATTTCCAGCACACGGTGTGCAGATTCTGATTCACTTTAACCCCAGAAAATGTTTAACTCCTTCTGGGAATTATTGTGAATTGATCCAGTCGTACACACTAATATACCCCAAGTTCCTCTTTCCCTTTTTTTCCTTTCAGCCATACACAAGCATTTAACATCCAGAGCATTCTGCTGCTTTGCACTCCCACAATGCACATCTTGTTCTGGAACGAAATCTTCCTAGTCACGAGACCTTAGAGTCTCCACAATGTTAGTTTGGACTAATCTGTGGAGGTCTCTTCTCCTAAAATGGGAAGATAGTTTCATTTTCTGACATGCAGCTACACTTCTTGGTATATTCTTCTGCAACATTCTTTAAAATGTTTCACTGCTTCCACTAGTATAACATAGCAAAACAAAACCTCTCATTTTTCCTTCCCTTCTACCTCCTCCTTTGAGCAAAGCTGTTCTTCCTACTCTCACTCTAATGCGGGTGTTGTCTCTGACACAATGCCAATCTACACAAGCAGGCTTTATCAAGGATGTGCAGCTTCCTCTTGCAGGACACCTGTAAGATCAAACTTTTTCACTTTCCTTTCATGGCTTTAACTCTCACCCACCAGTAGCCTGAATGATGGCAGTCTCTTCTCCCAGGGCTTTCTGTCTTCAGACTCATTTTTTCCCTTTCTCTCCTTCTTCTAGCATAAGGGGGAATACTGTTCAAATGCTCTCTTTCATATTTCTACACTAAATTCCTCTGAATTACCACATCAAAAACATGTTTTGAAGTCCTTTTAAGACCCTTCACAAATCTGGTCCTCTCTAGTCTTTGTTCAATTATTGTACTGTTATGTAATACTTCTGGCACAACAAGAAGTAGACTTAAATACAGTTAAGTACAGTTAAATACTGAAGTGGAGTTACAGAAAACTATTTGCATTAAAAAAAAACAAAACAAACAAGTTAGAAGACCAGTAGTTGCAGCTATGAGAACAATGGCAGGGAGGAAATATACTGTCAATCTAGATATTGCTAGCAGAACAACTTAATAAAAAATATAGTTGCAAAATACAGAGCAAAACAACTGCAACCAAACAACAACAACAAAAAGGTCAGCTCCTTCAGCAGGCCTGCAGTCTTTACATGGCTGATGTCAAAGCAGTAAGCAAACTGTTGTTCTGCAAAACTGAACAGCTTAAGATGGAGCTACTTACCTCTAAACTGTTAACTTTTTCTACCTGAAGATTAGTGAAAAATGTCAGATTTTTACCTTACCCTGAAGGTTTCAAGGCTGAAAAGTTCCACAGGCAAGAAAGCAAAACTGAAGACTAAATAATCTAACTGCATGTCTTAATTTCTTATAGTAAAAGTGGCTTAGCATTACAATAAATAAATAAATAAATAAATTCAAACATAATTTTTCTTATCAGTAACTACTTCTGTAAGAAAAATGTCTCTAGATAATATGCCACAGAGTTTGTCATATATAAGTCATACACACCTGTCCTAGTCACACAAATGTCACATAAAGCTGTAGCATGGGGCTTTTATGCACGTTTCAGTTCTTATACAGCCAAATGCTTCCCGTGAGGATGTACAGAGAGCACTGGCTTCTTGTGCTTCAGTTCTTCTGTTTATGCAAAATTCCGGACACAAAGTCCTTGTGAAAGTGATGGCAGAGAACAGGAAGTGCAGGTGTAACCCATCTACCTAAAGAATTGGGGATCTGTGAATAGTGCTCTTCTCTTCTGAATTCTGGGAGATAACTCCCAGAGATACAAACCTAATAAAATGCAAGTGTGGAAACCCCTCTTCCTAGATACAGCTGCATTCTCAAAACAGAACTGTTAACTAAATATCCAAATCACATTTCACACAGCAGAGATATTTCTGATACAGCTTGTGGAGGTCCTTTATGGCCCTCAGTGACAGAATCCTAATGGTGGGTCTAGATCAGCAATTTAGTCAAGACCATAAGTGCACTTCCAAAATGAACCTCCTGATCCTTTCCACTTACTGCAATTTTTAGAAATTTGCACGAGAGAGCACTTTGAGAGCTCACAAACTGGATTCATTCATATGACAGTGAACTGGAAGATGCAGCTCAGGACTGCAACTACAAATGGAGGACTTCAGTCCACGTAATCAGACTGGAGCCAGTCTGAAGAGATGTCACCCCAAAGCAGATACAGGGTGGTTGTTAAGTTTTCAGCAACTACAGATATGCCCTTATTGAGCCACACCACAGGTGAACCTCATATTTATAGTTTAATTTTGACTAGCAAAGTATCTGATTCGGCGGGGGACTCAGGAAAACTGACATTCATTTAAATGGAAATGAGATTGGACAGGAGGTTCAAGGCATAACTCTGTGAAGGGATATTAAACATTACTGCTTGCATCTTACTGATGCAACTGACTCTGGAATGTAGAGTAGATGGCATTAGAACACTGCTACATTTGAATTGTTTGAAATGATAAAAAAGTCTTGAGAGATTGGATGACTATAAATGAGCAGGAACGTGTGAATTGAAAATCTGCTGCCTTCAGAATGCAGAAGACCATTAAAAACTAACACAAAATGTTTTACCTGTCTGAACATGCCTGAAAGCCAAAACAAGTTTTTCTGTGTAAAGAAAATAACCAAATGTAGCAGGGATGCCAACATCTTGAAGCTGTATAAATTGCCAGTGGGATATTTCTACTTTGCTGAATTCTACTTTATGGACATCTTGAAAGTTTCTAATAAAATGATAAATTAAGTGCTTTTCATTAGTGCAAGTGATTGTGTATCATATTTCCTAAAGAAACAAACAAACAAAAAACTATGAAAGTTTTTGGATTAATACACACCCAAATTATTCCTCTTTCTCTCAAAGAAAATGGTTATCTTCATTCTGATTTGGATTTAGTTGATTCTGATTTGGATTATCTCCAGTGTACACTTGAAAGTCTTTGCCAACATAGTGAAGTCAGTTAAGACTGTGATATTTTAATGACATTTTTATGACATTTCCCACTTGCAAAAGTGGACAGATGCAGTTACATACAGGAATTCATGAAAGCTCAACTGTCAAAAGCACCTTTTTGCCACTACAAACTGCATCAGTTCTAGGAGAGGATGCCCATATAGCCAGGAAAAGTCTTTGTTCAACTGTATTCATCCTAATAAACCCACGGGTCTCACAAAGGAACATCACAGAGAGATCGATCACATTGGAACAGGGAGCACATATTTCAGTGGAGTCTACATTCAGACTGTTAAGGATCCAAAGGTGAAGCTCCACACGAGAAAAAGTGGTAACAAATTTTTTCTCATCCAGCAATTTGCAGCAGGCGTTTTCTTGCTACTACCCTTTCATAATGGAAAAATGCAACAAAGACTTCAGCTCAGTATCTTCATCTCAGTAATGGTATGTGTAACGAAGAGTTAAATGGAGAGGATTGTACTCCATAGCCCTAATCTCAACACCTTCTACAGTCAGAAAGACTCAAAAGCTCTTTTAAGAGAAGAAGGCAAACCCTTCATGTTATCTGAATGGATATTCAGTCTTGGAAGACTCACAAGGTACATCAACTCTAGATACAAGTTCAATGGAAAACATAGCCCTGGGAAGAATAAGGAAGATAGAAGGGAATCTCTTGTTTAGAGGTCTTGTCCTTACTCTTACAAGCAAACTCGGTAGCAGAATCTATGTAAACACCTGCTTCTGATTAAAAGGCTTCAGGATGAGTGATGTTGTATGTGGTTTTAGCAGGGAGAAAAATTACCTTCTGAGCACCGAGCAAGGTTTGAGGTAAAGGGACCTCTCTGTGATGTGGCTGCAAGTTGAAAACCTTTTGCTTTGGCAGCTTGTGGTTAGAAATAGCTTGAAGAATAAATAGGTAGAGATAGGAGAGGAACTGCTTCAAGAAGCTGCACATGGTGAGGTGATGCTGACAGGGAAAATATCTCAGATTAATATAAATATTAAGTGTTTTCAGAAACTTAATCTTTCAGCTCAGCAGTTTCATCTCCAGTCCTCCAAATTCCCATCATGGAGAAGGATCCCTATCCTACTTCAAAAGCCTTCTTGAAGCAGTTCGCATCATATATCCCTAAAAATCAATTTTCTACTACACAACTGCTTGATAACTTCATCTGTTCTTCTGCATCTAAATCACCTAATAAATTGTTGCAAGGATCTGGGCCAAAAGCACTTCCTCTAGTAGGCCTACCTTTAGGAGTGAGAAGATTCTGTGATGACAAACATAGGATAAAATACCAGTTATATCCAACAGTGAGAAAATCATCTACGTTGAATTTTAGCAAGATTGGTACTGGTGATGTTTCTAAATAGCTATAATAGTGTAAATGAGCATTTTGTTTAACTTTTAGCATTTCCATTTATAGAGATTCTTTCCTTCCTATGAAGCTTATTCAACTTCTGGACTTTCTGCTCTTCCCCAAGCTTTATGGCCAGTTGTCTTACTCTAATTCATTATATAGAGAATAAATTTGAAGATTTATATTGATAAGCTTCATGTGTTTATGATCGCTCATATGTTAGACACAGTTGTTAATGCTGATAATGTTGGTAATCTAGCTTTCCCTGAGTGCAGTAAGGCTGGTACAAAATATCTATCCTTATTAGGCAATCTCCTGTGCTAAGGGACAGTGCTGAAATATCCTCCAGTGTATTAAACACAGTTACATTCCACCTTAATAGAAGACCCTCTCTGCAAAACATTTTTAAACCTTCCAGTAGCTGCTTAAGGTACCTTTCAGCATACTGAGAATCAGATTGCATATCATCTTTGTTCAGAACAGTCTTTTTAATACACATACCATTTCCACAATTACTTTTATCACCTATTATCCAATGACCCACTTTAAGATTGTGTATGCTATTGTTCACTCCCTTCTGTTCTGTTTTCACCAAATTTTACCATCAGGATTGTACTTTGTCTTCTCTCCTGTTCCCCCACATGGATCTTATCACTTCCAAGCTTTTATCCAAAAGGAGACTCAAGAACCATCATTCAAGACAGAATTGGACTGTTCATCAGCTTGCTTATTTCTAGCTTAATGTCAAGATTTCATGATACCAGTAAAATAAGAATGGAATGCCTATGGATCAAATGATGCTAGTAAAATTCAGTCTGGGGCTTCAAGAGTTAATCTTTCATCATGATCTTGATCTTATCCAATTGTTAATATGGTTTGCTTGTTGGGTTCCTTAGGGTGGGGAACGAGAGGAACTTGTGAGTGGCCTCTGGTTTTACCAGTGTATGAGGGAGGAAGTTTGTAGTGGCTGAAATTCCCCCTCACACATAGACCCAGGTGAGTGGTGAACAGGCTACTTTCAAAAGCAGAACCTGTGGCACATGGGCATAGATTGAAGGGGAACAACCCAGACAAAGAAACTTCACTTTTCCAAGATACTAGTAACTAAATGCAAAGCAAGAAGACATTTTGCAGAATGAGAGAGTTCTCCCCTTGCAGCAAGGGCCCACCCTCTGCATCCTGAATGGTGATCCACTCGCCCCTGCCACTGCTCCTGCCCAAACCTTGGTAAAAAGGACACACATTCAGTGTAGCCAAAGCAGTAGCAAGTATAAGTGGGATAAAGAGAAGGGAAAAAACGTGGAATGCACTGAATCAAAATCTCTACATGAAGTTTCAGCATCTGACTGTTCAGATACAAGTTTACAAATCTCGTTCTCTACTCACTGTTAAAGGTACTTTTCTATGAGAAATAAATCCATTATTTGGGGCATGTAACTCTTTCTCCTTTCTCCCACTTGCTTTCTCCTTGCAGTACCTAGAAAAGAAGAGAAATCACAAGAAACAAATAAGAGGACTCAGTATCTTTCACTGAATAATCTTGTTCTATAGCCAAGTTTATGAAGAAAGTCTCATGGGCTTGGTTTCTATAAAACACTGGTTTTGTAGAAAAAAAGAAGTGTTTTGTAGAAACTTAAGACTGTGCACTTGATACTGCATACTTTTTTTTTTCTTTCATTCTAAGTTCTGCCACCTAATTCCAACACAGGACTGTTATTAAAGCAAGGCTATGCCACTGCACTGTCCTCACAGAAGTTGTCAGGCTTTATGATCGTTAAACCAGAGAGCAGCACCATCATTACGGTTCCTCCACAGTGGGAAACACATAGGCTTCCACAGCACACTGTACCCGTATGCTTGTTTATTGGTAGCAGGCACAGGCTCTGGGTTGCTGATTATACAGTAAGCACCTGCCCATGGCAGATCTGGCTCGGGGCAGACTTCCTGTTACACTGCCGCAGCTCCCTGAAATGAGATTTATGCAAACTGGCTAAAAGCTGTGATGTCACAGCGCACTGATAGACCCAAGGGCTATCTCCCTTTTACAGACATTTGATAAAATCAGGAACTTCAAATACAACTCGGGAAGAAGTTCACCTCAGAACCTATTAGGGCAAACTATGAAAACTTGTTAGGGTCTTTCTCATATCTTGAGATCCACCACTGCGAAGGGACTTCACGGAGTCCAAGGATCTCACTTCTGTTCTTTTTTTCTTTTTTTTTTCTTTGTTGTTGTTTTTTAATTTTGTTTGTTTCATGTGATTTTTCAAGTCAGATATTCTGGATGTTTGAAAACTGAATTAAGAAAAATTCACTCAGAAGTTGGCTGAATGTTGCAAGCTTGCAAAATGGAAGGATTTCCCCTCATTCCCCCTGTGAGTATATGGGCTTTATTCCTAATATGGATCACTGGGCTCAGTAGCAAAAGACAGAGTAAACCAGATTTTATTATTTGAGAATATCCTCCTTTGGTCTGTATTTGTTATGCCAGGAAGTTGGGCTCCAGTCAATATATAAAGCTAGGGACGACGTTACAATGAATGGGAAATTAACATTTCCTCCCTATACTTGTATCTGATCTTGATCTCCATTTGTTTTCAAAGATTAAATGTATGGTAGTTTTGTATGGTATGTGCATAGCAAGTCAGTGAATTTTTTTTCTTCAGCACCAGCTTTGTGGTAAAAGGCCGAGTCTTGCTTCAGATTGTAATTTTTAATGATCTAAAGACTGACATAGTTTACGTATATTTAACTTTCTACCAATCTGTGAGAGAAGAGTTGCTGAATACAGGTTTTACGTATTGCAAATTTTAGGACTCTGTCCTCTTTGTAATTATGGCATTTTAGTCTCTAGCTTCAGCTTCTTTTGAACTAATTCTCTTGAATTCACTTGCTCAAAAAAGCAATTGGTAAATGAGGGGAAAATCACGCAGCTCTTAATTGGGTCTTTCAATATTTTCTGTTAGACACAAGTTCTTCTGTATGATTATGAGGCTGGTTCTATCCTTTCTTTAACTCTGAAGTATTGGTAACGCTACTCTTATGTATCCCATCATGAGTTCGGAGATAGTCTTTATGAAGAACATAATGGCACTAACCTGTTGTTGAGAAAAAAAAAAGGAAACTTCTAAGCAAAATGGGTAAAAGAGGCCCTAACAAGATTTTATAAAGCCTGTAGAAGCTGAAGAGATGCCAGATAAGGTGATTTATGTGGCTGATGACTTATAGTACTTGGTATATGTGTCCAGAAAAGAGAAAAAAAGACATTGTAGATCCAATAGTCCTTCTAACAAAATTCATATCATGTTTTCTTTGTCCCATTCATGTCATGTTTTCATTGTCCCATCTACTGAAGGCTAAAGCCATGTTTCTTTATCTTCCCCTAAGAAAGATGGCCCTTTGAATTCTCCTCCTGACTGGTATCCATACTGATTGAAAAAATACTTTTTCTTATTTTGGGGAGGTCCTGTATTCTAGCAGTTTATCAGTGGTGCCCCTGAAATCCACTATCTACCCAAAGAGTGAGAAGACCCTAAAATAACTTTTCTTTTCTTTCTTTCTTTCTTTCTGTCTTTCTTTTTTTTTTTTTTTTTTGAACAAACCAAGTTGCCCAGTGCACCTATTGTAAGTATGTCAGGATAGGAATCCAAAAAGAAATTGAGAAAATGAAAAAATAACACACAGATTTCTCAATATGTTACTTGGGGAGCTTAAAAAAAATCCCCCCAAAACCACCCAAACCTTGTCCTCAACTACCCCAGAAACCAGCATCTCGTTTTTGTTATTATTATTGTAGATTTTCTGTCCACACATTCACTCATAGCTAACTTTTCTTTTATTTCAGTATTGAATTCTAGTGCATAAAATGAATAAATGGAGTTAAACTCTAACAGTCTCGCACATATGCTAATTTGTGTTGCAATTAATATTCTGGCTGAACCATGTTCAGGTAAATGATACAAGAGGCAGTGAAAATGTGATTACATCTTACAGGAATACTTGGCAGGGCAATTTGGTTTTGATTGCTGTGATTAATACATTCAAAAATCAATACTTTTGTGTTTTTTACTTTTGGAATTGTTTTAAGCGCACTTTGAACACTGTCAGTTTGAACCCCGCATGGCATCACTACAAATGTCTGTGCCCCTTGGGACTTTTTCTGAGGGGAGGCATTAGCCAGTTTCTAGACAGGGCTTCCTGTGAAGCAACACTTCCCTCCTCTGCCCCTCCCCTTTCAGTTGAGGGTGGGTCAGTAACTGCCTTCCTCTCGACTTTGGTAGGAAACTCTTACCCCTCATTTGGAAAATGCTGCTTAAATGGTTTAGGAGTACTGCATCTTTCTCCGAAGACTCTGAATCTTTGTATGGAAGAGTTCCGCAACGTGGGCCCAAGCCTTCCAATGCATGAGAGAATCTAGTTGTGCTACTGGGCAGAAAATTGATAAACCAAATACATCTTTACATAAAGAGGGCCCCAGTTACATGTGAATCCCTAAGTAGCCACCGGTAGAAATCACATCTCTGAAGGCAAAAAAGTCCCTCAGAAGTGCTCTGTTCCATATAACTGCTTTAGCACAGCAGTCCAGTGAGGCTGGCCCAACGACTGTGTTAGTATATTTACTCATCTTTTCTAAAATATACTGTAAATTTTTTCCCAAGGAAATATGGTTAGTCTTGGCCTTAAAACTAGTCTCAGAAGCACATCATTGGAAACTGTGTGGAGTATTTCTGAATCACATGCCAGTGAATAGTTGTGTCAGGATAACAAAAAAAGATCAGCATTCAGTGAATTTATGATTACCTGGAATCATCTGACAAGGTCCTGGTAAATAACAAGAATGTTCAGGTAGTTATTCAGTTGAGTCTCTTGTATCACTCTTAACTGATGCCAACCAAGCTTTCTCCAAGTAGTTTTGTGGCTTTTCCCTTGGTTTTCAGAGCAAAGAAGGAAGATGGAAGCAACTCTCCATTTACCAAAGTCTGTGACAGACAGAATACTGTTTGTTGACATCTTTCTTGATGCTGGAATATGGTCTTAGGTAACTCCCTGCACTTCAGGGCATATAGGAAAGAAGATCAACTTCAGGAACAGCTATGAGTTACTAACAAAGCTTTCTCTCAGTATTTACAGGAAAACACTTGATAGAACAAATGCCCATTGAGACCAGTTAAAAATGGCACTGTAAAATAAGCCATTCTTTGCCTTTTGTCTGGGCAAACAAAACAGTTCAGTGTCATGGCAGTGCTGTTAGTAAGTAAGATGGTGAAATGTGTGGGTGGGTGGGGAGGTTCCAGAGAAGGACAGAATAAGTGGTAATGATTGGTGCAAGAGGCAACAGCAGCATATGGCGAAACCTCTTCTTTCTAAATAGAGAAAAATGAGCTTTCAATAAATCTTACAGAAGAAAAGTTAGAGAGAGATTAAAACAGGTTCTTGGAAACAGTTTCTCGAATTAATAAAGAAAAGTATCACACCTTCCCATAGGATAAGGATAATCAAGAAAAATATGATACACAAACTTAAATAATATTTGATATAAATCTTCCCATATTAGTTTCTGTACCCTCAAAGATCAGACACCAAGATGGACAATGGTGCCATTTCAAGTCCTTTGTGGTGATGGATTGGTCTAGGTTGCACGAATTAATACAGACAGACATACACATATTTATCCAATGGACCTTTAAGCAAAAAAAAAAAATCATGGAAGAAAATTCCTACAATCCATAGGAAAAAGATTTTAAGTTCCAGACTTTCAACACAGAGTATATAAAACTGATCAGTGTAAAAGCAGACTGTTTTTAATATGCTGAGTATCTGCAACTCTCTCTGCAGTCAGCAAGATCTGTAAATATTAGGGAAATCACTTTTTTTAGAGAGTCTAACTATTTAACACACCTTCCCTTGGCTCTGGTCATTGAATGCATCTGAACATATGCATCTGAACTTGAAAAACTAGCTGACAGTTGAAATACTTCATTCTTAGCTCTCAGACTGTGAAAGACTATTGACTGTTACTGGGTATGTTGGACTGAAATGTGGGAGTTTGAGAAATCTTAGGGAAGAAGATTAGGAAAATCTTAGGGAAGAAGATAGCTAAGGAAGAATGCAACTAGGCAAGTCAAGCGTTCTTTGCCATGCCTAAAATTCATACTATTTATCTATTTTTGGACTGTTGCTTGGGCTTCCTGCCAAGCTATGGCTTTGTAAAAGTGTGACTGATAGAGCTTTTGTTGTAAGCAGTGAAAATTTTATACCTAGCAATTTAAGCTTAAACTGACTGCACACTGATTTCTTTGGAAGTTTCTTTACTTTTTGCTAAATATCTATCAGAGTTACAACTTTTGATGAATCTAGATATGGAAAATTTGCATACTTTCAGTCGGTTTCTCATATTTGAGTTGAAAGGAAACAAAGATTTTTCTTTCAAATGATATATATTTATATGACTTTTTTAACCTAGATTTCTCCCACTGAGTATGTTGTTATTTTCTATTTGGATGTTGAGGTCTCTCTGTTCACAGAATATGACTGCTTTCCTCTGAGTTATGACAAATTAACATTTCTGAATATGAAGGCTGTTATCCCATAAAGGCAGAAACTTAATGCTGGTATTCTTTAGGCTGACACAATTTTAACAGAAAGCATATATTTATGGAAATGGGGGCATAGGGTGAATTAATTTACGAAGATAATGAAAACTAGAAATTCCTTTCAGAACTTCATCCCCCTGTTTTGTCTATGAAGAAAGCAAAACACAGCCTCATTAATTCCATTGGAATCGTATTGATTTGGAGCGGGAGACTGGACCTATTACCTAGAGACTAGAAATAAAAGGAGTCTCTTCAATGTTATCCCTGCTGTGGATACAATTAAATCATGATTTACTCCCTTTACTTCAACTTTTCCTCACGTTGTCTTTATTGTGGGCTATCATTTTCTCAAGATGTCCCCAAAACATCTATCTACCACTATATATTATAGATTATATTGGGAGCTGACAAGTAAGCAACTGATTTGCTCACAAGGCTTTGAGCATTCAATGGATCTGATGACCAGACAGGTTGTATTTTGGAAGTCATAATATTTTAGGCAATCTTACCAGCACATTCTAATATGATACATTGATAAAGTACACAGCTGCCATTAAGGATCTAACAAGGTCCAAAGTACTTTCTAAAAGTATTTTCTATTCTTTTCTGTTCTAACATCTTAACCCTCTGGGAGCAACTCCCTGTTTTTCTTGATCTATTTTCCTCATAGAAATCTTAGAAATCACATCCCTAGAAAATGGACAATTTTTTAATACAGAATTCCAGCAGAATGAAACAATGGAGTTAACTAGAAGAATTAAAGACAAGAGCTAATGAGAAATGGCAACTCTGATCTAGTTTTCACCAGAAAGAAATATTTTCCTTTTGCCAGCTGCTTATCTCTGTCTGGATTTTAATGGCAGATGCTGCCACAGGTTTCATTTTGTGAGCAATCTAAAGGAGCAAGAAAAAGAGAAGCTTGCATGTGTTTTTGGCATGCTGTCACCATTGCCTAAGCTTACAAAATACTGGTGAATATATGAAGGAATAAACATATGCACATATAATATACATCTATCGTGAGTTACCATATTGTTCTTAATATTTGTCCTTTTCTTTAAAGTTAGTTATGCTAAAGACATTAACAGAAGAAAAATGGTTCTATTAGTACCTCGTAGAATTAGTCTCCTTTCAGAGCACATAGCAAGAAGGTTTTTTTGAGTTCTACATTGCTGTTGACATCATAGAACACTTTTCAGAGGGGATGAAATTATTGTAGTGAACTTAACTCGCTCTAATTCTTCATTCTGGAAAAAAAAAAAAGTAAATGTTAAATGAAGCAAAAGAATTGTGCACAAATAACAGACCACCTTTACTGAACAACATAAGAAGTTAAACAGTATTCACATTGGACTACTCAGAGTGGTAAGGAAGACAAGCAGGGAAGTTGCCCTACGTCACCTGTTCTAAGAAGTTAGGGAGAACTTCAATTCTGCAGCAAAGCGTCTAATACAACTCAATGTATGCCCCACATTTAGACTTGCTAAGTCTTCTCTGTGCATAACAAACAGCCCTATACAAATGATTTGAACCAGCAAACGTTTAGACTTAATCTTGGACAAAAACTGAGAAGGAAAACATTTTCATTTTCCTCTGTTGACATTGTTACCCTCCTACAAATTGTCACCATTTAGTGTCACCTCCTAGAAACACCCCAAGTAAGATGCTTAGGCAAGTCAAGTTTCTGCTTTCTCTGTCGTGTACAAGATGAAAAAGAATAAATGTCTGTCACTACCAAATAAAAGTTTTCTCTTCTGTGCTTGTGTAGTGGTATTTTGTCCTTATGTCCCAGATAGCTGGACAGAAGGTTGGAAGGTGGGATATCAAGAACTTATAGAATACCACAGGACAAATTCTGTTACACAGACAGCAGGAAGCTCTCACTGGGTCTAAAGAGATGGATTTCTCTCTTTTTTCTGTTTTTTTTTTTTTTTTTTTTTTTTTGGCAAAACAGTGTTTGGTGTTGAGCATTTTATTTCTGCTGGTTCAATAAGAACTTGAAGCCTCCCCTTCTTTCTCTAGGCAATATAAAATGTGTTGGCATCTCCTCTTCGCTAACTGATATGAATAAATTTTGAATGGATTTGTCTAAGCTTACAGTTCTAAAAATTTCTTTTCTCGTTACAGCCCTCTGAAGATATGGTACCCTATGAGTCAGACCTCTACCGACAGCCCCATGACTATTACCAGTATCTCAACAGTGATGGAGAGAGTCATGGTGGTAAGTTAAAAAATATCTCCTTGGAGCATAAAGTCTCATGGTATACCACAGGAAAAAGATTTTAGGACATTCAGGAAAAGAACAAATATGCTGCTGTGATCTATAATGTACAGGCACATACTTTTAGATCAGAAACCAACAACAATCTATTCTGCTTAATGGCACTGTTCCAATCCAGCAATTGCAACACAGATTTCTCTGAAATAGAATTTCAGAAAACACTGAATGGTCTAAGGAGCTTCCAGGACATTCAGTGTATTACCAGGAAGGTGGGACCTCATGATCTCTATCCTTCATTATCTTCACTGTGTTTTAACTTTCCTCTACAGATCAAAACCACTCTGCTTGTTTCAGAAATCTCCGAGGACATGAATTTGCAATACTGTACTTCTTGCATTCTTGTCTCCAATTCCTATTTGACTTAGGTCCCAAATACTCTGTTAGTGCCTTCATTTTAATTCTGTTTCTCTGGCATTTGGCTTTTTTCAACTCCATGTCTTTCTCTCTTTCTTTTGATCTCTTTTGCATGCTGCCACATGTAGCTGAAACTTTCACTCTTCCTCCAGTACACACAAGTACTTCCTCTCTCTAAATCTACGTAAAACTTCCTTGTAGCTGTTTGTACATAAATCTAGCTTAAAGTAAAATAAATTATTGTTAACATTATACATGTGATTTAAAGGTTTGGTGTCTTATATATTTTCACATCTTGTGGGGACTGGGCTCTAAATCAACATAGAAGGGATAGTCCAGCCCTGTGAATTTTGTCTCCTGTGCAATACAATGGTCCAGCAACACCACCCTGGAAATATCAGGGTCAATATTGACTCAAGAAGGAAAAGCACCGTTCTACTGTATCACTTGTGGCAGTCCCTTCTGATCCTGGAGTTTCCCTAAAAGACTCCTATTGATATAGCAACTAGACCCATCACTACTCAATTTAAGACATCTAACAGCTTCACAGCATAGCACTGTTTTATCTGTGGCAACAGAAACTACCTGAAGGGACAGCAAGTTACAGAATAGGATTGTTCTGGGCATTTACCTGGAAAAGACTCCTACCTAAATTTGTTCAGTACATTGCATTTAAGAAACACCAATGATATTCTTAAGGCCTGGAAACAAAGAACCGATTCATTTTTTATAAGTTATCTCATGGCCTTTGTCAAGTCACATTAATCAAACCCAGCAAATTCCACATGGAAATTCAGGGTTTTTACAATACAAACTGTACCTGTTTACACACCCATAAAATGGGGATAAAATTTATTATCTCAAAAGGCAATTGTGACAATTAAACAATAAATACAAAAGATGTCATGTAGGAAAAAGCACTGGGAGAGAACTTTTCTGTCATTAAATCTAGGTTACCTCAAGCAACAACACCCCTTTATCTTTCATAAACTTATCATCTCACCTGTTTTACTGCCCATTTTTTCTGTTGGAAGGCTGTGTCTAAGCTACAGTGTTCAGATCATTAGAATGTTTTTACTCATAATAATGAACACTACAATAACTCAAAGTCATCTATATGAGTTATGGCCTAAGCAGTACCAGTACTGGCCCAAAAGACTCCAAAAAAACCTGCTTAATGTTTTAACTCCTACAGTAAGTGGTTATGCAAGAGGCAACTTTATCCCAGCCTGAATATTTCAATCCATTTTTTATTTATGAAAGTGCCTGCAATGTAGTTGCTTGTGTCCAAATATCTAATGTGCCTTATCCTCTCCTGAATTGCTCACAGTCTAAGACAACAATGAGCAACCACAGCATACAGAGGGGAGTGAAACACACAAATTAACTCATTTTTCTTCTTTTCTATAAACATTGACAAACCCAACTTTGGCTTTTTTTTTTTTTTTTTTAACATGACAAAGGTAGTAGGTCTTGAGAAAAGCCACGCAGAAGTGCAGGAAAGGGATATTACAAATTACTAAATGTTCAGAATAATGAGGGTAAAAGTGTAATGATTAACAAATGATGGGGAAAATTAATAAATAAGGTGCTGCAGTGATAGTGTTGAAGTGAAAGAGGTGAGAACATAATTAGGTAAGAAAAAGAAGAAATATGTAAGACAGAATTGAGGAAAGAGTGTTCAGGTTGGGGTACAGTGAGATCACTGGGAATATATAAAATATAATTTTGCAGGTCTACTCAGTAACACTGTGGACCTCCAAGAAAAACTGCCAGATAAAACAAATAGATACTACAAGACAGAGCAATTCTTCTGACTGCGCAGATATGTGACTACTAAAGAAACAAAGTCTTGCTCAAGAGTCAGACTACCTCTCTCTCACTGTTAGCAAATTAATTTTGTGAAAGAGGTATGGCAACAGGTTAATTTGTTGATCTATGCTACACACGTTACTGTCACTTTTCTAAAAGATAATGCTGAAGACAACCCTTATGCCTTGTTTACTTGAGTTGGCAGCAAAGTGCACACAACACTAGTTTAATATGTAGGAGATCATTGCCAGTAAGTGAACACTAAATCAGACACACAAAAATATACCACAGAAAATCCCTATGTTCAATCACATCATGCATTGTTTGCATTTATTTTACATAATGCAGTTTAATTATTTTGTAAATACTGTAATAAACACAGGGACAGTCATATAAGGCAGAAACTACTTTGAGTGATTATGTATTAGTCCATCACCCTACCCTGAGCTTGTAGGCTAGTAAGTCTGTAAATGTAATATAGCGTATTTTGTAACACTACTGCAATCTTAGTAATTACAAAATTCAGAAATTCAACTGCAGTTTTGTCTCTAAGTTCACTAAATGTCATTGGTTAAATAAAAATATTTTTTGTGTGAAGCTGAATTTTGACCACTGTTCATTTTGCTGCTAGACTCGTGGAACTTACCAGATTTTGTAGGCTGGGATTTTATTTTCTTCCCACCTCCTGAAGTAATATGCTAATTTAAGAAACTCTGCTTTGATTTTTTTTTAGGATTTTAGCCCATGTAGCAGTGGAGGAAAGTCCAAACATGTGAACCTTAGTCGGAAATAATATAAGGCAAATAGAAAGAATTCCAGACTTCATTAAAAAAATCCCCTCACTTTGAAGCCATTCTCGTGACGTGCTGGGGCCTTACTCAGGGATTTTCAAACATTAGGCATTATTAAAATCATGAAGTTTGTTAATTTGTAAAGTGAGAGCTAATGTGATTCTGTTGTCATTAGAGATTATACTGCCGCATTGCCACGGCGTTTCACTCAACAGAGGGCGGTTCTGCAGGGAATCAAGGCACGCATTTTTCAGTGTCCTTCAATGTTTTTCTCATTTCCTCTGGTTTTTTTTTTTTTTCTTGGCTTGTTTTTTTCAGATGAGTGAAACACAGTAGGAACATTTAAACTGTACGTTGTGGTGATGTGTGAGAAACACTCTCCTAGCTCAAAATGAGTTGGACTATCTATGCAGCACAGAGCAGAACTGGCTGCTCAGAGATACTGGCTTGGAGCTCTCAAGCAGAGCCATGTCAACAGAGTCGTCATCTTAGATCGGGCAGAGGGCTGTGCTGACAGAGCTATCGTGCTTCCGGTTCGAGAACTGGCTCATGAATTTCTGCGAGGTTTTACACCGCATGATGCAGATTTAGCCTGTTACCCCACTTTATAATAAATACTTTTCCTAAGCCTATTTCACCTTCTAGCTCCTGGTCCTGATGTTATTCTATTAAAATAGGAGCAAAGAAATTTACATTGGGCATAGGATAACCCAGAAAGTTCAGTTCTGTTTCTTACTTGTAGAGTGTGAATCTACCTCCACAGCGAATATTAGCATAATGCCTTTAGGTCCAGTATTGCTTCCCAACATGGGAGGGAGTTTAGAACTCATGACTGTCCTTCCTCTAACCTTTCATTACATACAACACCAAAACAAACATGATCTCCATGTCTCTATAAGTGAGAATTTTTTTCACATCCTCTTTCACTTCACATGAAATTTCTCATAATGACTCCATTGTATACCTATAGCTTGGTTTTTAATAACATTTTCCTTGACCCAAAGAATAGACACTTTCCATTTCTAGAATCTTTCTCTCCTTTCTTTTTTCTTTGCTCCACCTTTATGTTTTTGTGAAAAGATCAGAATTACTGTGCATTGCTAACGTAACAGTAACAAGAACACAGAAGGAAATAGCTGCAGTGCAGCTGATAACTCTAATACCTGCAGATACTGATATTTAGATTTTTTTTAATCTTTTAATGTGCAATAACTTAGCCAAGAAGGGTAACTGCAAAGGAGTTTGTGGACACAGAATTTGGAATTTCATTTTCAGTGCAACTAAAACTATATATTTTTCCTAAGTATCACTGTGAAACTATCGATAACTAAAACAGAAATAAGGACTTTTGTCCAGTCACAATTTTGGACATAAATTTGTGTTGAAGTAGTTTCTGACAGATTCATTTGGTAACTTATTAGTATTATGTGATCACTGTAAGTCCTCAAATGCTGTGCTATTAGTATTATTCATAGTAGTACTTTTACAGCAGGACATAATTCAATAAAAAATGACTTCAATAATGAGTAGGCTTAATGTTACATAGTGTTTAACACTAGTATGCATAAACAGTGTTATACAGGTTAATTTAGTTGCCAAGAAAGAGTACAAAAGAACAGTTCTGGAGGCAGCAGAAACCTTGTTATAGGCTCCAATAGACTAAAACTTATTTTGAAGTACAAAAACATCACTGCTGATAAAAGCATTTAAAAAGAATCAGAAGTGTACCACTTGGAGCTTGCACAAATACTCATGGCTATGCATGTTGGAAATGTACTGTCTTGACTCCTGACCACCACAGCTACTCCTAGTAAGACATTCCACACCTGAAGACTTACTGTTGACAGCCTCAGAGAGTTTTGCCTGGGCTTTGTCATGCTCATGATTACACACTGATCTCATTTGCTGTATTAGATCGTCAAAGACAAGAGGTCTTTGACAGATACGTTCACATCTGAGAGAGGACCTTCTGCACAAGGAGTAAAGCCAGATTATTCTAAGGAACATGAGTATAGATTACTCCTGTGATGTATTCTTAACAATTTATTATATGGGTTACCAGAGGTATATCGGGCCTCCATGGTTGGCTCTAAGTAGAGAAATCTTCCATAATTTAGCCCAGTAAAAACATGAGTTAGGGTGTATCTGTCTTCCAACTACACAAATAAGTTTCAGACTGAAAGTGCCCAAAGCCTCCTACCAGGAGGATAACCTGTGATAACCTGTGCAGTCAGACTCACAGTGAGTGAAACACAGTGGGAACATTTAAACTGTACATTGTGGTGATGTATTTTATATATTTCTACATATACCTTTCTACAGGCCTGAGCCATAAAGGCAGCTACAAGGGCTTACAGCTTCCCAAGTATAACTATGTTGTAATGATATATGTACAAGTATTTTGTAATGTTATAAATGCAGATATGTAATAAACATATCACCAGGTTCCCTCCAAAGGAAGTCACATTCAAAGTCACTATCCTGGTTTTCAAATCCTCAGTGATGCTACACCTAATTGCTTGAAACATAAGTGAGGAAGAATGAGGAGATAGAAGCTGAGAGAAAGAACAAAACTGGTACTGAAGAAATAATATTCTCAGGACATTAGATAATGTCATACACAATAGCGTCATATTGCAGAATGAGACAATTGCTCCTCTCTATTCCTTCAGTACAACTACCCTTGGAACAATATGTTCAGCTCTGTCCCTCATATTATCAGAACATTGTCAACAGCTGGGAGGGAGCTTGGAGGAGTGCACAAGCATGATTAGGGGGCTGAATATACTGATTTATGTTGAAAGATTGAGAGCTAAATACATGCAGCTGGGCTAAGTGATAATTAGAAATAGATTGTAAGTGTACATGGTAACAACCTGAAAATAATGAAGGGTAGGAAAGAAATTATTTATAATAACACAAAGGAAGAAAACTTGGAACAAGAGATATAAATTATAAATGTTACACTGAATCATAAAGAAATTTTCACTGTGCACAAAACGATGCATGAGAAGTTAAAGTACGGAGGGCTAGTTCCAAGCTCAGTCAGAGCAGAGGACGTGATGCTAACTGATTTTTAAAAAAGAGCACAAACAGATACGTGCATAATTGCAAATACGTGCAGCTACAGTATGTGAGACAGAAATAGAGTTTGCAATGCTTCAAATTTGCTCTAGCAGATTTTAAATTCTGAGCAGCAAATTTGAAAATTTTGGAGAGGCTTATATTGAACAACAATCTCAAACTGAGAACTGTATAGAATTTAATTGAATCATAACAGTAAATAAATCAAGTAGCAGTATATTCATTATCTGAGTACTTTTTAAATTTTTGAAAAAAAAAAGGAAATTGTCACAGAAATTTCTAGCTTAATAGAGAGATTAAAAACCTAGAGAAAGGGGCTACATTAGAATTTGCTTCAACAATTAGAATTCAATTAGAATTGCATAATACCGTACACAAAACTGTTTATTCTTTTATTCTCTGGTATTGCTACTGAAAAATATGGTGCATACCAACACATGATTACAGGAGATAAGTCCCATGCTTTTTCTGTAGCGTTCCTGAAGTTTTGCTAGCAGATGAAAATAAAGATTGAAGATTAGTGTAGAATGATCAGATCATCTTCATCTGCTCATTTCCATACCATGAAAAAAACTATAATGACAATCTGACAATATGTAAATCAGTATAATTTGTTGCCTCAAGAATGAAAATATAAGATTGTTAGAGTCTCTTCTTGAGAAAGGTGCCAGCATTAATGTCTTTTGCATGTTCTGCTATATTATCATTGAAATCCATCACTCCATCTACGAGTATTGTCCTAATTAAAGTGGCCTAAGAATTACTTTCCAGCCACAGGCACCTTGGAGATTAGGAAGAGAAACATTACAGGAATCTATATAGATTGTCACCAGAGATAGACAGGTCTACAGGGATGGCATGGAGTGGGCAGAAGGGACAGTGGTGGGAGTAGGAACCAGTAAAAGACTGGTAAGTGCTATGTTTCTTACTTTTGTAATGACAGACAAGCTGCTGTTTTCTTTAGATCATTACTGGGAATATCATCCACACCACATGCACAGTGAGTTTGAGACCTTTGGAGACAACCACTTCACAGAACTGCAGAGTGTACAGCCTCCCCAGCTGCAGCAGCTCTACAGGCACATGGAGATTGAACAAATGCATGTCTTGGATTCTGCAATCCCAACTACACATATTGGACTCAACCATCAGGTATGGTTACCAACTCTTATGCAGAATTTAGATGATAGTTAAGGGCAAGAAACAGAATGTGTCAGGGAATGCATACAAGAGATTGCTGAAACAAATTATATGAATTTTTGCTGTCCAACACTTGACATAAAACTCTTCATTCTCAGGACAAATGTGGTTCAAGCTTTCTTTCTATCTGGACGACGAGAAGCCAAGTTCCTCAAACAGTGCATAAAAAGATAGTTTCAGAATTGTGTTTAATTTGGAATGAAAATCAACTGCTTTGAAATCCTGCAGAGGAACTGGGCCTGAGAAGCTGTGCACTGCCATAGCAAAGGTGTCCATGCCTCCTGGGAAACATTCTGAGCCCCACTGTGGTAGGAATATTTTAAAAATTTCCAAGCATCCCTGGCAATTTTACCTGCCCTGTGCAACAAATAATAACAAAGAAAAGTCATCAGTAATGTTACCACAGAGAAACACATTAGGGCCAACCTACTCATGATTTTATCTAAAAGAAGCTAAATCATGACCTGAAGCACAGTATCTCGTCTCTTCTCAGATTTTACAAAAAGACAGTCATCTGCCCATGAAAATAGGCATTCCAATGTGCAGCAGTCACCAAAGTGTCAGTGAATGATCACTAAAGCTGAAATTATAAGGAGTTCCACGGTACTGCCAAGACACCAGAGCGAAGTGGGCATTGAGATCCTACAGACTATGCTGCATGTCATTATTGGAAGCAATCAGAAAGCTGGGATATTTTGTGCCAAGGAGTCTCCCAGGGCAGGCAAGATACAGATAATATGCTGAATACAAGACAGAGTAGGAATGAGATCAGAGACAGAACTGTTTGCTGATTACCCTGCTGCATATAATGGTGCCATTGCTAAGATTTTGTGAGAAAAACTGCATGCATCTAATTGTTATTTTAGGTTTCTTGTTCAAAGCAAACTGAAATTATAAGCAAATACTGTATTAATTAAACACAAGGAAACAAAGAGTGATTAAGTTAACACTATCAACAGGAAACTGACTTACTGCAAGCCATCAAACTTCTTACCTACAACACAAAAAAAAATCAGGAATAGAATGTAAGATGTAGCTACAAACAAAGAATTAGGAACAGAAAGTTACAAATATAAAAAAACGCTTCATGGAACAGAAGCCTGTGGGAAGCTTCAAGTCGTTTCAGTTGCTCAGTGCAACTGCTAACACATAACAACCAACTGTTACACCCAACCAAAGGCAAAGAAGAAAAGTTAGATATGTTATGAGTGTCCTTGGAAGCACCACCAAAAATCAAGAGAGGGTGCTTCTGCTTAACCTACTTCAGTCTACTCAATTTCCATCTTTCATTTCAGGAGTACAGACACAGAACTAATTTTGTTGTAACTTTCAATAGAGTGTTGTGTTCTCTCTCCCCCACCCCATGCCAAGCTGCAGGAGATAGTCACCATTACCCTCCTCTTCCTTACCAGCTGGGGATCTCTCTTTTTTTTTTTTTTTTTTTTCTTTTACTTTAACCTACTGTAGCTTATGCAAGTGGTATTCAGCATGCTCTGAGGTTCAGACTCTGGTGTGTCTCAGCCACAGACTTAGGTGGCATATACTATATTATTCAAGGCATTTCCACGGAAAGAGAAGCAGGAAGCAAAGTTTATTCATCAGCTGAATTTGCCAGTTACTAGCTGCACCCATGGCTCTCATGCAATGTCATAGTTACAGTTTGCAAATAAAAGAAGAACATGAAAAGATACTTCTCTGATTTTCTGTTGATACCACATTATTTTGTGAAATCAAATTCAAAGCTCAAACTATTCTTGGACAACAGGACCTTCAAACAGGTGGTCTCTTCAAGTACTAAATGAAGAAGAGAATACTTGCTCTGAAGGGAGAATGAAAGGAAAGGTTGGAAAATTGTGAAGAGTTTTAGAAAGAGGAAAACCACAAGTGGATGCCACAGGTCTTGAGACAACACCAGAATATGGAAAGCAGCTAGAAGTTTAAGTTTTCTCTCTCTGAGTTGTATTAATGAGCTGTTTTCTTCAAACACACTAGTGGGACCTCTGCAACTCTGTATGTATTGACCTACATTGAGTTTCAGGCATTGCTAAAGTGGGTGTAAGCAAAAATACAGCAAATAGAGAAAGGAGGGGTGGTGCAGGGGAAGCTTAGGATAGTCCTCAGGTTAGTCTGAGCAACCTCCTTTGCTTGAGACCCTGTTCCTCCCTCACAGCATGTTCCCACCTTCCCCCTCCAGCCCCAGAGGAACTCACTCCCACTCCTCCTCAATACACTGTAGCTTTCCACAGCCTTTGCCTTTCCAGATGCACCAATCTGTTTTCCTCCCCTGAAAGACACTGTCCCACCTTTTCATTCCCCTTCCCCCATGACCCTCTCTCCCTTCCCTCCCACCCCTGAGGCCGCAGCTTTCTTAACCGTAAAAAAGCTAAAGGTGACTCTGTGGTGAGGGCTGAAGTTTCGCTCTTGGGGATCTGACAGGAAGCTTACACACACTCTTACCCAATCCTGGCCTTCCTGCCACGTTTGGCTCCAGCCAATCTGCCAACTCACTAACCGCCAGCTGCTGCACCCCAAAACCAGTGCTTGGCACGCTCCTTATTGGGACATTTTCGACTGGTGCAAAACTCATCTGAAAAGCACCACTCGGCCAAGCCTGACACGGGGTGGGTGGTGTGACTCACGAAGTGAACACCCACTCCCTGCTTCAGCGTGTGAGCTTGTACAAAGGGAATCAGGCTCAAAATGCCCTGTTCGGTGGAAGGAATGAAAGGCAACTCAAAAGGAGCTCACCTTACAGGAGTAGCAATCTGGCTCATTTCATGAGAAACACGTTTTATTTGCTGCTGAATTTGGGGGATTTTTAAAACTTTTTTTAAATGTTGAAATTGAGTTCTTACTCCACACCCCTCAGCCTGATTTATTTCTCCTGCTTCAGTAAGGAGCTGCAATAATTCTTGGCAACTGGTCTCAATCCCTATCAAACTAGACAGCAACTGAGAATTTGCAGAGCTGAGGTATATTCCATACTGCTTGTGACAAGACCTCTATATAAGGGCAAGGGAATTCAGCACAGAAAACAGCTTGCCAGCTTTGCAGATGAGAAATCCCCATTGATGAGGAATTTTCAGATAACCACGTAGGAAAAGAGAACATGATCCAATATGATATATCCCCAGCAGTAAGGCTATTCCTCTCTTCAAGGGGGAAATTCAGGACAAGAAGCTGACAAACCTGTGTAACCCTGGCTCCACAGATGGATGCAGTCCTGCAGCGATTCAGTGTTGTCAGAAGGTACTATGTCTGAGAAAGGAAGAGAACAACAGAGCCAAAGGCAGTCAAAGTGGCTATGCCAAGACAAAACTGACCAGATCTGCAAAATCTGAAAGAGTGGTTCCAGAAAGGCCATGTTAGAAAAAAAGTTCATTTCAAAAGCAGTTTTATACTAGGGATAAAATCCCTAGGGATAAGCAGCACAGATCAGAAACTCATTAGGAAGAATGTTATCTTGGTTTATAATCACTACACAGAAGGAATGTTGCGATGTTTCAAAAGCAGTTAAAGTATTTTCAAAGCAATTAGTACCAACAGAGCATTTTCTATACAGAAGGCTTGAGTGTAAAATGTAATTTTTGAAAAATGTTCACATAATTATCAATGTATTAGGCAGAGGCATCTGTCATACGAATATATTGTCTTCAACCAGAAAAAACAAAAACAAAAACAAAACAACAACAACACACAAAACAAAACAAAAAACCGCAGTAGGTTCTTAGCCCATTAGGAAACCTGGTACCATGTGCGACTTTTTCCACCTTCTTAAGTAGGGTTCTCCTACTTAAGCAGTACAGCTTTCTCTACCCCCAGCAAGAAGAAATGTGTCTAAATTAGAAAGAGAAGGTTACTGAACTGGGGAGATATGGGAGAAGGGGGACAGTACCACTTGCATAGGATATAACCTATGGGAAAGTTCTGACTTTCACAACTTCGTTCCTCCTTCTCTCCTATTTGAGATGCATCTTTACACATGTGTAAGTGTTGACTGTTACGTGTTTTTTTTTTTGGTGCATAGTATTTATTTTTAATGTCAATGACTAAGTCACTCACTCTAAACAATCTCATATACCTTTTGCTTTCTTTCCCCTTCCTCTGTAACTCTCTCCATGATATCTCCTTTTTCTCTTGATGTCCCACCCTCTATCACTATTTCCTCCCTCTGCTATTCTTTTCTCCCAAAGGTTTCCTATTTGCCCCGGATGTGCCTACAGTACTCCTCTCCACCGCAGCCCAGTTCTGATGAGGAGGACATAGAGAGGCAGAGCCCCCCACTGGAGGTATCAGATGGGGAGACCGATGGTGTGGACCCTGGGCCTGGAATTATGCATGGTGAAACAGGTCAGTGAAAACAGAGGGACTTTACCGTGCTATGTGCTGAGCAGCTGTTACATTACCATGACAATAATGAATAAACTAATAGAACTGCTGTGCTAGTATTTTACCCCACTGCCCTGTCTCCTTGCACTCTCCTGTCTTCTGAATCTTTTGTGACCATAACCGCGTCTGTATCTCAAATACCATTTCTTCTTGTACTCCTGCTTTCTCCTGCCCTGCTTATTCAGGCTTCTTCCCAGCTTTTGACATTTCTATCCCAATTTCCATTAGCAGATGGGAAAACCAAGGCAAGAAGCTCAAGGAACTGATTTTTAAAAATACCGAGCTGCGTTTGCTCAGTACCTAAAAGTTTGGTTTTGTATAACCTGCCCAAATTAGCTTCAGATTAGTTTCAAATTAACAATGTTTTTAATTATCTTCAAGTTAGAAAATTAATTTAAAAACTCATTTGGAATTCCTTATTCTCATTTTTTAATTCTCAGAACAGCCATCCATGTTATGTCCTCACAGGATAACTCTTTCTATGGCTATAAAGGCTGCAAACTGAAGAACCTATGTGACTGACAAGCTAGCTGAAACAGTTATATGAACTATATAATTTCTGTTTCATCAAGGACTACGCAATAATACTAATGCTCCACTGCTTTTCTTCTCTGTTTCTCACACAGGCAGCAAGAAAAAGATACGTCTGTATCAGTTCCTTCTGGACCTTCTTCGCAGTGGAGACATGAAGGACAGCATCTGGTGGGTGGACAAGGAAAAAGGTACTTTCCAGTTCTCCTCCAAACACAAAGAAGCATTGGCGCACCGCTGGGGCATCCAGAAAGGCAATCGCAAGAAAATGACTTACCAGAAGATGGCACGGGCTTTGAGAAACTATGGCAAGACAGGGGAGGTCAAGAAGGTCAAGAAGAAGCTGACCTACCAGTTTAGTGGAGAGGTGATGGGAAGGGGGGTCACTGATAGGAAGCATTATCCTCATTGAGGCCATGGGACCATAAGCAAGAAAAATATTAAGACCTCCAGGCTGGATACCAGCAGAGTAGATGGACGCATCTTTCTCTTTGCTTCCTGTGCCCCCTTCTCTGCCTTTAAAGGGCCTTTGCCGTCAGATGTTTCTGGTACGAATTCCCTTCTTCAGCATCTGAGAATCCTAAACGTGACAGAATTCTTTGCTTCCATCCTACAAGTTGGACAGAGTTGGGAAATTTAAACAATGTACAAATACGTTACTGTCAGGAAAGATTTTTTGATTGTATTGTAACTAAAGAATACAGCTGATGAAGTTTTGCCTTCAAAGGTGGTGCTGTGTCATTCACAGTGACACTGCATTAGCTTACAGCTTTGAAACTAGCATTAATACAGGCTCTGCCGCAGCTCTCAAGGCTAGAGAGAAGTTTGCAGATCTTGGAATGATACTCATTCTTTTAAATAGTAATAACATGTACATATTTAATAAAATTTGATATAATGAAGTCCTAGTGTTTGCATAATAAATGATTACTTCACAAACAAATCTCACGTGCATTCAATTATGCAGATATAGCTCTCCTGCGGTACTTGAACAAAAGGCATGTTGGGCTACAGGGCTTTATCCATCTATCCCTACTTAGAAACATATCAATGCTGTCAAGCTAAGTACCAGAGATAATCAGTGAAATACATTACTGTGAAAGAGGCTATAGTACTAAAGTCAATTTTAAAATATATTTATATATCATCATTATTTTTTCCTGTGCCAATGAAGCCCTGCCAATTGAATAACTTCTATTCGCTTATCCCAAGAGTGCCATTTATAGCTCTATCCGGTTCAGAACATAACAATTAACCATGTTCTTCTGTGGTTTCACTCATTTTCCTGCTCCTGTTCTTTCCTGTTGCTTGCTTACTCCACAGTGGTATCTTGATTTTAGCTTATGAACCTTTCTGGGAAATGAGTTGTCTTTAACCGTGTTTTTGCAGATTTCTAGTTCAACAGGTTTTTAAGCTTCTAATTGTGGAATTTAGTCCCTACTGTAAAACAATAGTAACTAATAACAACTGCATTGTAAAAATTACACTCAAAATGCAAAATAAAAGAGAATTCAACACCTGAGATACAATGGTAAAGTTACCCCGTGCAACGGTAAAGTTACCCCCGTACCATGGGGTACAGTTACCCCGTGAAAACACATAAGAAAACCTACATCAACCGACACTGAGAAAATCAGCACTTTAACATTTAACATTATTTAACATATCTTGACTGTGGTTAAGCACTCAGAAATCAGGAGATGTCATAATGACTGAAATGAACAAAGCATTCTTTTGCCATTTCTACATGCCATTTCTACATTCTAATAGTTTAGTTACACGGTTACAGAACTTCAAACAAAGCTACAAAATATTCACCCCAACTCCAGTACATACCTGAAGTACTGGAAAAATAATTCATGAGTTATTTATACTCATAATCGCTGCATATATTCATAGCCTGTGACCATCACCAATAGAAAAATATGTATTTTGGGATGTTATAACAAAAACAGTAAACTAGGTGGGAGAAATTAAATTCCAAAATAGATGAGGTGAAAAGAGAAAGGTCTGAAATAAAGGGAAGGGTTTTATTTAACAATGTTAAGCAGTAGCAGAACTTGCAAAACATAAAAATTTGGAAGACTCTACTAAACCTGGAGCTTTTCAGAACTTCTTCCTCGTTGAAACCAGAAAGAGTTGAAAGTGATGAACTTCTTACAGACCTGAATTGGGTAAGTTACATCTAAACATGGTCACTTTTATCTACACTAACAGTCTCACTGTGGAAATGAAAAGTCTGGTGACATCACTGGCTACAGTGAATCTTTGCAGCCAAAGAGAAAGAAGCTTTTGTTTTAAAAAGTTCATGGTGCAGCACTTCCCAAATCTTGTTCCCAGTTGATGAACACAATAAATATGTCAGTCAGTGCCAGAGATCAACTGAGGGTTAAAAGTAAGTAAGGGCTTCAAGGACTATCACCATCAAAGGCAATAATAGTAGAAATTTTATTTCCATTTTACAAAAAATCTTGCAACCTAACTTTTCGTTACTGTTCTTTTAGAGTCATGTATGTTCTCCTATTCAAGCATTTTATATTAAATTAGGGTTAGGATATGTCAAAAGCTATGAAACAATTTAAGAGATTTTGTTTCTAAAATTATATTGTAACAATTTACTTCCTACAGGACATAATGTAAAACTCATTAAATAAGACTTGTACAAACTCAATCTGCATCCATATTGTAATTGTATGTTGGAAGCTCAAGACACTGTAGCTCTCAGAGGACTAGAGCAGCACTTGACACTGACATAATCAGGGTTTCTTCAGTCCTGAGCTAGAAACTCAGGACTTTTCTGCTTGGATGTTATGATGACTGTACACCATTGACTTGCTACTAGAAAGAGATAAAAGACATTTGCCCTTATCAGACTTGCAGGTTTGATGTTCAAGAAAACAGGAGGATTAATTCCTCTCTTCATAAAAATATCTTAATCAAAAACACAGCTGAAAAGCAGAACTGATCATTTTCTGACACTGTAGTTTGGAGAAGAAGGATCATTTCCTCTTGCAGGAAAACTGATAACTGAAAACTAGTAAGCTAATTGTGAAGATGTTTAGGATATCACTAAACATATTTCAAGCTTGTAAAAAGCTTTCTTAGATCTCAGAGACAAGGTTTTCTGTTTTTCTAGCAAGTCTCACATAGAAAACAATTACATGTTGGAAAAATAATGCAAAATTAAAATACTCAGAAAAGACAAGAAGCTTTAAATGAGTGATTTGAGGTCTGTGCATTAGTTTAAAATATTATTTTAGAATAGCTGGTTGTGCTTGAATTGAAAAATTTGCATTTTACACTGGTTCTGTCCACAAGTGACATGGAAATGGAAACTGAAAAATCTGAGGAAAAGTATTTCTGGGGACGTTATTATTTATAATTAAAATATTTTTTTAAAAATATTATTGAATATAGTTTAACAAGCAGGCTTACAATTTTGTTTCTCTCCAAAGTTGAAATCTTTTTCTCTTCCTCTTGTTAATACTTTGAAGTACTGTTTCTAAAAATATTCAATCCCCATCTGTTTCTGGTTAGGTTTTTCATCTGTGGCATAAAGAGTCTGAATAATCATGTGTTGCAGCTGTGAAGGAGACCAAATGATGATGCTTCTCCACCACAGTACCGTTTGTATCTCATCCAATCAAACTGCTCTGGATAGTAGGCTGTCTAATCAAGCTGAATTAGCACCATTTGGTTGCATATGCAAACAAGAAACTCTTTGGCTGTTTTAGAGAAAAATAAAAATAAATGTAACAAAATCACTGGTTCAGAAAATTTACATAGAAGCAAGCATACTTTTCTCTTAAAGTGTCCAACTGACAGACAGGCAGAGGTGCTGGAAAAATGTAGATTGGGTCATTATCTGTACAGATGACCTACGATTAGCACAAATTTACTGGAACATTTTGCAGCCCACTGCTGTTAGAGATTAACAATCCTTCTTTCATAGCAAGCGTTCAAAATACAGCTAGATATTCAATTTACATATGATCTTTGCAGCCTACTTTAAAGAAATCTAGCAGTTTTATTAGCTGCTGACTAATCAATTCTGGTGGAACAATATTATTCAAAAAGTTATTACTAAGCTAAATCCAAAATTCGGAACCTCCTACAATATATTAGACTCCCTCCAACCATATACCAGAGTTGTACAAGGTAGAAAATTTGCAATGTTTGTACTGAGGAATAATCTGCTTATAACAATAAACAGAGATACCATATCCTTTTTAGCTCTATCCAGCCCAAGAGAGTTTTAGACTTCTCTAGTTCTCAGCTGCTACTCATCTACAGCAGGGAGAACTGCAGTTAAAGGTGCTATCATTTGTTTTCCACCTGACAGTTCACATTTATCACATCCCACAGATTTCCTGAAAAATACATATATTCATATCCTAACACATTTACTGTTTTATTGTCTCCTCCTTTATTACCTTTTATCTTCACAACCTCACTTCCAGACTCATATACTGCTAGAGACTTATAATCTGTGTCTTCATTTCCTATTTCAATGGGGTTTGTGCTCTGTTCTTGCCAACTTTTTTCCTCAGTAAACCTGCTGCCTCAGTTCAGTTTTATTACTTGTACCCTTGTATCTCTTTTTCTTTCTGCCATCTTCCTATGTTTTTGTTCCCTCTTTCAAATCTCACAACAAAAGCCAATTCGCAATCATCAAGTTTAATTCATACTACAGTGCCAACCTCATAACAAATATATGTATCACATGGCAACTCATTTCAGTTTAGTACTCTGTTCCCCTAATTCACTCTCATTGCATATTGTAAATTAATAGCAGAGACCATTGCACATTATAAATTAACAGCAGAGACTTTACCACAGATAACAATACAATTAATCAGCATTTTTCTTTGACAAAGCCCAGAGCAGCATCTTCTCCACGGGAATCCCACTCTTAAGTGTTCAAAATAGATGGCTTACTGGTATTGAAGACTGGGATATCACATACACTACAGCAATCTGGGCACAAATTCCAAGAATTTGCATTTATTTCTTACTTGTGTGTTGACTTGCTATCTCACCATCTTTCCTTGTTCTAAGCAATAATCAAAAGAGATTCACATAATTTCACATATCCATATACCTAAACCACTAAAAATGTAAAGCTTTTAATAACCAAAGATACCCTAATGAACCCACAAATTTCATCCTACAATCAAGTAGACAAAGAGCTTTGCTCTTTGAGGCGATTTTAGCATAGCTAGAACTTCACTAAGTTTCACCTTTCCTCTCCAACAAATTTGCCTGTTGCAATTCAGTTGCCCAGCTCAGCCTGGGCATTAGGGAGGCCTGTATACAGCTAAAGTCATCAGAGTCCTATTCCAAGAGCTGGGGAATGTGAACTTCTTCCAGAGAAGATGAAAACAGCAGTAGGCTGCAGATAGCCTTTTTCGCATTCTCTTTCCTAACTCACGTGTGTCTGCTTTAGCCCCATTTATTTCCCTCACAACATCTCACATCACCACACAGAAGCACAGAGAAACTTAGGCTGGAAGGGACCTCTGGAGCTGACCTCATCCATGCCCCTACTCAAAGCAGGCCAATCCGATAGGTTTCTCCGGACGACTTTCTTTTCGTTCTGTTTCTTTCCATTCTCTCGGCTCATACAGCCACATCCCCCTTCTTTATGCCTTCTGTCCTCCTCGGCGTTACTTTTTACTATTGGGGACCCAAAGCAGTACGTGAGAATGAGCAGAGCAGTCTATGGACAGAAGGAGAATGAGGATGTGGTAGAGCAGATAAGGTGTAGCAGGAGGTGGTGGAGGAGAAGGAAGGGTGGGAGGAGGTGCTGGGGAGACCAAGGTTATGCAAAGGATTGGGGAAGCGGCTTTGTGGTAGGAAGGAATGCAGTTTCTGTGCTTTAAGGCTCCCTCTGAGCTTTTGTTTTAACTCCCCAGCAGCAGAGCAGCAGTGCTCTTCCTATGAGAAGCCCTTTGACCACTGGTGCCTTTGTGCAGAATGCTCTGATGCCTCTGTTTTATGCAAAGCAAAGAAAGTTTGGGTGCTGAGCTGGCCATTTGCGTATACAAATTAGTCTGGGTTTCTTTTAGGTTTAACTAACTAATTTTCTGGGTTTTGAGTGTTTGCTTTAGAAATATAACTCTAGAATTCTTCTTCAGATGTGCCCTCTTCCACTTTTTCCTACCCACCAACACTGTACCCTGTTCCTTTCTCAGCCAGTCCCAGTTATCCACTCCCAGCTCTTCTTTCAGGTTTTCTCCTTCTCTAGCCCCAGTCACCAGATGCTTCCATATTTATTGGAACCCAGTGGCTTTATTCTTAATGTCCAGCTAGTCTGGCCTCTTCCTCAGACCAACTTTTCTCACATGCGCCAGAGTCATCTTCTCATTATGCGAATGGTTCTCAGTTCCAATATATTTGTTCAGCCATTTATAGTTTTGCCATCCCACATCCTCTTACAGTTTCACTCTTATCACCTACAGACTCCCAGTTCTCTTCCCTCTCCACTTGTACACCAGCTCCCCATTCAATATTCCTGTCCTTTGAGAATCTATTTCAAACCCCTCCCACAACCTCTAGCCTCAGTTTTCTTCTCTCCACCCATCCCCTTCATCACACATTTTTATTTCCTTGTCCCACTCTACTTGGTCTTTCCCCTTCTCTCTCCGAAGGTCCAATCCTTTGCCCCCCATGTTTAGATGAGGCAGCTTTCCCCTCTGTTTTGCATGCGCTGGAGAGAGATGCTATCTGGAACACAAGACATACTTTCTGGTTGCTCTTAGTTCAAGCATGTGGATTCAGCCCAAGACCCATAACACACCAGAGACAAATGCAGAGAAAATTCTCCTGAACCCTACCTGGACCACAACTAATACAGTCAAAACTCTTTCAGAGGATAAAATCTACGTTGTTCTCACTGAGCACGTGTAAACTGCATTTCTTTTCTCTAATCTAGAATATGGAGCAACTCCAGTTAATTAGCATGCAGCCAGTCAAAATTGCACCCCTGCAATGAAAGCCACTTAGCTGTCAAATCTCCAGAAAGATCCAAAACACGGGACATAAAGTGCAGGGATATGAAATGGTTGTGCAGAGGCAAGCTCAGACAAGCAGGGTCAGCACTACCCAGACCTAGCAAGCCCTGGTAGACTCCAGTTCTGTCAGGGAGGTGAAGTGCCTTCGCACAGTACACCTCAAAGATCTGCGTGTCAAAAGCACAAAGGAAACACCCTGACTGGTTTCATGGGTTGCAGCACTTCAGGGAGTGGATTCTGCTGGACCTGTGCTCTGCACGCAGCCAGCTCAGCTGTGCCTGCAAATCCACAGCCCCTGGAGCTGCAAATATAACTACCTTGTCCTCAGAAACTGCTGAGGTCGTATTTTCACAAAACAAAACTAAGACAGAGAGACAAATAAACAGAGACGGAGCAAGAAATCAAACAAAATGACAGAAGCTAAATGCAGAAAAAGACCCCAGAAGACAGGCAATATATGTATTTTCTGCCTCAAGAGCTAAATTTGGGCAAAGTTGTAACAATCTAAAAATAGTCTTTTAATGGGAAGTTGGTTAGTCTGATTAACAGGAGGTGCTGCTAAATTTGTCTACAAATAACAAATCCTTGAGTGTTTTATATAAGCCATGCTGCCACTATCCAAAATCAGGAAGATGCATCACATGGTCTGTCAGTGCAGGCCATCTCTTACTGTTGTTTTTAAACTTGACTTTGAAATACGTGAGTACAGCCACTGTCGGCAGCAGAGAACAGGAATTTCAGACTCGCAAGCTAATTCCCCTGACAAGGAAGGACAGCCTTTTCCCTCTCGTTCCCTTCAAATAGCAAAGCCCAGAAGACATTTATTATGCATTTCTTCACTATGCTTCTCCATCAGTTCCATTTGAATATAGGATGAAACTTCACGCACTTTCTAAAAAGTCATCTAGTGTTGTGGTACGCTGATAAGTAGCTATCATAATCTGCTATACAAATGCATCTATTTTGGGCCAGTGTCGCAACCGCTACCATATATTTCATTTGCATAGTAGTTTTGTTATTAACAGCAGTTATATAAATAAATAAATATAATGTAGAAAATGCTAGAAAAAAAAGAATTATCGCTACAATGCTGCCACCTGGTAACCAGAAGTGTAATAGCAGGGAAGACATTTCTTTTGCCCTGCCTTGGACAACCTGACACTATTTTAAATAATATATTTAAAATCACAAAAATTGCAAAGTTTTAACTGTGGAAGAGGATCATTTCCCTGTATCAGCTGAAATAATTCTCCTGGCTCTGTTTCACTGTGGGGAAGAAGTAAGTCATACCCTCCCAACATTAAACTCGATTTTGAATCCTGGAAAGTATCTATGGAGAATGACCAGCTAAGGGACTGACTCACTGCAGTACTCATTATATATGCCACTTTTAAGGACAGAAATATTCAGAATTAAGTCCATGTTTAAAAGTATTTATGTCTTTCAGTACCTTGCTGAATTAAAACTATACCACTAAATGTTTACAAAAAGAAACATACCTACAGTAAGAAAGATATGGAATAGATAAATTAAATCCTGATCAAAGAGATCCAAATAAAATAATATATCAGGTGTTTTCAGAGGTGGAAAATCCATTCATGAAAAGGAAAATGCTACAATCACATTAAATATGGAATATTTATTTAAACAGAGAAAAAAAATATATATATATATATAATGTTTGGGAAACATGAAAAGCATCAGGAAACAGTACCCAGACACTTATGAGAACCCATAGTGCCTCAAATCTAAAAAATTCCTAACTGGCTGTGATAAATAAGAGGCGTGACAACAAAACAGTATGAGCCTATTTACGTGATCCTAGCAAGCACCACTGGGATGAACTCCTGCATGTTCCGCTCCCAGCACTAATAAACACAGTCCATTGCCTAGCATTCCTTTGTAATACACAGTGGGAATGCTACATCAGCTGGTTATATATTTGGTAGTGACCTAATATCCAATCATATTTTATTTTTCAGATTAGCTTTTTTTTTTTTTTCAATTTCCTAGGAAACAACAGCGCATAGACAGCTTCTGGGATACTATCCACAAATAACATACCCTTAGAATTCTTCGAGAATTATCTACCCTTAGAGAGAAATTTCCAGAGAAACACGCAAACGCAATTCTTCTGCCAGCCATACGATGGCAGGATTAACTCCCCATCTCCCTGGAGGAAGCAGGACCTTTCCATCACTGTCACAGTGGTGGATGTGAACACTTACATACACACCGTCGTCAGACACACGGCTGAGAATTTTACAGACAAATATATTATGAGAAGAAAGCAGCAAATAAAGAACAATGTTTCCATACCTAGTGTCAGGTTTAAAAGTGTTTTAATATAGATTTGCACAGTTGTATTTTTTGTTTTAAGAAAATTGGAGGTGCTCTGACGAAAGTGTAGAGAGCATTCAACACTCAGACATTGAAGGACAATTTCTATTCTCCCAGAACAAGAGGATATTCTAATTAGAAACTGGAAAATTCAAAATCAAAATGGAATTCCTATTTTTAAAATGTCTACTTCAACAGTGAAATCACTATTATTGGAAAACATTGAGTCCAAGGACTTAATAACGTCATTTTAGAAATAAAGGAGTATTTAGGTGACACAACACTATTGAGATTGCCAAGAACTTAAAAGAAATATTGAAGATGTATTTAAGCCAATATCTGTTAGCATTCAGAAAGACATCTATGTTAGATATGAATTATCCCACATTAAACTCCTCCAAGGCTCTCAGCTCTTGCTTTGAAGCACCTTTTACTGGACACTCACGGAGAACAAATACAGCCCTAGAGAATATGATAAATACTACAGGCCTGCATTTTAAAGAGGTTCTAAATCAGCACACATTTCCTTTAAAACTATGCAAATCGGTTTATTTCCACTTACACCATTTTAGTTCATGTTAATAAAGGCCTATGATGCTAACTGTAAAAAATGATGATGACTTGAACAGACTTCTGAATCCAGATCTAAGAAAACACTTCAGCATGCTGTGGTTTGTATCGTATCAAGTACTTCAGAACATACCGTAGAGACTTTCAATAAAAGTAACCCTTTGCTAATAGGTGAGGGAGAAAGGATGAAGTAGTGAAACTAACTTCTCGAAGCAAAGTGATTCCTGAGGAAGTGAAGCATATTCTGATGGCGATTACAAGAGTTTCATGTTTTAAGTATTGCAGAAGTGACTTCTAGTCAGCTGATTTCCCCTGTAAACATTATTTCAAGGACACTTGCCAGAGAGGCAAATAGGTTGGAAAGAAATGTGCATAATGTGGATAATCTGCTTATTTTTTTTCTTTCTCCCAACTTCTATGTTAGTTCTGCCTCCTGTAGCCTTCCTTGTCTAAGGTTGCAAGGAGACAACCCTCTTTCCAGAAGGGATTTTGATGTTGTTCCCATGTGTGCTGGGATCAGCTCTGGAGAGAATAACAGGTTAAAGGCAGTTCTTTAATAGAGAGAAATATTTAACAAAAGAATAATGATCTTCACTAGTCGAGTGGCTGATTTTTCATACTGTGGGACCCAAGCCCTTTGAAAGACTCCAAGCCAAAGCTGACAGCCTAGACCTCCTGATTCCCAATGAAATGCCACAGGCACAAGACAGTGTATCGAAAACATATCATGCTAATTTCTGCTCCATTATAAACAGAGGCAATGGGAGATATATACAGGTCACATCATGATCAAAATCATGAGAGGAATAGCAGCAGTCATTCTTGCATTTTCTTATTTGTCAGGCTACCCAGAGAGTTAGATGTGAGGGACAGATAGGAAATAAAGTGAATGATGTGCTGCATGCACGTTTGTCTTTTCTGAGCTCCCTACCAAAAGCTGAGATCCTTTAGACTGAGATTTTTACAAGTTAGTACAAGTGGAGAAACTAAAAACCAAGTATTTTTTAAATTCTCTCTTTTTTTTTTTAATACTAGTGGCAGCTGACATATGCTAAATATTTGGCCTACAGAGTTTCTCTGGCAAAGCTTGAAATTAAAAATGAGACAGTCAAAAGTTACAGAAAATGGGTGCACCAACAAGTTGATAATGCAATGACCGGAGCATGAAATGGCAATGTGAGAGCTATTTCCTGGTGAGATTTCCCCCTGATCTCTTTTGTTGTTGTTTTGTTTTTGCCAGCAAAATTAAAACTTTTAGAGGTATCTAATAGAACCCTGGAACCATTTTTGAAATGGTGCTTTAAAAAAAAAAAAAAAAAAAAAAAAGAGGGTTGCTAGTTTTCAAGTAATGTATGCTGCAGATCAAGTGGGTGGATGGGGAGGCAGGACTGAAACTATTTAAGTAGTGTCACGCTTTATAGTTGTGACTGCAAAGGTCAGTAAAGTGTAAGTGTCTGAAAAAGAAAGTTATTTCAAGAAGTTTTGCATTTAGTTCTACAAACACCGTCTTCAGTAGAGGAGAAAACTGAAAAAGAAAAAAAGCTCTGTGAGGGTCTGTTTGTTTCTGACACGATTATAACAATAGCAAAGTAGCGAGAATGCAAGCAGATACATACTTGTAGTAAGTACAGAACAAACATACAAGATACGTAATTATGAGATCCAGTTTACAGAATGTGCTATAAGCACGGCAGTGTAGGAATTCTTAATACAATACATATGTGAGGCTGGAAAATGTACTGTACGCATGTGCAACATCCAATTGTGCTCCGGTTTGCACCAACAGCTCAGCAGTAGCCAGTATTGGATGGTTTGAGCTCTCTGGCTGCTGGAACTTGGCTATATTTATCCTGGCTGATGTAGCCTGTCAAGTGTGTCCTGCTGTTGATAAGGTGCCGTAGTTGACAACAGAGGGGGCTCAAGGGGGAGGAGCAGGATGGGGGCTTCCACCAAGTGTTTCTTCAGGGGGTCTCAAAAGCCCTGCAGACTCATTCCTGTTTAGCTCAGACCCTGCTTCCTAGATACAGCTGGGAGCTTCATCAGAAACAAAGTGAAGATGCCAGAGGCTGTAAAGAAAACAGGTAAGGATCATAACTGCCAAACAAAGGCTGAGAATGGCTTGACAGAGAAAAATGGAAGTAGCTTTCATATGCCAGAAAAAAAATAGATGCCTCAGGGAAAAAAAAATAGAGAGGAAAAAGAGATGATATTTTATAAAGTTATAAATGTGATCTTGCAGAGAAAACAGTGACAGGATTATCTCAAGAGACTTTGGATGAGGAGAGAATAGAGGTTTAATTCTTAGATTCCTTTCTTATCTCATTTCTTCTCACAGTCACCTTTAGGGCTGTGAAAAAAAGCTTGTAATCTCTCTCTTGGGCAGTTGGGCAGTATAAAAGTCTCCCAAGTTGTTTTTGTGGTGTTTTTTTTTGTTTGGTTGGTTTTTGATCCTGATGCTTTTCAGGAAGTGTAAGTGGCAAACTTTGATGTTATTTGCTGGTAGTGAAATCTCTGTGAAAATGAAAGCAAATGGCACCTGGCTCAGAGCTTACTCTTTCTAGTTCTTCCATCCAGTGACAGTAGAGCTCTAGGAAAAAAAAGGAGACACTGTACTATAAAGAATGTATGCATATTTCCTTTCATTCACCCTCCTCCATCCTCTCCTGTTGAGCCAGAAGATCTTCTTATAATAACATGCAGTTCGCAGAGTTAGTCAATAGTAACTGCTGATACTTATTAAAGTAGGCCTTTGTACTTTAAACAGGCATCAGTCGCCGGTTAGGCTGGTCAATGGGAAAATCTGCTGTGCTCAACACTACAAACGAGCCTACAGCTGTTAAGAAGAACTTTCATTTTGGCCAAAGTATTTGGAATCAGACACTGCAAGAAAACAAAAACAACCTATATCTCCCATTAAGAACTGCAAAGCGCTTAAGCATGATTAGCTTCAAGAACCTTCTTTATACAATAACTCTGAAATGACAGGGGTGTCACCAATACCTCAATTTTATCACTTGATGTTCTTCAAGCTGCAATTTCTGAAATCTGATGGAAGTAGAATCTTATATAAAAATAAGTATAAACCAGACCTTGTAATTGTAGAGAAAACCTTGAAAATGTAAGTTGTAAAGGTTCAGCAATCACCAAAAAAATATGTTCATAATCATATTCTATTTTTAAACTCACTTGATTTTTGAGATTCATTGAAATGTCTAATGCTTGTGATTGGCAATGCTAGTAAAAATAAATATGACAGAGTAGGGAAAATTTGACGGTGTGATCTCCTAGGCATTGTGACTTGATTTGTTATGGTTTAACAGCCTTTAAATTAACATTTTCAACCTCTGGGGATGGGAGGCAACTTCTTCTCTGACTGTGAAGAAGTCCAGCTTTGCTAGCTAATGGTGAAGATAAATTCTGTTCCAGTTTATTTCTCCAGAGGAAAGAAATCTAACAGGTGTCTAACAACACTAGTCCTACGCAATCCTTATGAACAAACCAGCCCAAACACTGTGATTATCGCAGCAGGGGGAGGAAAAGCTCTTATTACCTACTCTAACTGAGACAGAACCAGTCACATGCCCCATAACTTGGGAGGGATCTTCTCTTTCTCCCAAGAGACATTAATCCCTCTGGTTTTCTATTTCATGTTGTTTATACAATTCAAGTCACTTCACGACAGGATAATATTCAGCATAACCTCAGGAGGGCTGAATAAGCACCTTATAGTTCATACCTGGACAAGTCATGATTTCTGCCTTTCACATACCATATAGTTAGAATACTGAAGAACACTGAGAGATCTTCAGCCTTTATTACTGAAATTAGGGCACCTGGTGTACAGGTAAGGGAAAATGCTTCATGCCAGAGAATGATCAGAGATATTCTGCTGTTGTAACAAACCTTTCAACATGTATAAATAATTAAATAAACTAAAACAGTGAAATAGACTTCCCAACAGTCATTCTTTTACTTTAAATTGTCCAGCTGAAACCCTTCAGGATGAGTCTCCGTCCCATTTCTTTACACAACACCAAAAGAACTGGCATGGCTTTCCGGAAAGTTGATACATTCCTGAAGACCAACAGCATTTAGAAGACCTGCAGCAATTCATTTTTAGAGCAAACTATCAAACATTGAAAAGCATTATTTTTTGCAGACTTCCATAACAGAAGTATTATATTCTTTCCTTTGTGTCTTATACATTTCACAGTTGACCTCTGCTCAAAGGTTGGCTTTTTAAAAAGTTTTAATCTTTTTTGTTGTTGTTGTTGTTGTGAAAACTCAAGAAGGTTAAAAAAAACCCCAACCATTTCCTTAACATTATTTTGCAACATTAAAAGGAAACAGCTGACCTTTTAACACCAAATTTAGTAGATAAATGGGACTTAATGGGAAATGTATGCATTCCTAAATTGGGAAAAAGAGAAGTCTGGCATTACTCACCTTCTCTGAAAATCAGTAAAATTTTTATTCATGTATTTTATATATTGAGGAGTCTGGATTTTGCAGTTCAGATTAAGAATTTTTATCAAGGGTTTATAAATAATCTGGCTATAAGTACAGAGAAATTTTTGGCATTCCATAATAATAGGCACTATTGCATAATGAAGGATAGCTTCTAGAATTTTAGCTGGAATATAAGCTCCTCATTTAATGTTTGTAAGCACCTAGCACAGTAAAGTACTGCTCAGTGTTAAAATGGTCCATGATAATGAACTTTTGTGCACTACAGGAGTACAAAAATCAATGATAACAATTTTTATAGATATATTTTCCTTTTTCTTTTTTTTCTTTTTCTTTTTTTCTTTTCTTTTCTTTTTCTTTTTTTTTTTTTTTTGGTAATTGAAGGTTCAAAGTAAGCTGAATATTACCATCCCCATTTTACAGCAAGTATGATGGGTGCATAGAGAGAGAGGTGACAGGTTACTGAAACTATTCCTCGCCTGTTGCTCATGTTACAGGAATTTACAATCTCAGCTGCTGAAGTAGGCAAGGAATGATAAGATTGAGTAGCTCAACAGCTTTTGGATCAAGGAATGATTAAGCTTGTAATTGCAAGAAGCCACTTAGGTCCTGAATGAGGAATGCACAGAATCTTTATATAGTTCCTCACCAAGGAATTTACAAGCTCCATTACTGAAGTCTGTTTATCCACAGTTTGGCTTTTAACTCAATGGAAGAGCAAATGGTAGAAGAGGAGAACTTAATGCCAAGTATAAGTACTAAAGCAAAGACAAATTTTCAACATGAAGCCTTAACAAATTAAGGAACTACAAAAGCTAACACTACTTTTTAAAATTTTAATTCAATATGGTGGCCATGTACATATTTCAATACAGAATGTGAAGTAAGCTAACTCAGCTCTATGGGAGAAAACTGCTGACTGTTTTTTCTAGTTATCACAAGTTTCTGCTGGAGCTTGTAGCCTGTGCGTTCAACCAGATTGATTAGATTCTCCTAAAACACTTACACCTTTTACGGTTTTTGTTTCAGAAAGGTAGGAATAATATTTGAAATGCTTATTCTAACACAAATTCTCCTTAAGTGCTTATCTCTCTCTCCTGCAAGGACTTATCACAAATAATGAGTGATGAAGAGCTAAAGTCAGAGCCACCGCTCTGAAAAGCGAGATGAAATTTAGAAACAAAAACCACAACAGGATGGCTCTCCTCTATCACTCTATCTATTTAAAACCACTATTGTGGAATCAGCACCTCTTTGATTTCTGGTACTTCACACATACTTTGAATTCAGCGATTTTAGGGGAACTTTTCCATCTAATGCTTGTGATTCTTAACAAGCTGAATCAGTTACAGGATGTGGCTAGGAAGTGAAATGATTCCAGTTAATTAAACATTATTTTAATACATATCTTCATTTTTTCTGGCAATCACCAAATAAGCATTTCTCCTCTAGCATTTAACACTAGCTTTTATTCTTATTTGAGATACAACAGTACTTAGTTGCTATTTATTAGCTATTTGATGCTGTACAAAGAAACAGAAAAATAGTCCCTGGCTCTAAAGAGTTACAAAATGAAAGTCCAGTAAATGGACAGACAACTCAACAAGAGAGCAAAGAAAACAGTGGTTAGTCCAATAGGTAGCAACCTGGGTAGGAGCTTAGCCATTTTGTTGTTTTTTGCATATGAAAAAGCTTTGTAGCAGAATAGTAAACTAGGTTGATGTAAGCATTAGAAGATTAATTCAAAGTAGGTCAGAAAGTAAGGGAGAAAGCATGAAGGCGCTAGAATGAAGATTTAACAAATGGCAGCTGTAGGAAAGCAGAATACTAATTTCATGATTTTACTTAGGAGAAAAGCAAAGTTTTGGAACTTAAATGATATAATTCTAGTTTAATTTGGCCAAAAGCATATGTATTTTGTATTTCTTCAACCTGCTGATTGAAAGACTTATTAATAAATTATTATCAAAATGCAATCTGATTGTGGAGCTCCAAAAAGAGACAGTTTTTTATTACTAATTAATGAAGTTGTAAGTCATGTAACATATACAACTGTATAGCTGATGTTTCCAGACCCATCTTCAGTTGTTATAAGACTCTTAGAGGACTGCTGTCACATGCAAGTTCAAGCAGGGACAAAATTAGGCACAGAAAGCTTTCTGCAAGACTACTTCAGACCACATGGAGCCTGCTTCCCATTTTGTCACAGGTAGAAATTTGCTCTTTTACATTACTCAGAAGTTATGTGAGGTTCTTATGGGTGCTGGAATTGGTAGGAAAGTCTGGGATATGAGAAGTGGGTGCTGAAAAATGGGTTAGGATAAAGTGGCTCTAGACTCGTTTCCTTTCATTAGCTCCGCATCCCTCGTCTCACCCCATGTTAACTCGCCAAAGCAATTGCAGCTCCTTTCCCCCAACAAACACACACGGCACACTTATCATTCAGCTTCCCTTCAACAACAATTCCTGTCATCACCAGCACTGACAATTCATAAATACGTGCCTCTTCCCTTTCCCCCGAATTGTACACGTTGTTAGCATTACTGACTGGTCTCTCTCCCTTTTTGCTGGGTGGGTTAGACTTTAATGGCAAGCAGAGAGTTAAAAAAATGGGAGGCAGTTCGTCATCAGGTGCTCCAGCCCAATGGCTCCTCAGCTCACATTTGACTGGAATCTGGATAAACATGTGATAGTGCCTGAGATCTGTCAGGGCCTGACAGGCACAAGAGGTGTAGCCATTCCACAACATCACATGAGAAGTGTCACAGTTGCTGGGTTTTCCACAGCCTGATGGTGATGGTAGTGTCAAAGAGCGTTTTGAGCAAAGGATGGATACATGAAACTCAGAGGGACATAGCTGGGTAGAAGCCAAATCAAATGTTGAAGTGAGAGAGATCTCTAAGTGGGGAATGTGTTTCTGACAAAAGCAGGAAAAGTCGAGGCTCTCAGAACTGACAATAAGTTTTGAATGGTGATAGTTTGGGACATTCCTGTTGAGGAAATAGTTGGATTAGATTGGTATGACTATATGAAAGAAATAAATCTGGTGAACTCGGATACATTTGTTACCTAAAGTAGGACCCACAATGAAGGAGAGGAGACTGGGAACAGCTGATCTCTCACTTCTCCTGTTAAGCTGTCCACTTTTCCCCCGCAAGGGAAAATGACAGGATTCTCATCAAATGCTTGTTCAGCAATCACTCTTCTGCAAAAAAGTAATTTCTTATAAAACCTCCAGCTTACATCCCCACTTTTCCTTTGCATGAAAATATTAACAGTGGAAGATAAAAGGGAATATAAATGGATATACAAAGAGACTCCACTTTGAACATTGTCATCCACTGACTCTGAAACTCTGGTGCAAGAAAATGACTCTCAGAATCTCCTTGCCTGTGAAAAAGTGGGTTCTCAGGAATGGTTCTTGCAGGTCTTTATTCTCATGGAAATTTTGGCCTGTTCCAATTACATGTTTTAATGGAAATATTCACAAACATTTTAAGTAGAAATTTAAATAAATGAATCTTTTGGCAGGAAAGGGAGAGAGGAAAAGAGAAAAGACAGGGAGACTTACTTGTAAACTTTTACATATGTATTTAGATTTTCCACAAGTCAGAAATATGATGTGGTGGTGGAGATTTCTCACTGTGAATGTAGTTCTGTCCAACAATCTGTTTCTGTTGTCATCTAAAGTAAATGTAAGAAACCTTACCACTTTACAGGATGTGCAGCAGATCACAAAGTTATTTCTAAATACACATCTTGAAACGCTGACATTCAAAGGATAGAACCTTTGCAGGTGACATTACTGTTAAGTAATTAGTGTATTTATAGACTCTTTTGTGCTTAAATAGAAGAGTGATGATGATAGTACTCAGAGAAAAAGCATGCTCACTTTCCACCACATCTCTACAGTCACAGGGAGAGGAGCCAGCTGGTAGGTATTTCAAGAAGTGACCTGGCCCCACACTCTGTGGTAGTCTGGCCAACTCTAATTATCTTTTGAATTTTTTACATTAAAGTTGCTGTCTATAGTAACTCTCATGCAACTAGTCACAATGATACACTGCATCAAAGATACCCTGCTGTGTTACATACTGAAGTGCAATACTGTGCCAAAAGACATGCAGCTGGTAACAAGCATTTGACTACTACACTAAATTACAGAGCATTATATTCTATAAAATACCATATTCTGTGTAAGAACAATTATATCTTACAGCCCTAAGGTTAGAAAAAAAAATAATCACATAAAAACATCCAGGCACATTCCAGTGTCAGGAAATTTCATATACACGTAGAAGAAGACAAAAGGAGCTCATTGAAGGCTACTTTAAACTTAGTGCAAAACAAATTTGTTTTCTCACCAAATTATAAAGTGTGAGGAAAAAAAAAAAAAAGAAAAACATATTTTAGGAATCTATATAAAAAAAGAGAGGCAAAATGCAATGCATCCTAAATTATAGAATTATTTGTAAGTCACTTTATTTGATGCTTGAGCAAACTGAATTTGATGCTTTGCAAAACAATGCAAGAAGAGAGTCCTGTTTCATGACTACAGTCCAAAGGCCATCAGACAAAATCTTTGCAGGTGTAACTCCACTGTGGTCGATTAAATTATGCAGTCTGAGCAAATGATACAGGAATGGAGATTTAGTGCAGATGGCATTATTAGTACTATAGCATTTATACTAGCTAAAGCACCTGTTTGAACATGAGTATGAGCTATTTCTTTTAGAATATTTCCTTCCATATCACGTTCCCTTCATTTTTATAAATAAGGGACAAAAGCTTATGCTAATTATAACCATTGTTCTGGTGTTTAGGAAAGTTGCTGTTGTCCAAGTAGAAAAGCCACGGATACTTTGCAGCAGAGGTGACTGATGTAATCAAATGTGACAGAATTACTAGTATTATATAAAAGTATGGTTATGAAAGGGCAAGTCAATAAAAAGATGACATAATGACACACAAAAAACATTTAATGTATGAATCAGAATGTAAATTACTGGTATTTTTATACACGAACATGGCTCAGGGCAATTAGCAGAAAGGTAACAGATTTAGTGAAGTCCAAAACACGAACATGAAAAACTTGTTTCAAAATAAAGTTAAAAGATAAAAATAAATAATTCAGAGCAAAGGAAATGGTAAAGCAAGCAGTTTCATTAAAATCTAATCTTGAGAAAGATTAAGATACCCATGGGCTGAAAGCACAATACATGGCTTGCTTTCCAAATTCACATCTGTTGTGCTACTTTGATTACACATGAGCCAAAACAGGTCATTTGGTTTATGCTTGTTCATCCCATATTTTGAGAATTTAATTATTTCTCATCATTAGGATCATAAGTGCTCCTTAACATACAGAGAAAATATTTTGATCCATCTTGTAATTCATTAGAAAACTAGCTGTCATAGGTAAGCACTTTAATTTTTAATACTAAATTTGGTATGTTCAGAATAATGATTTGAATGCAAACAACACTTGATAATATTTTAGCTGGGATACAATTACAAAAGCCATCATAGGAACATGCATCCCTTTCTACTATAGCCTTGATTGGTCAAAACAGAAGGACTGAAGATGAACCATTAATTTATTGTGGTATATTAGGACACAGGTTGCTGCAGTAACTGTAGTTTTGTTGGAGGAACAGATCCTGCTCCTTTTTAACACCAGCATTAAGCAACTGTTAGGAAAGAATTAAGAAGGTATTCCTATTTCTAAACAAAACTGCATGGCAAATTAACACAGAAAGCTTTATATGTGAGAATATATATCATATCAACTTGTCATAGATCAAAACACTCACTGATGAAAAATCAGAGCTCAGTACAGGAGACAGGAAGAGGAAGATGGACAGTGAGACAAGTTTTCTATCCCTTACATTTTATCTCATGACAATATGGAGAAGACACGACATCTCAGTCAGAAACAGAACTTGGTAAATACAAAGACAATTCCACAACTTCTCTGTGGAAAGTGTAATTTATATCTTGCATGGGCAGATGGGAGAGAAAGGAGACAGCTGTTGCAGCCACAACAGCTGACTACACCAGATATCCCACAACTGCAAAACAGATTTTAGTGAGTCCTCTCTCTTTTTTTAGTTTCTGCATTTACCAAGAAGCCGAAGACAACAGAGGTGACAGCCGGAAGTACAGCTGTGTTTGAAGCAGAGACAGAAAAAGCCGGCATCAAGGTGAAGTGGCAGCGAGCTGGCACAGAAATTACTGAAAGTGAGAAATATGTCATCAAGGCAGAAGGAAACAAGCATTCGCTGACAATCAATAATGTAGTAAAAGAAGATGATGTGACATATGCTGTAATAGCTGGAAGTTCCAAGGTCAAATTTGAACTCAAGGTCAAAGAACCAGGTACAGTGCTTCCTAAACAATTCTAATTTCAACAGTATTTCCAATCACATGTTCAAAATTCATGAATGGGGCCCATGGAAATTAGCCTAATTTAAAATTGTGAAATTTCTTTACTGGCAATATATCTTTTTTGCCATATGATTTGAAACTGTAGTAAGGTTTATAAAAGATACTCTTTAATATTAACCTGAGGAACACATTTCCTGTGGGTAAGGCCCCCATTTCCAGACAACAGAAGTCCACACAGTGGAGAACACAGAGGAAATCTCAACGTACTTCTTTAGAATTCACGGTCAAGCTTTTCTCTATAACTATTAGTGAAGTTGAAAAGGAAAGGAAAGCAAAGCTAGTCTAACCTGAACTAACCCTGCATCTTAAGCCTGGTATTTAAAAAAAAAAAAAAAGTTTCTATTTAAATACAAAACTGTAACAATTGACAAAAATTTCCAAGTTATGCTGTTATGTTTTTTAGGAGTTCATATGTGTCTACAAAATGTCTCAAAATCACCTGCTAACAAAAGCTCATATTTCTTGAAGAACTTGGATACAAAGAGTAACCTTTATATTATTTGTGTATCACCTATCATTACTATCTGTGTGTGCATTAAAGCAATTGCTAGATGGGAAATTGAGACACCTTCCCCAGGCTTTCTTGGAAAAAACCTTTTGACCTTCCTAATCCCTTTTTTTTTCCTCCAAAAGTTTTGGTCCCCATTCAGCACTTTTTGTATCTTAACATTCGATATTTTCCCTTTTTATTTTGGTAAAAAGCCTTTAACTAACACTGTTTATATCACCTCCTTTCCTTTGCTATCACTGTTTGTTCTAGCCATAATGTACCATGATGTTAATGATATATTCTGGTTAGCTGAAAGATACTCCTGAATATTTAACAGGAGACAAGACATTCTGTTCCAGGTGAAGTGACAGTGCACGACAGATTATGAGGAAGGGGTAATCCTAATATGGTTTAGAAAAATTTAATAGCTGTCAGAGCATGTAACAGTATGTTCTTGCTGGCTTTCTCATCCACAAAGTAAAAAGGTACATATTATACTAGTTCTATCTTCCTTGCCTTTAAGGTTACTTTCAGGTAGAACCTGTTACATGTAGACAGCCTACAAACAGCTGAGTTATTAAATCTGGAAACATAATTGTGGACTAAAAGCTATCCGCCTCTGACAAACACACATTGTTGACGGGGATATCAGGATGCTAGACAATTTTCCTGTATACATTTTATACCGATGCCTCAAAATAAGCCTTTTCTAAACAGCTACGCATCTAAGTTATGGGAGCATCCACAGTAGCTCCACAGTTAGGATAACTCTTGGTTCCTTCCAGTAAAATTTGAGTTGAAATTTATTTGGACTAGATCCAATGGGATACTTTCTAACAATAAAAGTTAAAATCGTACTGTTTTCTCTTAAGACATAAATACATTTTAGGGTAAAAGGCATAAATTTTCTGAAAGTGGGGTTGATTCATGATCGTATGTTCACGGCTACTGTCTTGTTTTTCAGATCTTACAAAGATTAGGCTGTTAAAGTATAACTGGATTACCCATTATTATTATTATCACAAACAATAATCTTTTCAGCTTTTTATTATCAAAACAATAGAAACTGTCTCCTTGCCTACCCAGACACAGCCACTTCCCTTTGTTACAGAGGAGCCACACAAATTACTCACCTCATGGCACAATATGTCCAGAAATCTCTGGTGCAAAAGACGCTGCAATAGCTGGGAAACAGCACGTGGGACTTGATTGTGAAGTAGGCAAGGCCCTTTGGAAGCGTCTCTGCTACCTAAGGGAAAAAAAAAATACGTCAGCAGCTGATCTGCTTCAAGAAATTTTACCTCCCTCCTTCTGGTTCAGTTGCTCACTCCTACTCCCTTTTTATACATTTCTATCTTCTCTATTGTGCCAAATGAATTTGTCTCAATTTGTCTGTGAGGCCACAGTTTAACTAAGAGGGCATAAACTTCCATGAGCCAGGGGAGCAAACGATAGTGAGATTTTTAAAATACTTTCTCCATACTGATTGCTAGTAATGTCTAGCATTTCTCCCAAACCACAGACAGCTGCAGCATTTAGAACATTACATTCCAACCACAGAGTTAAACAAAATCTCATGAAAAAGCAAATTGTTTTAAAAAATCATAACTGCATCATTTTCACTACTTTTCCTACTTTTTTCTCTAACTGAGGTTAACAGCTAACAACAGTGCTATCATCAGCTGACAAGATTTTACACATCAAAAACATAGAATTTGAAATTTCAGGCATCAGCTCCTTCCTAGCCCAGAGGAGAGCCTTGTCATCCAGCAGCCAGTAGGCCCCTTCTCCTTACAGCACACCTTCTAAGTTCTAGAAAACCACAGTTGTTTTGTTTTGTTTTTTTTTGCATTTCCTAAATATATCAAAGACTGTTCCTTTGCAAAATTTCTTCAGAAAGTAGAAACACAGCTTTCTCTAATCTTGGTTAACATTCATTTCCAGAAAAGAGTGAGACGGTCACTCCTGCGGAAGCTGCTCCTGCCCCAGCTGCCTCAGAGCTGCCTGCTCCGCCAGTAGAAAGCAGCCAAAACACAGAAGGTAATAAAGAACTACTGCTCTTATTAAGTCTGGTACATTAACAGAAGGGAAAAATTGGAACAGTGAACCTTTACAGTAAACAAGGTAGAAACAGTAGCTGAAAGGTGACTGATGGTGATAAATGACAGAGAATAAAGAATAATCTCAGAGACAGGAGAAACATACTGCGATATTTTGAAATGACTTAACAAATTTACTACATAGGCTGTAAGAGAAGCTGATGCAGAAAGTCCTAACTAGGAGTTCTTGTGTTTGATTCAGTTCCATCTGCTGGGACTCAACCAGAAGAGCCTGTGGACCCTATTGGGCTCTTTGTGACACGACCTCAGGATGGAGAAGTTACTGCTGGTGGGTACAAAATCTGAGTCAAGCGGTGTTTGTCGACTGCACCTGCTGCCTGACTGCTTAGCTCTCCACATACAGGAGGACAGCGGTCATCTAATAGATATATTAAACACTACTCATAATCTTATTTTAACCTACTTGCCTTACAAGGTGGAAATATCACGTTCACTGCCAAAGTTGCAGGTGAGAGCCTGCTGAAGAAACCATCAGTGAAATGGTTCAAAGGAAAGTGGATGGACCTAGCAAGCAAAGTGGGGAAGCATCTCCAGCTGCATGACAGTTATGATCGAAACAACAAGGTACAGGTGGCAGAGTAAGATTCTCAGTCTTCTAGATTCTAATCTTTAATCTGGGGAAAATATAAGCGAATATAGGAATGTTTTGAGGTACCAAAACTATATAGTATGTAATATTTATGCAGACACATCTATGTTTTGACCATGCAGACAAGAGACGAGCACTACATGCAGAGTCTTGTACATCTTGTTTATGATGAAATGAGAAAATATCTGGTGGACTGGGGAAGCAGTTTTACACTACCTACTGTAGAATGTTCTACCTTCCTCCCAAGTAATAGATACTGGTTATATTTAAGAGAAAACAAAGTCAGGCAGATAGTTACATATTATCTATCTTCTTTTCATACAGATCAAGTGTTCAGCTAGTAGTGTTGGAATTTACTTTTCTCTTGCATTGGCTAGACTACTCTAAATAGCTCAGTAGATCCATTTCTACCACAAAAGTGTCCAAGGATACACAAACAGGAACACAAGAGCGTCTGTACCATGGCTTCTCATCCCATGTGGGATATGAAGCACTAACACCCTCTCCTGGATGGAACAGAACAGACTTGCTCATGAGTGAATTAGCCACTCTTGCTGAATTCTAGGTAGAGGCTATGTTTATTTAATGAAAGTTCTATTCCTGTTTCCAATGAACATGCAGTTGCTATATGTGATGGCTATGTACACCAGTACATCAGTACAGTTTCCTAATATAACATTGAATGCTCTGGTAGACCTGTACTGATCATACCCTTTAGCTGTTCCCACTGAATTGGGGATATGTAATTTTTATGACAGTAATGAGTTATACATTCAGGAGGTTCTTAATTCTAAAAGGAAACAACTGTATTTCATCCCTCATCTTTTTCTTTACGCCTTAATACGCTGTTTTCTAAATCTCTCTTAGCATTTAATTTTCTAACTTACAAAGTGTATCACTGGTCTCTGTTCTAGGTGTACACCTTTGAAATGGAAATCATAGAAGCAAATATGACTTTTGCAGGAGGGTACAGATGTGAGGTGTCTACTAAGGACAAGTTTGATAGTTCTAATTTCAACCTGACTGTCAATGGTAAAATGAACTACTGCCACCTTGCTTCTTCCTGTTTTGTTTTGTTTTCTTCCTATACATATGCCCACCGATTCTTTCTGGTATACAGCAGCTACTAGACAAGGATAGATCTGAAGTATAGACCTGCAGAGCTACAGGTGCACTTAGAAAAGCCTGCAGATGGAGATTGGGATGAGTTGGCAGAGATAGAGAGCATTAGAAGAAACAGTTGGATGTCACTCAAGTCAGAACTGTGATGCTCTTTAAGGCAGCACACAGAAAGATGCAGAGCAGCCCAACTGTTCTCTGACTTTATTCTGACTTCAGAAGTTTAGAACAGAGTAATCCAAGTTCTGTCTATGCAACATCCTAGGTGGAGTTCCTGTACATTACTACATATTTCCGAGAATTTACCTTTGCTTTCAAAGGACTGATTGCAATTTAGAATGAATAACATTAGACAGTTGTTATCCAGTGGTTTTCTCATTATGGTTTCAATATACCCTGTGAAGCCAGTAATCAAAACTAAAATTTACCAGCAGAGGAATTAAAAAGAAGAGATAAGACAATTTGTCACGCTGCTGACTATTATGAAGCATGAGACTGAGCTAAGTTATACATTAAACACTGGATGTTGAAAGCCAGTTAGTGAGGGTTACCTATTTAAAGATACTGCTTCAGTCCTCCAATATACAACTGATCACAATTTACAACATACAAACTTTAGAACAAAAATGACTGTAACTGAAAAGCTTTATAAATAGCACTGTAGGTTTGCATTATTTTGATGTGCCACCTCATTCTTGTTTGTTGCTCTTTGTCACATCAGAAGCGCCACTAAGTGGAGACTTGGATATTCGTGCTGCCTTCCGACGCACGTGAGTATGCACAGTAGAAACTAACGTAGATCAGATTATACTTCCACGCAGAATTCATTACTTTCCTAGTAAAAGCAAAGACATGGTACCAACAAGTACAGAGACAGGGATGTCTACTAAGAAAATATTTCTACCGTTAAAATACTAAATAACATCTAGGAATCATCTAAGAGAATTTTGACTTTGTACTAGCATAACAATCATGCTTGTCTTCAATTATGCAATTGATAATGCATATCTTTTTATGAAGAACTTCAGCATTTTTTTTCCAGTGCTGTAGAGCACTCCAGATGTAAACCAATAGAGAGGGAAAAGATTCTGTGTAGTGCTTAGCCTCGATTTAGTGTGGCTTGAGGAGCTACATGCATCTTAAGACAAACATTTGCTAAACAAATTTCTAAACTGGAATTTGATGTGAGCCCTGTAAGCAGCATAACACCAATAACATTAATGCAAGCATTTTGATTGTATTTGTTTTCATATTTTATATTAATTGAAAGAAGACAATGGTACTATAAATGTCTGTGTAAAAACCCCAATATATGTAGGTCCTAGATATTAAAGACTGCAAGGTGTTGCATTGGTACTGAAAAGACTATTCTCCCCAGCTCTGTAATATCATTTAAATTTATACATGACTTCACTAAATAAGATTTCCCTTCTGTTAGTAAAATTTGTGAATTTGTAACATCTTTTTTATTTCGACATTAACATCTGTTTTTTATTAAGTATCTCTTCTTCCTTTAAGTAAATCAGTTTCTGTTTTAATTTCTATATATTTTTGCAAAGTTATTAGATCAAGAACATTCCAACAGGCATTAATTTCTCTAACATAGGAGAAAATTTAGCTCTGTAAACTGCTTGAATTTTTCCATACAAGTGCTATTTCTGTATGAGATTTGGATTTTGCATTCTATCATAAAGAGGTCTTGAAGAATTTATTTACAGTCAAATCCATCTGTAAGTAGCTGACCAGCCTGCTCTGATGCCTAATAAAGGACATTCAGTGCATAGGTGCATTGTGTTATTTCACTGCAGTGGAATTAGGCTCTAAGGGGTTCTCTTCTTGCTAGCAGAATTAAAAGAATTATTTTAGAATCAGCCGAGAGTAAGAGCAATGTTAGCAGCTTCAGGTTGTTCAGATTTTCAGCTCTTTCTATAAGAAAGAAGCCAGATTTTGAAATGAACTGTTTAAATCTGAAGCTCTGTGTTTGATACCCTCACTCAGGAGCCTGGCAGGAGGGGGGAGACGGATGACTTCAGCCTTTCTCAGGTAGTGTCTGCCTGTGTCAGCGGACAAATTCAAGTCTAACAATGAACTGTCTCTCTCTGATCAGGAAAATAAAATAAAATAAAAACAGACAGAATTAGCTCCACTTTCTATTATAAACATTTAAATTCCCAATAAATCATGGTTATAGTATTTAGTGCTTATACAAGACTAGAATTTATAGCAGTAAGTAGTAATATGAGTGTAAGATAATGAAAAGAGTAGTTTGACAGTTCAGTGAGAGGCAGATTCATCTACAGAAAAGGCATGTGTTTGGAGAGAGCTATCTTCACACAACCTTCAAAATTTTATGCATGCCTACCCCTCTGTTTTATACTCTTTCCTCTATACTGAGCACATCCTGACTAAAATGGTCACTTTTCTCACAGAAGGTTTTCAACACACGTGCATATGAAAATCTAATTTCCTGCCACACTCCTAATCCTACTATCATTAACTTTCCTGTCATATCCCTTTTGCTCCCAATGTCTTCTACCATAATTAAAATAGGAAGTCTGCGATTAGATTTAACTAATCTAATGATAAAGCATGTTAAAGCAATTATTAAGGTCTTACTCTGCCAAGCACTGATTGGTGGGCTTTCCTGAAAAGCTGATTGTAATTACCACCTGGGAAGCAATAATGTGACTAATTCTCCTCCCACCTGTAGATTCTGATTACCTGAATATTTGATCACAAGAAGCCCTTTTCAAATTTAGTATAATAGTCATCTCTCTATATATATGATGCCTGTAGCTATTGAAAATCTTAAAGCAAGGATAAAGAGGCCAAAAATACACTTTCTTGCTTGAGCATCATACCAAGAAAACCATCCGTTCCAGTACTGTACTACCTTGAAAGTAATCACAAAAGTAAATATGGTGCTTTCTTAATAAACAGATCTCTTCTCACAACTTATTCAAAATAGTACTGATTCAAAATAAAAATGGTTTTGAATTATTTTTTCTCACCAACCTTGCATTGTCAAACAGCACAAAAAGTCTGGCACTTAATTCCCTTCCATTTTTATCACCAGTACTGGCAAAATGCCCATCCTTTATCTGTTGAAGCTGTTTTCTTACATATTTTTATATTTGTTCCTGCCGTATAGAATTTTCCTTACTTTCTGGTTTACACTCCTACAGACAGACTGACTGAAGTAACTAGCACTGTGTTGCCAGAGACAGCATTTTGTGCTACTGCTACCCCTGGTACACGTGAAAATAGTAATTTCTGTGTATGAAACAACGATTAAGGATAAGGTGTTGCTGCTGGAGGAATCTGAATGCTGTTTGTTGGTATCACCTGATTCTTACCCTCAAGACAACAGAGGTGTAAAGGAGCCTCTGAACATTGATGATGGGAGACCAACTGAGGTGAAGAAAATTCATTTTGACTTTCTAAACCCTGCCTGAATGCACAAAAAGATTTTTTTTTTTTTTTTTTGTAAATTGAACGATAAATAATCAGGAAATAGATTTAATTCCCAGTCAGCTTAGTACTTCCAAAACACATCTCCGGAGTGATTTTTTTCTAGGAACTAAGCCCAAATAAGTGATTTTAGAGACTTTGTACTAAGTTTTCATAGTAGATCTGTACTTCAAACATTCAGAATCACAGCTAAAACACATTTGACTCAGAACACCAAAAATTACATTGTGTGCTCCATCTGAGTTTAGCATATGACAAATATCATTACGTATCAAAAAATTCCTGCTGGTTGCTTCTTGTTCTCATCAATCAGTTTATCACAATTGCTTGCCATGATGCTTTTTGAACAATTCTATGTTGAACCTCATCTCAGGTTCTACGTCAGATCACAGGATTCCTCCTTTTGTTCTCCCAAGCACCAGCAATGTGATACTTGTTTCATGGTAATGAACTCTGGAATCGCAAAGAGCCCTAAAAAAATTGCAGCTGGGTATACTAGATAAAATACTACGAAAAAATAAAAAAGCGATTTTGGACTTGAGGATGTCCCTCAAAAAGGTTGGTTTAGTACTGCCCCCACTACAAACAATATCCATACTCCTGAAACTACAGCTTCCTAAAAGCACTAAAGATTCTAAATGAGAGCTTCTGCAACATCTACATGATAACCAATATATTCGAGATCAATATTACGACCAAATTAATAACCTCTACAGTTTTCTTCTTAATCAGTACAGAAAAAATGCAAGTTCATTAAACAAATTCCTTAAACCTGTATCTAGACCAATATGGAAAAAGAGCCTAATTACGTCACGTCCCATGTCAGAGCACATTCTAAGTCATTCTAAACCCATCCACTACTCCCCTGCAGAAATCTATCACCTATGTCATGATATAGTTTCATTTCCATTTCCTTCTAAAACTAATTACATTTTTCTGTTACTACACAGTACTGAGGGACATGACGATGCTGGAGAGTTGAATTTTAGTGCCCTACTGAAAAAGAGGTGAGTAAAATCCACTAATCTTAGAGAAATAAAATTACCTTCTGTAGAATAACTCTGAAAACACTAGAAGTAGAGCAAGTAGGAGTTTAATAAGTTCAGAATCCTTGCAGTTTTTCTAAAGCAGCTCTGAATGGAAAAAGGATAACAAGTACTTATGGCAACTTCCCCAAATAGTCAAGACTTCCTGCATTCTTGCTGGGTTTATACTGGAGCAAATAAATAAATTTTTATTTCTTTTATTTTCCCAAGAAAGAAAAGACTGGGACCAGTGCAATTAGTTGCTTCCACCAAAACTTTCCACTAAAATAAATAAATAAATAAATAAACTACAATATTTGTTTATAATGCTGTTTACTAAGAACTTTTTACCCTAAGTTTTCACAACACATGGCATGAGAGAACTAGGAAGAGAAGCATTTTTAGATATCCAAACATTACTATTATTATTACAGTATAAAACTATATATACTACATAAAACATTTTTTTACAATAATAGAGATTCTGTGTTGTATAAATATTATATAACATATTTTAATGTTTTTTCTCTAACTCTTCTTTCTTGCTTTTACTTGCACTTTTTTTTTGGTGGAATTTCTTCTTCCCATTGTCTGTCCTTGACATATCTGTTTCATAATCTCTCTACGTGTTTTTTTCTTTTTACTACCATTGTAATCTGGATGTTTTGGATTCCACTGTTGACAACAGAGAGTAAGGTTTCTACTTTGTTTGATTATAAATGCATGGGTCAGACTGAATATAAGAACCATTTGGTTTGAAATAATGCATGCATTTTTATCTTAGATGTAGAGCATGACAAACAATTATATAGTATGAAAATTATCAACTGCCAATTTCTGAGACAGAAATGCTCTCAAGCAGTTAGAAATTAAGGACGAACTATCCCATACAAATCAATATGTTTTTTTCTGCATGTCCTTTGTTTTTCACCATTGCTTTCTTTGAGTAGCGGCTTTAAATAGTGCTTGAATTATCAAATTTTCTCAATAATCTGTTAGTTTAAATTCCTATTGTTTTAGAAAGCAGAAATGGGAACCTCTTCTTTGATCACAGATAATTTGCATAATTTGTATGCTGGTGCCTATCAAATATGCTCTCAAGGTTTGTTCCATACACCCATAAACATGTTCAGCAAACATATTACCAAAATCACCTATTCCATAAATGTATAGATTTCCCTGTTACAAAATATTTAATTTTGGGTAAGGTTTCCATTGATCGTTATCATCCCATTACTCTCGGCATGCTTCTGATTACTGCCCATGGTCACCCCCTCATTTTCTGGCTCCTGAAGTTACTATAAACATTCATCACTAGACTCACATTCTAATCTCTATAGGCAAAAAATATATTTTTTTTTAATATTTAATTTTTTTCTTTTAAAATTTTGAGTAAATGGAGGCTAAGGAAGGTAAAAAAAAATTGCTTAATTTTGTGCACAGTTGGAAGCCTTTTCTTAGAGGCATAGAAAGTGAGATTTTTTCTTCTGTTTCAGAACTCGGTTCAACCTGAACGATAACCTTTAACTTTCAATACCATTTTGTTATGTACATGTGACTTACTTTCCTGTGACTTCAACACGGGTTGAAGACCACTCCTATACTAATGAGAACTGAAAGGCATAAAAACTTACCATGGAATGAAAGTATTTTTCATTAGAATAGGACCGAAAAAAAGGACCTCATGCTGAGGAACTCTCAAGAGCTATGTAGATTCAAATAGAATTGAAGATTATTCTTCCACCACTTCTGCTTTGTCCCACCTAATTTACAAGTGCCCTCAATCCAGAGGTAATGAACATTACCACTGTAATAGAAACAGCTTCATTTAATACTGTATCTCCTATTGCTGTAATTTAATTAACTGGTGTTGACATACAGATGTCATGGGCCAAGGAGAGGTCATTGGGAAGAGGAAGGGAACAGCTGTCACAGAACTATTAAATGGGAAAGTTAGCGGAGACCTTGAAGGAGGTGACAGCTGACAGGGTCCAATCAGTTGACAGTAATGGGATAGGAAGGAACCATCTCTGGGATGTACGAAACTATTTTTAACCCCTCCACACATGTTTAAAACATATCAGCTGCATATTCCATTTACAGCAGATTCACTAAGCTGCATCTTAATGCCCCCAAGTGCATATTTAACCTATGAGGTGATCGCTCTGGATAAGGATCCCCAGTGTCACGGAGAGTAGTGTAAGGGTGGGAGAAACTCCAGGAGTGCAAGCTCTCATACGTTGCTTAGTTCCTGTTGGCAGTGGAAGAGTACAGTCTCACTGTGGCTTTATGTAATCAAAAAGAATATTTTAGCAAATATAAAATGGTGAAAAGGACTAGTGGGATGGGGAAACTTTTTCTTAGAGGCATAGAAAGTTTTTCTTCTGTTTCAGAACTCAATTCAACACTATAAGAAGGATAACCTTTAACTTTTAGTACAATTTTGTTATGTAAATGTGACTTAAAGCTTTCTCCTGTAACTAGAAAATACTAGTATTTAGGAGGAAGAAACTACATTCTGAGCATAAGGGCTCAAATTTATTTTATTTCTGCTTGCATGCAAACAGCATTGAAACAGCACTGAAATGGTATTGCCAGATCTAAAAATGGGATGACGCTGACGAATGGAAAAGCTAAAACAAAAATTCAGGAAGTCTTCTCAATTGTGAGATATATTAGGCTGTGGAATTGCTTCCAAATTGGAAGATTTAGATCATGATGCATTTAAAGATAGCTCACACAAAATACTTTAGAAAACTTCATGAATAATGATACCCACAAATTTTCAGGTAAAGGGGTGTAGATAGATGAGCACATAATTAGGCAGATATACAGAGAAGACCACCAATATTTATATAATGACTCATGGAAAATGAGAATATCTGAACCTGTTAAGCCTTTCTTATCTCCTATGATTTTATATTTTTTTTGAGATACAATTTGCCCTGCAGATCGTTAATTGTGCTACTACAGATTTTATTAGAAATATTATATATTCCTACTTTTATGTACGTATATATCTATTCCAATTCATGTGTATTTGGAAATATTTTAATGTTCATTGGTATGATCAGAGCAACTTGTCCAAGAACTGGTTATGTTAAAAGATCTTGGTCTATCTGACAAATCAGCTGACAAATCAGTTCATTTGTCCTCCCTTCTGCTTTGCAGAATGACAGACTATTTGTAATCCTGAAGCAAATGGGAGATAGATAGAGAAAAGCAATTTGGATTAAATTTGTGGGTAATGTGGATGCACTGCTATGACAAAGCAAATACTCAGTAGACTGCACTTACTGCATAGAGTCCAGACTTCAGATACACCTATCAATCCAGTGAGCGCTAGTGAATGAGGGCTTAGTGCTTAGCGAGTGCTATGCCACTCCAAAGACAGGAGATATTGCATGCCGTATTTCAACTTGCATTCACTGGGTTTTTCCTTCTGTTCAAGAGCTACAACGATGCTGGAAATCCAAAGTACTTTAATAAACATAACTCTCTTGTTCTAAACAAGCCCTTTACGGGAAATCACAGGAGTGTTAGAAATATTTGTTTACACCTGCTGTCTAGACTGACTACAGTCATGCTTTTTCAAGTAACAGTATTTCTCACAGACTAATGGGACTGTTCTTTTCCTGAAAAAAAAATGAAAACACACACACCATAATCCTCCGCTTTTCTTTGCACTGCCTGCTGCATAAGTGATCTGTTTGTTGGGGTTTACCACTGTACACGACTTCATTATATGAGAGTGTTCTGCTGCACTGGAAGTTTGCTTGGTCTTGGTGATAACAGAAACAGCAACCACAGGAAGTTTAGGTAAACTACAGAAAGTTTTAAGAAAATGTTACTTCTTTTATCCTTACTCTGTTTATCAAAATGCAAGCAGTGACAGGCAACAACTCCAAGAAGACAGCGCTAAGTAAAGCTACTTATTTCCCTGTAAATCCATCTGTCATAATTAGGAACAAGTAGAAGCGTTTACACTTATCATTTAGATTGCAGAGTGGAACTGTACAAACTGCGTGAGTTTGATTTTACTAGGGAACAGCATTTTTCTTAAGCCTATTTCAGAGCTTTTGCACGAGTTCCTTCGTTTCCCTGCTACTGAAGCACAGGCTTATTCTGCTAAAGGTGAAGATGACATTCATGGCTCTCTTGTATTAACACATGATGCCCTCTTTCTTGCCTATTGGGATGCTGCATGCTTTTCCAAACGCTTCTGTGCATCGTTCTTGAGTTCAGCAGCTTCTTGCGCTCTGTAAATCGGTAAGATTACACCAATTTCTTTCTTAATTTGTGAACTTTTAACTTAAAATATGATGACGGGAAAAGAATGACTTTCCCAAAGCCAGACACCCGAATTTTCGCCTGGTTTTGCTAAAGCAAACATTAATGCTTCTGAAATCACTAGTTCTTTGGTTAAACCATAAAATAAGTCATCCATTGTAAATATTGTCTTATTTGCTAATACTCATCAGTGTAAGTGCCTTTATGTTTCATAGATGACTAAAGCCAACAATTGCCTTTATAAATGATGATAGATATTTTAGTAATCTGCGATTCATTTTAGCATGCAGGAAAAATGTCCTGAGTAGAAAAGGACTTGTTTCTTGTTAACATAATGCAACTACCTTGTTTTTAAAGTATTCTCAAGGTATCAGTTCTGTTCCTTGCTTTGCCATGTTTTGCATATGATCATCACAGGACAGTACATCCCCCTGTGTTTACATTACCTAAAGTTACAATTTTTTAACTTTGGCTATTAGATAGTAAATCCTTTAGAACAGTGTTTGGATTTTAATCATCATATATACAAATTTGAATAAAACTAGTCTGCTGTTTAATTTCATTATTTTGGGTAATAATATAGTAAAAAGTTAGACTGCTAAATTCTTTATTAAGAAATGGTTTCATCAAACCTATATATAGCTTGCCAAGCCTATGGCTGTTTTAAAATTCTCTCAGTAGTGGCATTCAAATATTCTAATATCTTTCTGCAGAGGTGATGGAAAAACTGAATCACAACCTGAGGTAGATGTCTGGGAAATTCTGAGGAAAGCTCCTCCTTCTGAATATGAGAAAATCGCTTTTCAGTATGGTATCACAGATCTGCGTGGGATGCTGAAACGCCTCAAACGCATAAAGAAGGAAGAGAAAAAAAGTACAGGTTGGAAAGCTTTATTTCTTCCAAATACATTTGTATGTATATTCTTGTTTGGGAGTTCTTCATATATTAACATTAACTGGACAGCAGCCAGGCACAAGAGCATGGGAAGTATGAGTGTGATACAGTTTCCTTTCCCAATTTTTGCATGATCTTTACATTTCATTTCCATTATAAAGGTTTTTTAAAAACACTTGAAGCATGACGCATTTGGGTTTCTTGAGCCTCTTCTAGTCTTGTCGAGTATAAATTACCTACTTTTAACTAATTTGTATTAAAAGTCAGAAGCAGAGACGGTAAATTGCCTTTCATTAGTACTGAGAAGATAAGTATCATTTTCCTGTGGTCACACTTAGCTGTAAATCTATTTAGTACTCTGTTGAAGTACATATTTGTGTCTGATTTAGAATATTCTACTTTGCTCATTTTAGTTAATATCACATGCCTTTCATTCCATGTTAATGAATAACATATCAATTATATGTCTTGAATAACAACACAGCATGGGATGAAGAACAGACAAAAAGAAATGGCAAAAATGCAAACAGGGATGCAGAAGGTGCAGAAGGTTTAAGACGGTATTAAACAAGAGGAAAGAGAATGAAGATTTACTTTCTTGACAGAATGTCAAGAAAAAAAAAAGGAAAGAAAGAAAGAAAAATAATTAAGATTCTCTTTTTAAAAATCATTCTTCATCACAGCATTCCTCAAGAAACTGGATCCAGCTTACCAAGTGGACAAAGGACAAAAGATTAAATTAGTGGTTGAAGTTGCCAATCCAGATGCTGACGTGAAATGGCTGAAGAACGGACAGGAGATCCAAGTGAGCGGCAGGTAAACTAGAAGTATGAGAACCTAAACAGAATGGCCTGAAGCATGGACAAAGTAGAAAAGCTAGCTATACTTAGAAAGAAACAAATAAATTAGGGAGAAATAGGACCCATGAAAGAATCTACATAGCATATTGAGTTGTGGCCAGTTTACTGTTCTCATGGCTGTTCCTTTTTCTTCCCTGTGCTCTGTATATCTACATGTGGAACGGGATGCTCACATCTACCTACTTAGCAAGTAAGTCCTCTGATTATGCTCTGTTGTTTATGTATATATCCAGGGTTCAAAATTCTTTCTTATATGGGATATACTTTGCTGTAGCATGCTTGTAAAACTAAAATTTCATTGTAAAACCAAAATTTCTGTGATTTGGTTCTGGAGCCTTGATGAGGAATTTTGATGGTAAGTAGTCATGTTTGTGTCTGTGTTAGAAAAGCATCTACAGTCACCAGCATTCCAACACCATTCACAGGAGTTTGTATGCCTCAGTTTAGTATGGAGTGATCTCCATAATCCCCTGTGCTTGTTTTTAAAACACTGTTTCTGCCCACTGCAGTTCAGTGGGTGGAATCTTAACAGACCTTGCCACTGATGTCAGAAAAGAAGTGGGGAGCTTTCTTCTCTGCCTGGCAGGGTAAGACGGGGTCCAAAGGAGAGAGTCTCAGATAATTACACTTAGATTCTCTTTTCAGATATATTTTTGAAGCTGTTGGGAATAAGAGAATTCTGACCATAAACCACTGCTCTCTGGCTGACGATGCAGCATATGAATGTGTGGTAGGTGAGGAGAAGAGCTTCACAGAATTATTTGTAAAAGGTGAGCAATGGCAGAAAAACCTACCCCCTAACATTTAGCATCAAATTAGTTAAATCCTTATTTACTCTCAAATTAGTTATCTCAAAGCAAATTCTCAAACATATGAACAAAATCTGAGATCTATCAAAGTAGGTATTTTTCTTACAGTTAAAGGAAGACACTTTCCCTATAGTTGCAACTGAGAAAGCACAGGAAGATAGCTCAGTAACAATTATTAATTCTCTTTTGGAAAATGCTTTGTTTTCCAAGAATAGGGCTAAAAACTTACTTTAGAAATTAGATTCTGTTCAAGATAAATACGTACCTCAAGCTTTACAAGCAGATCAAGTAGTACAGAAAAATAATGCCTCTGTCTGAGAATTTTGGAATTTATATGAAAACAGATTAATCTTATGTTTGTATTCTCTCTCATGAAGTATATACCAAAAGGTCATCTGATAACCTTGGTAATGTGATCCAGCATAGTAAATCTTAAGTTCCAACTCAGAGAGCATCACCATGTATTTTGCCAGGGGTTCTTCCTGTAGAGCGCTGACTGAGACCTACCACTGACATTCAGCCTTTCAGAATATTGTTTTAATAAAGGCCTCTTCATTTCCAGAGCCTCCAATCCTGATCACTCACCCACTGGAGGACCAGATGGTGATGGTTGGAGAGAGAGTGGAGTTTGAGTGTGAAGTGTCTGAGGAAGGAGCTACTGTAAAATGGTAAGGGAATAGGAAAGGGAAAAAAAAAACACAACACAGCAAATAAGAAACAGGCCATATTCCTCCATGGGACATTCTAGAACCAGTGTTTGTGGAGAAGAGCTGTGGACTAAAAAGGATGAAGACATCCTACATCAGTGCTTTCAGAAAAAAAGTATTTATCCTCCTTCTATATATCAAATATTGAGTAGAAACTGAGAGGCCAGAACATTACAGAAAACAAATGAAATCTAGCTATTTTATAAGTGTCTCTAGAATTTCTTGTTCTGCGGCCACAGGATGCTACTGACTCTACTAAGCTGTTAACGTTAAAGTTTTCTAAATGCTTGACAGCAAAGCGTAACTATTACACAGACTAATCAGATCCACATTGTGATGAGCTCTGCTCTTCTCAATTGCAGTGAGTTTTTTTTTTTCCTTAGGTAAAAAGTCAGTGTCTGCTGAGACAGAGGGAAGGCCATTGACTTATTTTAACGCATCTGTTGTGGTGATCCTGCAAAGCCAGTCATTATGTATATGCAGCAAGAGGGATTAAGATGACAAACGTTGTGCCAATAGAGTCCATCTTGCTGGGCATTCCAGCTGAGGGGAAGCTGGAAGGTTCATACTGCCTGGGCAGGCACAGCAGACAGTGCTCACATACCAGGCCTTAGGCACACTGTTCTCACTTCATTTCTCTACCAGATGAAATTCTCTTGTGCTTGTTAACAGCTTCAGGCACATGGTTATCAACTGTTCCCACAATGCCCATTACATTCTTGGAAAGTGCTATCACTCATCTGCTCTCCCAAAGGAAGGAACTGAGAATTTAAATAGAGCCCAAGAGCTGGTACAGCATATGCATTACACTATTAAAACCACATGCACAGGCACACGCGCGCTATTGTTCAGGAACTGCTTACAGATGCCTGGTCACAAGAGATGGGGACAACCATATCTGTCCCTCTCAGGGCACATTGCAGCTGCCACACTTTGATCCTATGCCTTTGAACGACTCCCATACATCTTGCAGAGCTGTTATCTGTGGGATGGGCATTTGCTGTGACAAGGGCAAAATGGCAGCTGTCTCTGCCTGAAATGCAGCAAGTGGTCAGAGAAACTCTTCAGTGCATAGCAACCGAAAACTGAGCAGCTAGATATTTACACTACACATATCTACAAAACATAACTGTTTTTATGGGAGACTCAGTCAGTGCTCTTTGGCTATAAGGACACAGGAAAGAAATGTCCAGGAAAAAACATGAAATATGGTATGGAGAAACAGTTCTGGTTTTATGTCCTTTTAGGTGAAATGATCTACAGTTTAAGCTAAGTAACAGGCACTAGCTAAAGGCACCTGTTACAGTTCTCGCACCTTTTAAACCTAGGAGATGAAGTCACAAGCACATGAAAAGAAGCAAATATGTGACTTGCACAAGACAGATAAGGCCTCCAGCCTCTTAAGCGTGGCCATCAGACTAGTGCTTGGAGAATTCATCATGTGGGACTCTTCATAGTGATCAGGAAAGACTGTCCTCTCAATCACCTAGAAAGATCTCATGTTATTCTTACACAGTACTGAGGAATAGTCATTTCTAAGCTTCAGATGGCCTTGGAAATAATACAATCATTGAAGAAAAAGATGTAATAAAATATGTAGTTTTGACTTGATTTTTCTATCTCTGAATGCTGGATGTATCATCCAAATGATAAAGTTCCAAACAGCTCCAAATGAAAACAAACTGTAGTAATGTAATAATAACAATAAATCTGTGTCCCCCCACTACTACACAGTTCCCATGTCACTAGTATCTGTGAGTTTGGATCAGATGACCTAGAGTGGTCCTTAAACTAATGCTTCCAGGGTTATATTAAATCCTCTTCTTACAATTTAGTATCAGTTGATATTTCTGCTTCATCGCTCTAGTTACAAAGGGAGGGGCTATAATATTTCTTTATATAAAGTTTTTCCCTTTTCACCGCAGCAGTACAGTATTTTAAGTCAGGCGATGCCTGGGAGGTCTCTTTTGCGGTTTATAATTTTATCATTACACCATTTGTCAGTACACCCGTCTGCAAACACTCTGCTCATACTCATCAGCAATCTGATAGTCACTAAATCAAACAAAAGATAAGTATACTATTCCCTTCCTGGGGTTTTAAGACACTGCTCATTGCAAATAGTCTATTTTCATTATTTAGACAAGATTTCAAGAGATCTCTATGTTAACCAAGGGCTGAAGAGAATATTGAAATATCTTTGACAATTCACATGTCAAAATACACCACCAAAATAAATTAGATGTTCATCTCTGGAACAGTAGCCACGGCATGTGTGTGCCTGTTTTTGTCACAGCAGCGTGTTGAATTTCTAGATTATAGTCCATTCTCAGCAGTTCAACAAAGGTTTGTGCATTGCATTGTAGCAGTTGCTCCAGAACTAAGTGCATACACGAGAGCATCAGCCTAGGAGAACATCTTGCACCTGACATCAGACTCCTGCCACTCAGCAAGCAGAGGAAACATTATCCTGGCGTAACACTAAGCACTGTGTTTCATGTGGTGTTGCAAGCATTCTGCTTCCTCCCTCACTATTGTTGTAGCCCTGTGATTTGGACGGTAGGCCAGGGTTTTTCTAATCCAACTGTAAATTCCAATAAGCTGTACTCTAAAGAACAGTTAGGAGGGGATAAACTGGAGCTATTTTGAAGTGAAGTTGCAGCAGGTACATCTAAATCACAAACTAGGATGCATGTCTCTGCTTAAAGCTTTAATCTGTGATTTACATCAGCAGACTCTGACACAGGCAAAAGGTTTCTTTGCACGTATCTACTTTGAGATTAGAAATAGAGCATTCTAATGAGTCCCTAAGCAGCACTGCCATTTCCTAGCCTGTAAGCACATTTGTTAAGCTGAATAGTCACTAGCAACAAAGAAGGAAAATAACACTAGATAGAAAGCAACCTCTTACTTTACTAAAAGCATTACATTTTTTCTACTTTTCTTCACATAAATATCAAATAGAAAAAAAAAAGTTTACTAACTGCAGTGGTATTCAGATAATACATTCTAATAATAAAAAATATAAAAGGCTACAAAAGGAGGTCAAGCTGAAGAAATTCCAAGTTATTTTCTTGGATCTTGTTTATGTTCTTTAGGATTAAGGACAGGAAAGCTATAAAAAGTCTTACATATTTTTGTGTGACCTTGACTAAACAGATTGAATCCTCTCTGCTCGCTTCCTTTCACGATGATTGGAAATTACAATAATTAAATTTCCTCTCAGGCTGCATGGTGAAGCTTAATTTAGTAATGTCTTAACTATACTGTGGCATCCTTGAACAGAAAGGACTAAAAAATCCAAAATACATTTTCATTCAAATCCATCCTAAATTTTTCTTCTTTTACTGATGTCCACAAACCATGAAATTATAATGACTACAATTCACATCAAGAAAATGAAGACTTTTAAGTCATTATTCAGCAAGTCCTTACTACCTTATGGCAACTTCTAAGATAGTACCTTCACTGCTGGTGAGGTATTTCTTCATCCCTGTATCTTCTACAACATGTATTATACTGTCATGTGTATCTATAGTATATAAGTAATAACAATCAAGAAATTCCTTGTGAAAGAACGACCTTGAACCAAAAGTCAAATATGCAGTAAAAAATCATGGTCAAGCTAGTAAGATTCCGGTCCCTAGCAGTTCTGGTCCTGATAGCATTTGTGAAATAGCCTCGCTTTTGTTAACTTGAAATGCTACTAAGATTGGATTTGTGTCTTTCAATCTCTAGTAACACTGAGCTGACTCTTACTTACCTCTTCCACCCATAGAAAAATAACTCAACACCATTTGGCATTGCAGGGAGAAGGATGGAGTTGAGCTGACACGGGAAGAAACATTCAAATACCGATTTAAGAAAGATGGAAAAAAGCAGTATCTAATTATTAATGAGTCAACCAAGGAGGACAGTGGACACTATACCGTGAAAACCAATGGTGGGGTATCAGTCGCCGAACTAATTGTACAAGGTAAGCACAGGTAATATTATGAAACTAGAGAATCTGAAAACATGAAAACAGGCTGAAGGTAACTTTCTCCAGGATAGTGCAGAGGGGTAGCATCATCCTTGTGCCAGGGAAAAAGAATATTTCATAGGTGGCATTAGGGTTGATAACAGAGGCCTCAAGGAGAACTCACACCTGTGTGCCGGATGTAACAGATACCCTGATAGTAACAGGTGCTTAGCTATCAGTCTTGTTTAAAGCCCTGCATGCTGTGGATTTTCCTTCATATTTCACCTTTCCACAAACAGCTTGCTCAGCCCTAGCCTTTTCTACTCAGTAAAGCCACACCAACTGTTTATTAACAGATCTATGCTGATTTGTTGATTTCTGTACTGACTATTCTCGCAATATCAGAGAAAAAGCTGGAAGTTTATCAGAGCATTGCGGACCTGACAGTGAAGGCACGTGACCAGGCTGTCTTCAAGTGTGAAGTTTCTGATGAAAATGTGAAAGGAATCTGGTTGAAAAATGGCAAGGAGGTGGTACCAGATGAAAGGATAAAGATCTCCCACATTGGCAGGTTAGTCTTGTTTCCGAAAGCATGTACAAGTTTGGGTATTATGTTACAACCCACAGGAATTATTATCTCAGGGGGACAGGAATATAAAACAAGATTTTGTCCTGGCTCCAGCTAAAATGCAAAAGTTAAAACCTTCTCATCCACAATCAGCACATAGTCACAGGCATGCTTTGGTATGTGATTTGGCATTTTGCATGTATGGAATCAGTGGTGCATCAGCAGAATTTGTTTTCAGTTTTCATTTGGATTTCATGTTTTGTTGGTATTCAAATAATCTAGAAAACACATTTTTGGTAACTTTAAAACTAACAGTAGTGTTTAGACAGATTAATATAGCATTTATGTACAAGACCCTTCAGAAAAACTACTGATTTAAGTATAAATATTAACCCATATACCATTGCAGCATTCTGTGCTCAAGTTTCTCAGTAGCCTAACTCTTACTGGCAATCAAGACCAGGAAACTTCCTAAGATACATGAGTACTACATGTTAGGTAAATTCTTTCTTGGTACTCCCTTTCTCTACTCTGTTATGAATTTACAGTAATAGAGGGATAGAACATCAATTTTTAGCTTGTTTTCCACACAGTTTACTATATTTACAGTCTGATCAAATAAAGTCAGCAATGTTACAATTGCCCTTTTTAAGGGTAAATGACCAGATGAACAGAAGCAGAGAAACAGCTTCCTCTATTCAGAGTAGACTACACATTTACCTTGACAAGAAAAATCCACTCACAGACATCATGCTGAGATGGATTTACTCAAATACTGAAAGCAGAGCAGCCTATAGCCCTAGAGGTTGTTGACTTGATGTTAGGGAAAGGGGAAAATAAACAGCAATGTTTGTTAATATCCTATAGCCTGTACCTCATCTCTTGAAATAGGCTTGTTTCTCCTGGAAAGGTAAGGTAAGGGAGTGGAACATATTTGTTCATGTTTCCAGAATCCATAAGCTAACTATTGAGGACGTTACGCCAGGTGACGAGGCTGACTATTCGTTCATCCCTCAGGGATTTGCTTACAACCTTTCTGCCAAGCTTCAGTTTTTGGGTAAGTTATCTTAGAATATACAATGGGATTTCCACAGGGATAAAAGGATGGAACTAATCCTGGTCATACCAGGAAAGACTATGGAGAATCTCTTTCCAGATCCCTCAAGACAGGTGCATTACATTACTTTTGCCCGTTATTTTGCTATCATTGCTACATTGTTTTACAGAGCCTGTTTTCCAGTTTATTGCATTAATCTAAAGATGTATATGCCTTAAGAAGATTTAATGATTAATAAGTTGTAAATTACTTTTTGAATGCAAATTATATGAAAATTTGGTTTTCAGATCTATTTATCCTAACTCCCCCCACCTCTTTTTTTTTTCCAGAGGTCAAGATTGATTTTGTACCAAGAGAAGGTAAGAATATTCGTTATTTATATGCAAGTAAACATGTTTTCAATAGCAAAGGAAACTGTATCTTCATTTTTAATGAGGAGTTGACATAAGTAGTCACCTCTTTTTCATACAGAACACTCAAACCATATTTTAAACTTATTTCTTTGCCTTTGCTATAGAGCCTCCCAAAATCCACCTTGACTGTCTGGGCCAGTCCCCTGACACTATTGTCGTGGTGGCTGGGAACAAACTGAGATTGGATGTTCCCATATCAGGAGATCCAACACCCACTGTCATCTGGCAGAAAGTGAACAAGGTAATGTGTAATCTGACACAATAGCTGAGGCAAGAAAGTCACACCAGGAAATTTATTTTCTTTCTCAAATCTGTCTGTGATTAAAACTTTTTATTTAAAAGTATGTTCATGTTCCTTTTTTAATTATTTTATTTTTTAACTCAAGAAGAAAAATTAAATAGCTGCAATGTAGTTCACTGGGATTTATCTGTTTTTGTAGGAGTCACCTTGAACTGTGTTTTTTTACGAACTTGCCTTTTTTTTTCCTCCAAAAGTGGAGGCTGTATCTATATGAGTAGACATACATACATGCAGATGGTCGGATACCATATAGGTTTATTCTCCTAATACTTCAGAGAAAAAGAAATTAATGATCGGTCATCTCCATGATCTCACCTGATAGTATGGACAAGTTCTGGCGGTGGCAGTTTCTTTTTACCATCTTTCTCAATAATTCTTCTACAGTTTGTGAAGAAGATGTGTTCTCAGCAGATCAGTGGGGTAAAGCTGTATTTGGTATAACGAAAAGAGAGGACGCTAGCTATTTGCCTAATCAGAGCAACTGCAAAACATCAAAGAAAAAATTTAGAACCTAGACACAAAAGTGTTTAAGTGAGCTTCCTTCCTGGCTATGTCAGAACATCCACACCCCTCACCATCTGTGTGCTCTTGAGCTATAACTAGCACAAAACACAGACATAATTTGCATAAGATTCTACAGCATCATTACACTTTCCATAGGTAGTACAAAAATAAATAGATATAGACAAAATAATATTGTCAATTATATTCATTTTCCCAGTCTCATTTCTTCACAATTTTGCAGCATTCTTTGTTCAGGTGGACATATTTAGTAACATTTATGACTTCTTTCTGCAATGCAGAATTAGTATGGAACCTAACAAAAAAGCCATTCATCTCTTCTTAAAGAACCAGAAGCAGTTTTTCTGACTGTCTCATACAAATATTCCAAACCCTACACCTTATTATTTCTATGGTTTGAGGTCTGAAGATGAGTAAAAGGAGCCAAGATTGATCTGAAGGATGTATAGCACATACTAACCTCTGAAATCCTAAGCAAACAATAGCAAAGTTTCAGAACACATTGTTTTATGTATGTTACAGACTTGACTATATTTCTGACTATTAAAACACATATATTGACTTACTATCCCATTGTTAAAAAGTAATCTTAATTTTTGTAGCTATACAGAGTAACTGTTACCACAGGATGCACACAGACTCAGAAGCAATTACTGTTCTACTGCAGGAATGCATCTTTGTTTATGAAGCTGTAGATTCAGTTTTGCTGACTTATCCTTCCTTTAATTCACTACAGTCCAATACATCTATTTCCATTTCTGCTTTTTACTTTCATATCTGTTGTTTCCTTCCCAGCACTGTTTGCTCTCTCACTTTGCTTTTCACTTTTCTCACACCTCCATGTTCAAGCACCTCAGCACACCTATGGATTCTTCTGTCTTGCAGAAACACCTTTACTGTTCTGCTCAGAAAATTCAGCTTTCTGTGGTTTCTTTGTTTATCTAGAAAAGCGACCTGCTTCGAAGCAATGATGACTCCGTGACTCCCTCAGAAAACAGCAGTGATTTAAACACTGATAGTAAGGTAAGTTCCTTATTATTTATGCTGACACACAAATATGCTCAGTGTTTTCCATACAAATGGTCCTACTCAGAAGAACATAATATTCAAGTCAGTAGATATTAAAACTGGTGAAGCAGATAGCACAGCAAGCCCAACATCCTGCCTCACAACAGCAATTACCAATGACTTTAAAAGGGCAAAACAGATCTGGAGAGTGAATTTCGAGTAAGGTATTGGTCAAGAAAATCTCTTTCTAACCACCGTTACATGGTGGCTGGATTACAAGGAATCAAAGAAGTTGTTTAAAACACACTTGAATGTATTTGTGAATGTTTATCCCCCACTTTTTTTTTTTTCCACTAAGCTTCAATAATATCTAGAGGAAGAAAACTAGGACAAAATCTTGCAAGACACAAAGAAAGATAACAATGAGTCAAAAGAGTAAGCAAAGTATGTACGAAACAGTCAAAAGAAGACTTATTTTCCAACAACTTTCCTTTTTTGTAATAGACAACTTTTTGATTTTGGTAGATACAAAATATTTTACATTTGCTATGCAACAATACACCTTTCTCAGGGCACCTTTCTCAGGGTTAAGATTCTGCTGTGCTAGTCACTAGATGGGCATAAATGCTTCGTAATGCTTCTTCCAAGTCTGAAGATATGTGGGCACATAAAGAATAGAGCATGTTATAAATGCACAGCAAAGTTCCTGTGGTTATGTTTAGACCTCACAGTCGAGAGAAGAATCATAGAATCATAGAATATCCTGAGTTGGAAGGGACCCATAAGGACCATCGAGTCCAACTCCTGGCACCATACAGGTCTACCCAAGAGTAGAAAGTTATCCCATATCACATTCTTGAGTGACAGAAATCACACTGATGCCATTAACAAATAAATACGTTAACTTTTTTAGAAGGAAATTGATCAGATCTGTTATCTGATGCCAGATGTAGATATTGTTGAACAGGAATGTTTGCTCAAATATCTGAATTTGAATCTGTAACCTCCCTTGAATTTACAATCTACACAACTGTTATCCACGAACCTTTACATTGATACTAGCAGTTATCCCAATTAGGAATCTGTAGTACCGGGTGTGTGAAACTAGCAATGAATCATAACAACCTGGGGACTTTCAGAACCAATTTTTCTCAAAATTATTTGCTTTACACATGCAATTTAGTTGATATTTTCTATTTTCTCCATACAAATGTGGAGAAATACAAACATTCATAGCTTTTGAGTAATTTCTCCATACAAATATGGAACATAGTTTTTGAATAATGTTGATAATATTCAAAATGAAGCTTTTCACCAGCTTACATACAGGCTCATTAGGCTGTCTCTGGCACAACTCACACTGACTTTTTCTGTTACTTTCACTGCCCACAGCTTCTGTTTGAGTCTGAAGGCAGAGTTCGTGTGGAAAAGCATGAAGACCACTGTGTCTTCATCATTGAAGGAGCTGAAAAGGAGGATGAGGGAGTATACAGAGTTATAGTTAAGAATCCAGTGGGAGAAGACAAGGCTGATATCACAGTCAAAGTTATTGGTAAGTGAAGGAAGGAAATAACCAGAGCATGAAAGTGTATTGAGTTCACTGAAACTCACTCAACTCTGAAATTGACGCAGGTTCTGAGTTTAAGCTTAAAAAAGAGACAGAAAACAATCATAAAGGCAGCAATGCTATCAATTACAAAATTTGGCAGAAGTATTTTTCATAGGTAGTTGCCTGCCATGTGCAAAAGAAAGAGAACAACTCCCAGTGGAAATCCATGTGTTTTCTTTTTATGTTTCCAGTTTCAGATGATCCTAACATTTTACAGATTACATTCCCTTCTAAGGAACACACTTCAGGCTAGTATGAGATGAGAAAAACCTCCTGTCATTGTGTTCTGTTTTACATTTTTAAACAAAGATGACTTCCTTCTGTAATGAGTAAGCAGCTAATGGAATAAAGAGAGGCAGCGTATCAGATACAAGATAAACAGACTGACACTGTGAGTTGCAGAAGAGCTGGGGGAAATACGTTTTTGAGTCTGTAATTTTTATCAATTTTCTCATGTTTAACTTGTTTATATCCTACCATGTATATGACAAATGCTCAGGTCATAAGCAAACCTTGAATTGATAAACAGGAATTATTTTCATCTGCAGTATTGAAAGTTAGAATTAACTGCTTTTCATCTTTTATATCTCCAAAATAACAAAATATGTGAGACATGCAGCCTTTATATTCTAGATAAAGTTTATTCTAGACAGAATAAGAAACCCTGGAGCAAGTCTCTTGTTACAGGATTGAGAACAAACTACTACTAGGTTTGGATTGCTGGCTCTCATTTGAGTGGAGGACTGGTGAAGCTGTTTGCTAAAACACCTAGCAGAGTTCTATCCAGTGGTTTGAGGTAAAAGAGCCAACAAATGAGCACATCTAATTTTATTTCCTTATGGACAAAATAAAGGCAAGAGGCATTCTCTGTCTACAAGAGATTTCACTACATACCAAACAAGAAAATACCAATGTTGCCTCCCACTAAAAAGTGGGTTCTGTGTGTTTTCTTTTTCCTGGTTCATAGCATAAATCTATGCCAGTCGCGGATGACTACATGCAGTTTATCGCAGTTAGTACACAGCTAATTACCCAAAACCTTGCATTTTGCAAAAAGGTAATTATGCCTGAAAAGAACAAGATAGCTGAATAATTAAACAGTATTTAAAAGAAAACCAAACTAACCTGGAAGCATCAAAAAGTAGGGTTCACTCTGGACTAAGACCATGCATTCTATGTTGTATCTACTGTTGCAATCTGACAAATTTCTATCATCGCCTTTGTAGTGCCATGATGAATACCACTACTACTAGGAAATTCCTCAGGATGTCTGATTTTTTTTTTTTTTTTAAGATTTATATATATGTATGATATGCAGGAAAAAAAAAAAAGAAACATTAAAGAAAATTATTTCATTGATTTGTGGACAGTAAGTGAAACAGTAACAACCCCCACTCATTCTCACGTTTTCTTCAGATGTTCCTGACCCTCCAGAAGCTCCCAAGATCAGCAACATTGGAGAAGACTACTGCACTGTGCAATGGCAACCACCTAAATATGATGGTGGGCAACCAGTACTTGGTAAGAAGTGCTGAAACACAAAGTTGCCAGCAACATCACCTATGTTATTGCTGCTCCTTTACAATGATGCCAAAAGATTTTGTAAGTGTATTCACTCTAGGAAGGCTGACCCCGAGACACTAACTAAAGTTGCAAATTTTCAAATAGGTCAATTCTGGCCCTTCAATATTAGGGAGATGGTGCCCCCTGCCTGTGCTATCTGAATCCAAGAAATATTTCACCAAGTTAGCAAAGCAGAAGATACTAACGCTAAGTATTCCCATTCAAGACAGAAATTTTAGGTCAGTATACACACCTTTGACCTTGCTTAGGAATAACAAAACAGAGCTGTGATCATGTCAGACATCAACTCCAGACTTCTGCAATCTCAAACACTCATGCAATACATTTTATTTCTTTTTAGAAAGCTAGTTCATAATTCTCCTTCACATACAACCACACACCATGAGTCACAAAACATATTACAAACTCTTTAATGACTTTAAAATCTGTATTAAAACTGGAGGCCAAAATCATCGTGTGATACAGGAAACAAGCTGAATGAAGCAAGAGTATCTCACCCATACCATGGTAGGTTCTCTGCAGAGCATGCTGTTTGTTAGATAGAACTCCCTGTGACCCTCAGAAGGAAAAGGAAGTAAGGCAGGATCTTGGCCAATTTTAGAAAAAAAAAATCCTCTGGACTCCAAATCTAGGAATTTGTTTAATAAAGATCACTGGAATTTGAGTTTCTTTTTAAAAATGCACTGAAACCTCTATGGAAGTCCCATGGAGATGCCAGAGTTAGAAATGTTCTACAATTCTTTTAATCCCTTATACAATACCTGGAAGAGAGGAGTTTGTATTTGCTTTTGAATATTTTGACCTCATTCACTCACGCCTCATTTAATTCAATAGAAGTTACCTATGCAGGAATAAAAAAGGTACTACTGGGCCAGTCCGTTGTTTGAGAGGAAGCAAGCAAGAATTCAAAGTATTTGGTGCAAAGATACCTAGTAATGGCTGTCATGTTACCACTACCAGCTCCCCTGCCCTTGACTGGGCAAAGCCCATGACTTTGGTTTGTATAGTTGTCAGGATATACATTTCATAAAGTTATTTGGTTTGTTTTCACTGTCAAAGGAACGATTTTGTTAACGTCCCACCAGCAACTCTTAGCACTACATGAGGAAGTAGTCTTATGCAATTACCATAAGACTGTGCTAATAATTGAGCTAGACTAAAATACCTGAACGAAAGCCAAAAAGCAGCACCATCCATTCAAAAAAGGTTGCAAAAGCAAGTTTAAAGACCGGAGAAAAAGGTGCGTGTGTTCTTGTCTGTCTTTATACTGTTACAGACACAGGCATTCTACTACAGCCTTTATTATCTGTATCTAGCAGATATAGAAAAGAAATTCACACCCGATCTTCACTCTTACACCCTTTCATGGGGCTCAACAAGTATAATTGTTCAGGTAAGAATGTCAGACAGAAAGTAATACAAAAGGAAAGTTGTGGAAAATACTGAAGCCTCACAGAACTCAGACGCAGTAATACTGGATCACATTTGGCTCTTTATGTCACAGAAAAAAAGGTGCTTTTCTTGTTTCCTGCATGTGAAACCATAACTTGCAGTTCCTTTACGTCATAAGAGATATCCTTCCAGGCTATATTTTAGAGAGAAAGAAGAAGAAGAGCTACCGATGGATGAGACTGAACTTTGACCTTTTGAAAGAGCTAACCTATGAAGCCAAGCGAATGATTGAAGGAGTAGTTTACGAGATGCGGATTTATGCTGTGAATTCTATTGGCATGTCCCGGCCAAGCCCTGCCTCTCAACCCTTCATGCCAATTGGTGAGTTCTACCCCACTCCGTATTATTTCTAGGACATATCCAAGAACAGGACAATTTTCACCTCTTCAGCTGTCCTTATACCTAAAAAGAACATGTTAGGAAAGAGGCTATGCTATATTTAACCAGCCTTTTCCTTTGTCATCTCGTCATCTTCCTCTTCTCTATCTCTCATTCCCCTTCCTGCGAAGCACAGAGGTTCCAGTTTCATGAAATTGCTGATGAATTTTTAGTTGTTATAATTAGAAGTGTGAGAGTCAAGATGGATCTGGAAAGGGGGAGAACTAATTGACAGAAATTTCCCTGTCCCTCTCAGTTTCCCCCATTGCCTTATGGGTGCAAATATCACAGTATCCCACCCAGCACTCCATTAATCCTGGCCTCTCCACAGCTAAAAGGATAGCTGATTAAAAAAATATTTAAGGAATGATTTCCTATAAATAATCCTTCCCATCGCACCAGTACAGTATCTCCTGCAGTCTCTGAGCTGGAGCAGAGAGTCCTCAGGAAGCCTATCTGCTAAGAGCTCTGGAACAAAGAGACACAAAAATACAACTAGCTGGAGATTACTATGACTAGAGTTGCTACATCTACAAATATCAGTGAAGGGGGACAACCTGCTGAAGGAGATAATGTAAAAGATGATGCACTGAAGGGGTCAGAAGGAGCGGATGAACTGAAAGAAGGGTCTCGTAATTGTGGATTTCAAACACAAAACAGCTGGTCTGCAACAAAAGAGGGCAAACGAAAACCATCAGGCGGAGCTACTGAAAAAAAAGGTCCAAGGTTTTCATGAGATGGGGAGTTTTGCTTGATTAAGGATAACATTCTCACTTACTGCTTGAGAGAAGAGGTTTGGGGTTTTGATCGTGTACTGTGCAGTTATGTATGCTCCCAAATGCTTTTGTCTCATTTGCAGTTCACTGTTCTTGATCCCATTTGAATATGAAAAATTTTGACATAGCTATAGAAAGGAAAGTGGGTGATGTACTTTTTGTAATAACTTCAGGAACTAAGATCAATTTCAATCAGTTCCACAATTTATAAAGCTGTATTTAACTTACTTTATATATGAAGTATTTCCAATATGTAATATGTAAAATCTCTTAATTATATTCAAAAGCTATCCAGTTTAGAATATATATATACACACACAGAGTATACCAAACATATATTTAACATAATTGCTTTTATGCCATGCATAATTAATATTACATTCCAGTAATTCCAAATGTAATTTTGAACAAGTTATCTTTGTTTGCTATTTTACAGTAGCATTTGTGCGTATTCACAGTTTGGGATTCTTCAGTTAAGGCTTTTCTTTTTTGTTTCCTTTTTGATTAGTAGACAGGAGTTGTGCTTAGGAAGACTGAATCTAGCTAATTGTCCTCCTGAACGATGGATTTAAAAAGAGCCATGAGACTCCTGTTCTGAAAAGATATGAAATAGCTATAAGTAACTGAAGAGAAAATTTTTCGGCCCCAAAATATTTCTCTCTGATATGTCTCCGTTACAAATGAGCCAAACAGAACTAGCGTTTCAGTAAACGGAAAAAAAAACTTGTAGACATTTTCTTCACTGTTTGAGGAAAATGCATTACATCAAATTTAGCCACTAACGATTTTTGTCTAAGTACAATCAGGGTGTAAATACAGCATACAAATTGTATGCATTTTTTATTTTTAAACTTTTCTGCAGACTTCTGCTGTCTCACTCACCTACAACTTTTTTCATTGGCTTTTACATATTAAGGGAGCATATGTGAATAGGAACTACTGCCTTAACCTCTTATCTTCCACCCACCTCCCTCAAACCCCCAAATATAGGAATCTTACACCACACTTCTATTAAAATGAAGTATTAGGTATTACATTTTACAACTGGGCTTCAGCTAAATCCATTTTATTAAAACAGAGGGTGATATATAATTCAGATACTAATCACAACTTGTACAGCCGTTGAATTCTCAGTTATATTGCCGTTTCTCAGAATTTACTTCTACATATTTCCTTACAGCTCCTCCAAGTGAACCAACCCACTTTACAGTGGAAGATGTCTCTGACAGCACTGTTGCCTTGAAGTGGAGACCCCCTGAACGGATCGGAGCAGGGGGATTAGATGGCTACATTGTGGAATACTGCAAAGAGGGATGTAAGTAAGCACAAGTACTAGGCAGCAGCAACTGAACATTATTAAAATACTACAGTTGCAATAGTTTCACTGAAATATCACAATAAATAACCTTATCCAGTACCTCTGAATTTGAACTCTAATCTATGGCTAACATCCTTGCCATCCATCACTAGCCTTACTCCGACATGACAGTCAAACCATGACAGTCACGTCAACCATAACCTCATATTCACAATCATAAACGTCAACAGAGGAAAGTATTAAAAAATACCAGTACTGTTCTATAGTCACTGTTACACTTTTGTAGTATTCAAAAATTGTGTATTCTCTAAAACCCAATATAATACCATGACTGTAAGAATATCAGTCAAAGTTGCAAGTAACTGCTACCTCATCTCATTTAATACTCGTGGTCTCATAATAAGAATAGCTGCACCATATCTACAACATTCAATTTACTGTGATGCTTATTGTTTTTGTATATGATGCAAATGTTATTGTATATAACTTTTATGTTATAAAATCAAATAATCATTTCAGCCATGGGATTTTCTCTGATGCTAAACTTGTCATATGACCTAGACTAGCATTTTTACAGGGTATAATTTATCCAGAACTCATTTCTAGTCTTTAGCGAGGTATCGTCATGAAATTACCAGAACCCCTAAGTCACTGTCACAGAAGAATAATTTTATCAGTAGTACTTCTGTGCTATTAGAGTAACTAAGGAAGCCCTAGGAACTCTATTCTAGCACATCAAACAAGAAAGTAAGAATAAATTCCAAAAGTTATACGCTTTATTATTATTTTCAGTATATACGGCTCTCACCATTCTGTTTGGATACCCACAGAAGATATACTTCAAGAAAAAATGAAATTGAGGCTTCGCTTTCTAGCTAAAAATGCTTCCACAATTCTCCCCTCCATCTTCTGCTAAAGAAAATAAATGTAGAGAAACCCCACCAGTCTAAGCTCCATAAAACAGAATGTCAAAGAAAGCACCCAAAGATGATTCCTGTACCCTTTAACTATTTTGAGTAAAATAAAGCGTATGCATTCCTGAAGTGCATGTGTAAATACACCTTCTAGATTAAGAGTTCTTTTCCAGCTCAGTTTATTCCATTTTAAGCACGGTATTGCATGTTAAATTCATTTTACCTTAATACAAATTTACTTTCAATTGTAAACAAGGCATCAGTTTGGAAAAGTAATATGTTATTACAATATGAAAATCCTGTACTTGCAGCTACAGAATGGATTCCAGCTCTTCCCGGCCTAACTGAGCGTACATCTGCACTGATTAAAGACCTGGTGACAGGGGACAAACTTAATTTCCGTATAAAGGCTATAAACTTGGCTGGTGAGAGCGGAGCAGCAATAATCAAGGAGCCCATTACTGTTCAAGAGATCCTGCGTGAGTACCTAGATTGAATAAATCTCACTTATCTATTTCCTCTGGTCAAATATCTAATCAAGTACACAATGCAGAAAAGATCTGGGACTGACAAGCCCGTGCCTTCTTCTGAGGATAACATCCAAACAGCTCTTTCAGTCTGACTACGAGCCAAATATCTTCTGCAAACATTACCTTACTGTCCAGGTCTTCTATTTCTAAAGCATAGCTTTTAAAACAAAATCCTACTTTGTACTTTCAGACTACATGCGCTTCACCTCATAACAATAATGGCATTGTCTGTATTTAAGTGGCACATTATTTAACATATAGGGCTCTGCTGGAAAAGCTGCTATACTACTGCAAAAGGACTGCTTGGACTGGGGCAAGAGACCTCTTAACATAAAAGCAGTTATCTGCACCTGATTGTCCTTGATTATTTATTAACCCTCTGTTTATCACCCAATAGCAATAGATCACAATTCATTCGGCTGGAGTCCAAAAGATATCATCAGCTGCTAAGAGTGGATCCCTCAACCTTTACTCACACAAAGTATCTGCCAGAGTCTCACTAACAGTAAAACAACTCCGTTTAAATGAGAGTTGTAATGCGTCTCAAAATCAAATGGATATGATGACATATACCCTAACTGTAGGTTAGTAAATCCTTTCTATAAGTGACTGTGAAAAGAACAAGGGACACAGGGAGAACAAAGAAAGCTTTCCAGTGAGGCAGAGGAAAGCAGGGAATGGAAGAAAGAACAAGAGCTATGGTCCTAAGGTTAGTGAAAAGTAAGCTGCTGCCGTTACTCCACTCCTTCAATCTCAAAAAAGAACTATAATTGAATGACTATAGAGAGGTAAAGGAAATTCATTGAGTGCTCTACTTTCTAAGTTCACACACATACCCAAATGACAATTTGCAAAGAGCTGTAGTAACAATAGAGCAATAGATTAATCATTGTCTGTAGTTATTCTTTCACTCCAAGAGTCCTGTCCTCAGTCCTGTTTTGGGACAGGATACCCAACCGGTCCAATGGGGCTTTGAGCAACCTGATTTAGGGGGAGGTGTCCCGGCCCATGGCAGCAGGGTTGGAACTGGATGATATTTAAGGTCCCTTCTGACCGAAACCATTCAGCGATTCTACTGAACTGAACTCCGAAGAAATGAAGCCCACACAGAGGGCTTATATCCAACAGAAGTCAGCCAAATCTAGCATTCTGAATGCAACACAATTTCAGAAGTCCTGCTGTCAATGCAACCTCTGAAGCTGTAAATACGTAACACAGATTTGCTACTAAAATTGTATCTGGTACCCAAATGCATTTGAAAGTATTCAGAGAACGATCTGCTCTGCAACTGTATAAACAGTCTTTGCACAATTTTCTTATGCTTACATGTATCCAAGCCCCTCCTCTTTAGTGTTTTGCCTTATTTGTCCTATAAGTAATATTTCAAGTAATCTAAAGCCCAATATTTAACATATTACTAATGCTTAACTACAGAGCGTCCTAAAATCTGGCTGCCACGCCATCTCAGACAGACTCTGGTGAAGAAAGTGGGTGAGACAATCAATATCGTGATCCCTTTTCAGGTAAGTACTGGCTTCTATTTTGTCATAGCTATTTATCATTACTTACCTAAAGTAGTTTCCCTTATGCAAGTTCCTGCTGCTTCACTCATTGAAAAGTATTAAACAAAATATGGCTGGTGATAAAAAAAAAAAAACACACAAAAACAACAACAAAAAAACCTCCCAAACATTAGAAACAAAACAAAAAACTCTGGTTTCAGTCAGTTTTTCCTCACTGTCCCAGTTTCTTCCAAAATCCCTCCTTTCGGTGAAGAACGTAACTGCTCTAACTCTACAGCCTTTTCTTGTTAATTGACCATAGCATGCATCTTACACACACGCAAAAAATACACACACACTCAAAAAATAAAAATAAAAAATTCAAGCAACTACACTTCTGAAGCCAGGTTATATTATATTACTGGGCCATTTCTTAGACAGAAGTGTGTAAATTCATTTCTGTAAGTCTGCTTACAAAAAATTGAGTTTGTATGCAAATACAATATGACAACTAGCCATATACAGAATCTGTGTGTACAATAAGAATACCTTAGGTTTTCTTAATAATAAGGTATTAATATACATGAGCTCAAGGTGTTAAAAATAAATTTTAAAAAGGCATAGCATGGCAAGTATTGTCAAGAGTAGCTACATGTAGCTACGTGTTGTTATGGCAGGCACAAACTTGCTAGTATATTCACACAGGCTGACCTAGGAGAAACCTACCCAGCTACTCCGACTGTTTTTTTCTACAGCTGTATAAGCAATTTTAATGGCTATTCATAAAACACCACGTGCATTTTTTCGGGTACCATAGTCCCAATAAAACACAAGAATTAGTGTATGAAAGTAAAAGGTCTTCTGAGTGAGACACGGGAACAGAAATTATAAACTGCAGATAAACTGCAGTTCAGAGAGAGATCTGCTATAACAGTCAATATATCATTTAGTCTATTCCTCAGACATAATTTGAAAATACTAAAATTTCTTTGCTGTCCACGATTATCTTTATGATAATTTAATCACTATTATTATTGAAGAGTTTTGAAATTCTCTTGTAATAAATGCTCGAGGTATGCAAAAGATTTCTTCAGTGAGGGAGACATACATTCACGTTACCTACATTAATTTGTTTGGAAAGTATCAGCAGAGAAAAAAAATATATAAGACCAAAATCCATATAAAATATCACAAGTATTTTGCTTTGTGGTTAATGGGTTACATGAAGAGCTGCTTTTGCACAGAGATATATCTAATCAGTAAACAGTTGCAAACCAGCACATGGAGTAACTGCTTTGAATTGCATGCTTGCACTACTTTGATATCATTGTGTTTATTTTTTCCTTTCATGTTTGTTACCTCCAAAATTGCTAAAACATCCCCTTCACTGAGGTTTAGCCACATGCAAAGTCCAATATTTTACATATATTTTTCAGTTACATAAATATTTTAAAACTTACGAAAAATAATTAAACTGATATTTTTGCTGCTTTAATGTCTGAGCTGAAGAAAACTTACACGAAATTGACAAGCTGTTCCCTAAGCAGAGGAAGCGATAAAGTTTATGGGTTTATCCATTTGTGTCGTATGTCCCCTATACCTCCAACTTCCTAGCGTAATAACCCTCTCGCTTAGGACAGCCTCATTGCAATATTCTCCAGGAACTAACAGTTCTTTGCCCTCCCTCCCTAAGTAGGCCTAACTGACGTGTCCTCAGTTCCCTGGGCCAGAGAAAGCACACACTGCAACTAATCCAGGGCTTCACTTACCTTGACTGATCATTCAGCTGTTGCCAAACAAAATACATAAAGACAAAGTCTTCCCTGACTTTTCCTCAGTGGGGACACTGAACTTTCTGTTCACCACCCTGTCATCAGTTTTCACGCAACTGTAATACACTAATCTTAGGAGATTTCTAGTCCGCTGCAAGATTTAGCTGAAATAAACCAAGTAATTCAGAAGTTATTTCAGTGGCTGATTGACAGACAAATCATGCAGTGGTATAAACTTCTGTCTCCTAAAAAAGTAAGACTAACAAAAAATTCTAATACCTATCCATCAACACTAAATTTTAGCCAGAAAGCAAAACCAGAGGATTTTAATTCAAGAGATTTTTTAAAAACAAGTGAAATAAATTTGTAGCTCTTCTTAAGCAATTATGAATTATTAAGCAATTCTTAATACCTTAAAAGCTTCTTAAGAGTACTCAAAACTGAGCATCTTTCAAAAAAAGCAAAGCAAAAAGTTATTTAATTGTCTCTATTTTGAAAAAGTTTTAGTTACTGACAGTTTTTACTGAGGAAAAAGGCCCTAAACAGGTATGATAGCAACCTTCAAATTACAAAGAGGACATAGTAGTAAATACAGAAATACCGGAATTGCTATGAAACCACGAGGCACTGAGCACAAGCAGGAAGAATACTATCTAGCCGAAGAGTAGCTTAGTCTTCTATTATTTACAGTTTTTGTGCAACCTGTCAAAATTGTCTGGCTTCTGTGGTCACTACTTTGTCATTTAAAACTGAATTTCTATTAAATATTTTGCCAAGGTATCACGAGCTAAACTCTATTTGCAAATCTATTCAAATCTTTAGATAAAAACGTTCAGAGAAAGACATGTACAACATTATTATTAATCAATGTATTTTTCTGTTGAGTGCATTAGAAAGGTGGGATGTTCTGCTGAAAAGAGGGGAATCAACACATTCTTGTTTCAAAATCAGCTACATGGGCACATGATTGAAGGGGTATTACATGCTACTAGTGGTTAAGAGTCACAGTATTACTCAGCAATATTCTTGTCTATCATGTATGTGTAAATATAAACATCTAAAAGCACATAAATTTGTTATTCCCTTACAGTAAACTCCCTGAGGATACTTTGGCATGCTATTTACCAACTCTGTCACTCACTGCTCTCTCTCATATTACCTATTACACATTACAGAAATCCAATCCTCTGTGATGTGTATTAGGAACGTGCTTTCTATCTGTTTATGCTTCTCACAGCCTATAAATATAAGACTATATGAAAACCAACACTGTGAACACTTGCAATCTTTCACTGTCACTCACAGCACCTCAAAAAGACCTATAATGAAAGCATCCGATCAACCACACTAGAGCAACAGCAGTTGCAAAGCTTGATTTATAGGCAATACATTTCTTACAACAAAATAATGAAAAAGGATACTTTGTAATGTTATCATTTCAAATGACCATTTTTACCAAGAAATTTAGTGCCAGATCCTCTGTTCACCTTATAATATCAATCAAGAACTATTTGATCTTGTAATCGGTCGGAGAAATTGCCAAGTATTTATCAAATTAGAAATTTAAACAAACAAAAACCCTCTCTTCCATATAGTCATACCACTGTAAGTAGACTTTCTACTTTGAAAGCATTCTCCTAGTCAATGTTTTTAAAAAGATTCCTCATATAATTTTAAAGTATATACATATGCTGAACCTAAAATAAATTACTTGTCAGTGTCACCAAAAATCAGATACGGCTAGGGAAACAGACATTTCCTTTTCCTTGTTCAAGAATTTCTACTATAGCTTCCAGCTGAAGAAGAGAAGCCACCTCTTCCCCTAATAGGTTTTTGTAAGAATGTTCTAAGTCAAGGGTGAAGGTACACCAGAACAGGACAGAACAACCTTATACCTAATATTTCAGAGCTACAGGCCAGATGGAAATATAATCCCTGACAGAAAACAGCAAGAAAATCAGTTACCAAATGGGGAAAATGGAAGACCAAAAAACATTCAAGGTTTATTATTAACCCCGATGCAAAATGAATCATGATACAGCATCAGATGATTCAGACTCCAGAGAAGAGAGCGTCCATTAAGGAACAGCATTTTTTAGGTGGTTTAGAATCCCTTTAAGTGCAATTTTGGACAGATCTCAGTTTTTTTTTCTTTTTTTTTTTTGTATAAAAGAAAAAAATTCTTTTTTTTTTTCATATAAAAGAAGGGTGGGTTTTTTTCTAATACTACTGAAAAATGAAATGATGTTGCACAGACTTTCTGAGCAAGTAGCAGACAAGCCTAGAACAAAGGGGCAGCAGCAAAACACAAGGATTTATTTTTGTTCTGCCTACATTTAAGTACCTAACCCAAGAGTCCAAGTATCCTAAACTCCCTTGGTAGCCTCAGGAAAAAGACAGCCTTACAAAGTATGTTCCAAACACTCAGTGAACTGAAGACACTTCTAAAGGTGCTTTCTCTTCCTGTTTTCTAGAGATGGTGACCAATACATGTCCTAACCTCAGTGCTTCGGGCTTCAGTTCCAGGGCAGCCTAAGCTGATCTAACTGCTGGCTTGGATGGTCTCACTTTCCCTCCCCATCCATTTGAGCTGCTTCTGGCATTTGTAGCCCTGTGCTGCACCTTTTCACCATGCCAATCTGGCAAAAACTTTAAAAAAATATATATTTTTTTTTTAATAATATTTTTTTAATAAAAAATATTTTCTCCTAGATTGACTATAAATACAGTTAATAAATATGGTATGCCCCATTTCTGTTTTATTGGGATTCTTGTTGTGGAAACATACTACAGAAGTAGCACTCAAAACTTTTGAAGAACTGACTACTATCTACCAGTTTTCCCAGAAGTGGCTGACTGACAGTGCTGTAAACCACAGATAGCTGTCTGCTTACACAACACCATCTTTCATAGGTATGGCAACACTGTCTGTCTATACTGACAGTCATAAAAAGAATTTTGCTATGCAGGAGCAATTATACAGTAAGTTTTACACCCCAAGACTTCAAAATTATAGCAACATTTTGAAAGATATTGAAAATGCCAGGGGAAAAAGAATCAAATGTTTTATGGGAGAGCGAGGAAAGGAACAAACAACTAATTAACTCCTCAAATATTAAAGACTTCACTTCCTTAACAATCATCAGAGTGAGACAGAGCAACTTGTTGGCTTCAGAGATGCCTGGGAAAGAATACAAAGACCAGCACAAGTATTTTTTTTTTCTGGGTGTGCTCTCAATATGATTTCAGTCTAAATACATGGCATCCTCAGGTCACTGTGTCACTAAATCCCACAGATGAGAGCAGATATTTTTATGCAAGAAAACAGAAACTAGAAAGTGTTTAGAGACTCTACTATCTCAGCTTTGCATATTAAGTTAGGCTTCCTAAACTTACAGAACACTAAAAAACAGAAGAGTGAAAAATGACAACCTATTACAGTCTAAAAATATCCTTTTTTCTCTTCAGGGGAAACCTAGACCCAAAATAATTTGGACAAAAGATGGTCAAAGTCTAGACGCCAAAGATGTGGGCATTCGGAACAGCAACACGGACACAATCCTTTTCATCAGAAAGGCAGAGCTTCATCACTCAGGAGCATATGAAGTCACCCTTCAAATAGAAAACATGACCGATAAAGTTGTAATAACAATACAAATCATAGGTAAGCACATGACTTCATCAAAATTAAGCATATCATACAAAATAGTTGCCATACTGATGCAATCCAAAGAGCCGTCTACCTCTGGACCCCTTCTCTGACAATGGTTGATAGCAGGTGGCTGTGACAAAGCTCAGAGCAGGGCTAGCATGCCAGCTGATTTTCCTACGTTTTTCCAGCTTGGAGTGATCTGTGTTCTAGAGACTTCCTGCCTGAGGGAGGATTATCTCCAAGAGCTCCTCAGGGAAATTTTCTTACATGATTTTAGCCAGTCAGCTTTTGAACCTGTGTCTAGTTTCAGAATCTAATTATGCTTTTGTAAGGAATTTCACAATTTAAGTGCATGTACAACTACCTGGTTTGGTTCAGTTCGAGTCTCTCTTCTGAAAATCTCATTTGACATCCACACAGTTTTGTACGAGAAAGACCACACATAATCATTTATTCACCTTTTTTACTACTACTCATTTGCGTTGTGTAAGCAACCCTTTAAAACAAAAATCTGTCGTGTAGATGCATCTGTATGTAAGTTAGCAGGAAGAATGCTTGTAAAACTAGCCAGATACTGTGGAGGGTTACAACAGTAGGACAACTTGACAATAATTAACAAAAAGCTAAAGTCATAACATCTATCTATTAATACATTATAATACACTTTTTCAGGGCTTGCAGAACTTTGCTTGCTGTAGTTACCAGTTTTCATACCCACATAGATATTCATACGTAGTATCCAAAATTCTTAACTTCAAATCAGAATAACTGATTTCTGCAAAATGAAGATACGCATCTAGAAATAGATCAAGATTTTTTTTTTTTTTTATAAGTGTGATTCAAGATAAGATCAGATACATTTCCACATTTTCATAGGCAATGTTGTTCATTTGACAATGCGGGTTACCATTCCCTCTTCCAGAAACAGGGAAGAAAAAGAAAGAGGGCTTCATCTGAAGTTGGTAGCAGTTAAGCAACACAGAAGGCAGCAACTTTTTCTGACAGATTAGTGTAAACTAAAGAAAGGAAGAGGACAATAAATGGAACAAGAGCAATGCATTCTATGTTCCTTATTTAATTCCATGCTTGAAGCTAGTTGGCTTCAATATTTAGCAGTTTGGAGGAAGACAAAAAGGATTACAGCTAATTATAGTCTTTGATTCCAAAACATGTCAGTGAAAAGAGAATTATGTCATGCTTTGACACAGAAAGTGACAGTTCACCTATTAACAGCCAAAGGCTAGATCATTGCTGTTTTACATATCCTTCTTTATGGAATTAAATTAAAAGCAATCTATAATTGCATTCCTTTGATCATCTGTCATTTTTTTGGCTTTGATTAATTTACAGCTTAGCTACAGGAAGAGGAGACAGTTTTCATTCAGATATCTAGAATTATCCCTAACTGTCCCTCACTTTTTCACAATACCATCTAAGCCTAATAATCATCTCTCCAGTAGACCCTGCAATTGTGAGCACCAATTTAGCATACCAAAAGGGAGAACTAACATCTCCAAATTAAAACAGACTGCCTAAACAAAATTGGTTTAAATATGAATGGTCCTAAAAAGAAGGGAAAAAGAAAATTATTATACTATTCTATTTATTTCCACATATCTTAACAGATACAGCATTCTGTACTTCTTTGAGTGGTTGCTCTTTTACTAGTTGTTAGAAATGTCATTAGCAGGCAAGCTAACAAGCACTGAAACAAAAGGAAAAAGCCAGATATACTAGTGTAAGTACTGCTTATGCTATGATATATTGTTCATAACAATTGTGCATACATATTAAAAAGATGGGTCAGAAAATCAATTAGTCTGAACATTTTTTCAGACAAAGAAGCAGATTTGCGTGCCCATTAACAGTGCAAATTGTGAAAGGATTTGGAAAATCTTCAAGGACTCCAAAGCTGATTTGTGTCCTGTCTCTTAGGCAGTATAGTCAAAATCAGCAGTATCAAGTAACACAGATCCAAAAATCCCACCATGAACTTTCTGCTTCTACAGAAAAAATTATTCCATGCCACCAGTGGGACCACTTTGGTCACATTACTTGGGATGAAATCCAAGTAGAAATGTTCAACAGCATAGCTGATGGAGTTATGGCTTGGTGTCAACCCACACCTAGATTTTTGACTGTCTTCTGAAAAAAATCAGACCAACTGACGAGGCATACTTGTAGCAAAGTGCATACAACAGTTTTTGTGAGAATCTTATGAACTTTTAATACATGTTAAAAAGGTTAGTAGATCCTTCAAAATAGTACAGGTTTTTGTTGCCAGGTTCCCTCCTGATTGGTTTTCAAACCAATCCAGTGATAAGAACATGTTAGGCTGCTTGTGACAGATTTCTAAGTCAGTTTCTTCTTTCAAAATGAGTTATATTCCACACAGAAGACATGTTATTGCAGATTTAATTTCAGTTCAGAAATTATTTTTATGTATGAAACAAGAACTTCAGTACCTGCTGTGGTACTCCATAGCTGTCCTTGTTTATAGGTTGCAGGATTATTATAGTGCGTAGGATTGGAAAAGATCACCTGGTTACTGAGTTGAGATCCCTGCAACTGTTGCCACCAGAGAACTAGCTTAAAAGCATCTGCAGAGAATTTAAACATCATGGGCCTCAAACCACTTACAACGGTCCTTCACCATCAGGAATTTACATGCATGCAAAGTTCACTACTGGGACAGTAAGTAGGAATTTGGAGTTAATGAAGTAATTCAAGGGTTAGGAAAACTTTGGATTATAGCAGTGTTACATAAAAATGCATCTCTTTAATAAGTTGTATTAAAGAATATCTGACTAGAACTAGATGACAGTTTTTATTAGTATCCCATTTCTTTTCTTTGTGCTGCATCCTATCAGTAAACTGAAAACTCTACTGTGCAGAGAAATTAAATGATATTAACACATTCTCAACACATTCTAAAACTTGACAAGAAGGTTGTCAAGTTTTGTCTTAGGTACAAGCTATCATCCTGGCTTTCATCCCAGCATCAAAATCCAGCCAAGCATATTTCTTCAGAAAGCTTTGTTTTGCTTTCCTTGTTAATTTCAAAATATGCATGACAACGATCTAGTATATGGATTTCAAAAAGGTATAGATAGCCACTGATAATCACAGCAAAGAGAGTTTTAACGTATTTTCTTCAGAAAATCTTATATTATGTGCTGCTATTAAACAAGTTTACCAGTCTTATCTGCATGAAACCCCCAAAAGGTGGACAGATATTTTCAGTACTGGACTAGATTCAATATTCTAAACACTTCTCTTTGTTGAAACCACTCCATCCTACTTAGCATGCCAGCAAGTTGGCTAGAACCCTCTGCCTCTGCAACTTTGGGAAACAGAGGTGACAGCCACAGTAACTGCTGACAGAAATGAGCAGAGGTGAGCATTCTTCTCAATCTGACAGTGTTAGAAGACCTGCCTGCACACCACAGCATTCCCCCAGCTTCACACAGGAATTGCCAGCAACCAGGCAGGCATAATATGAACTGTGGCAGTGTTTAGTCTGATAAAACCCCTCAGCTGCACGTCTCTGGAGAACAAAAACCATTATTAGTAGCGATTTTATAAGGAAAAGAATATCTAGTACAGTCATTCTGCCATGTCTCAACAGGTTCTCTTGTCTTGTCAATGCACTGCCTAATCAGTAGTACACAGCAACAGAGCACCTTCTTTCAAAAAGGGTATCTGTTTGTTGCCCCGAAATGCTATGATCAACTCTAAAACATCAGTTGGTGAAACCTAAGGATTTTAAGGCCTTTCATCTAGCTTTCAGTGATGGCTCAGAAAAGGTCATTTAAAAGCTGGGCAAGACACAAGGCCTGCAGTTCTGTTTCTCCAAACGTACTGTAGACCTGTTCTTTTTTTAATGCTATCTATTTCCCAATTAAAAGTCACAAATGAATTGTCCAGACAGTCCCAAGTGACTGGCCTTCCTTTGTTAAGAGGAATATGGACCCAGGTGTTTTGTTGTTACTATTCTCAGTGAACCTAAATGACTGCGAAATTGCACTTAGGTTAAAACGCAAGTAATAAAACCGTAGTAAGTGATCACACCCATCCAAACACCACAAACTTCTTTTTCAATTTTTATGAAGAGTTTGTCTCATTCCTACGTCCACTGTGTTGACTATACATTTCTCAGCATGCTTCAGACCTCCTAGAATACTATTAAGAATGACATTTGAAAATTACCCAGTTTAGGAGATTACAGTTGCAACTTCACCTAAATGAAGTGTATGGCTAAGGAACAATCACAGATTGCTCTCCAGTTCTATTTTTCCCCTGCGCGTAAGTAAATGACAACACTGTCAGCTCTTGAACCAGAAGCAAAGGTTTGTTCATGTCTCCTCTGCAGACAAGCCTGGCCCTCCTCAGAATATAAAGCTTACAGATGTTTGGGGATTTAATGCTGCCCTGGAGTGGACACCCCCACAAGATGATGGCAATGCACAGATCTTGGGCTACACAGTCCAGAAAGCTGACAAAAAGACAATGGTAAGAAATTGTGCCAAGTCCGTGAATTTCTTTGGAGTTTAAAAAACTGCTTACTCTGGGAACATGGAGATTTAAGGAAAACTGCTAAATTCATGACCCTTCTCTAGAAGGGACAGATAATTCTACTTAGAAGGTAGAATTACACTTTTTGCTTTGAATTATATTTTTGACAAATGCAGAGAGAAACTGAAGGGGAGGGAGAAACTCAGCTGCTGGCAGTCTTGTATGTCAGTCAAAGTGGAAAATGGCTCTTCTCAGGGAAGGCCCCACCAAGGTGTCATGGCCTGAGGAGACACCTTGCACCAGGTTCCCCAAACGAGTAGAAACGTAAAGAGTTTTTTCTCAAAATGCAGTTATTCATACAACTACCCCATCAGCCAGAAAATATAAGAAAACAGATGAGCAGGAAGGAACACAATGTTCATTTCCCCAGCTACTGTTAAATACCTGTCTACCTGTCCTTTCCTTGTAGTAAGAAGGATCTCTCCATAGCATGTCTCATCTCTTATAACATCTTTCTAAACAGTGCAGTCTCGTTACAGGAATGGTATACTGTTTTTGATCACTACCGTCGCACAAACTGTGTAGTGTCAGAACTGATTATGGGAAATGAATATTTTTTTCGAGTCTTCAGTGAAAATTTGTGTGGATTGAGTGAAACTGCTGCAACCACTAAAAATCCTGCCTATATCCAAAAAACAGGTAACATTTATTATTCAAAACAAAGATTGTAAAAGCTGATTCTATGATTCTATTAGTAAATGGAAAATACAATATTACTAGATGCACTATCAGAAGTATTTTCATTACTTAGTAACTAGCACATATGAGGTATTTTGGCATCAACAACCCTTACCAAGTAGGGTTTCTGTACTAACATGAACATCTATTCAAAAATATTTAAACACATTGTCTTCCTAAACTATATTTTTTTTAAGAATATAATACAACTAGGAGATTATACTTGTATTCTAGGGTTAAAAGTTCAAGATCTCTGTGGTGAAGACTTCCCCTGCAGACATGGCTTTCACATTTTTAACAAAAGCAGAAATCCAATCACTGCCAGAACCTTTTATTTTAACTGAAGTATTAAATGTATTTAAAGTTAACTAAATTTAAAGATTTATTACATCATTAGTGTCAGAGCTTTCAAGCTTCCCTAAATCAAACAGGCAAAGAAAAAAGGCAACTGGGTGGTACAGAAGTCACCAGAACTGAAAACACAGTTCTTACTATTTTGTTTCTTTGAATTGCAGGCACCACTTACAAGCCGCCTTGTTACAAAGAACATGACTTCTCTGAACCTCCTAAATTCACTCACCCTTTAGTAAACCGGTCTGTGATTGCAGGATACAACACCACGCTCAGCTGTGCTGTGAGAGGAATCCCCAAGGTACAAAATACATCAACTGTCGCTGATATTGCTTCAACAGGCTAAGAAGCTGCCTTTGGATTTCAGGCCAGTTCAGTGTAGTTAAAGTAACTATATTAAGAAAACGTGAATGTCCCTGAATTATTGCCTCCTAGAGATAGCGTTTGTGTAGTTGTGTGCAGAATCAGAACAGGGGAATGATCCACAGGAGTATCTTTATATCTTCTTCTTAGGTTATTTTTCATCTGTTTTCCCTCCCCAAGTTCACCAAATACAATGAGCTAGAGTGTAATACAGGCAGAATGGGAAGAACAAGTTGGGGGGGGGGGGGGGGGGGGGGGGGCAACACACCAGGGGAGAAAGAGGAAAAGACAGAAAGAGTCACAGCTTATGCTAACCCTGCCATTTAAAATTTGGACATAAAATCTACTCCCTAAAGATGGTTAAAAATAATAATAATATATATATATATATATATGCATCTTGCCACAATGTATATCTTGTTCTCTTCAGTCTAAGAAAACAGTGGTTAATGTAACACTGTTCCATTAACCTAAATAATGCAGAGGAACACCAGTTTCTCTGTTGTATAAATACACCCACATCACATTTTGAGAGTCTGATGAGTTATTTTGTAAAATTACCTAGGAGGTGTAAAGTGTTTTTTTTTTTGGGGGGGAGGGAGAGGGCTCTTTTTTGGTTTTGTTTTTTGCTTTTGTTTTGAATCTCAGAGGAATATTTTCTCACTCATATCTGTTGAGGCCTCTGCAGAGAGTACAGAAAGATGTACTTTTTGTTTGTTAGAGTCAGAAACAAGCAGTAAGAACTGTATGAACTAGGTGCTAAATTTAGGTTTCTCAAAAATGGGAAATAGACTTTTTGTCTGCAGTGAAGGAATTTACCGTATTATGACATAATCTTGTCATAAATCTAAATAACAAAAGATGCAGTACACTTTTCCTTCCCCCTTCTGGTTGCTTATTTCCACCTCCTCTCCCTTCCTCATGCCAGCACAAGGATTTCACAGCTAAACAGCAAAACATGTAAGATCACAGCTTGTTCAATTTAACTTAGGAAAGAAGAAAAAAAAAAAAGATTAACTCAATCATTTGCTCAGTTCACTGGATGAAGAAGGAGCTCCAGACAAAAATCAAATATAAAAAAGAAGCACAGCCACATAAATAGCTGCAAAATAACAAAAACAGTATAGAAGAAGAAACATGAGCAAGTATGGGCAAAATTCCATCTTCCAGTAGCTGCCTCAACTTAGATTAATCATGAAATTACAATGTTAGTAATGATGTTCCCTCTTGCTTAGCTGACCTGTTTGGTTACCTACATGCACTTCATTACGTTTGCATAGTTTTAAGTAAGATTCTAAGAAAAACTTCATATTTTACAGCTGTTCAGTACAGTAGTCTGAGGCTTTTAAACATAAGACTGCTAGCTCTTCCTTCCACATTAGCACAAAATACAAATAGTCCTCATCCTTCATACCTCATACTCTTGAAGCAGCTTTTCCAGATACATTTCTGTATTTGCATTGCCCAAATTAACCATAACAAAAAAACTTCTGTACCTAACATAGAACTCAACAGTAGGACATTTTCACAGAGAGTAGGTTATGTTGATAGAGCTTTCCAATCTTGAGTAACTGCAGATTAAGTATAGTATGGCACAGTATGATCTCTATAGCATGACAGTCACCACGTCAGCAGAGATATTTGTGCCCTGCTAGCAGTGCTGAAATAAAAGACATATACCCAGAAAGATAGAAATGCTATACAAAAGGATCCAAAAACATTTGAGTCAGGGAAAAAAAAAAAAAGAAAAGAAAAAGCTATTATCTTTAAATAAAATTTTGAACGCTAAAATTGCTAAAGGTGCGCTAAATGATTTGGAAAATCTTTTTCCAGTGCAAACCAAGGCATCCCAAATTGGCCACATTCTAATAACTCTGCTCTGATAGTCTATGCAGTTAAATTCTCCTTATGTAAGATACCAGAAAGAATCTAATTAGTTAAATATGCACAATAAAATAATCCCCAAAGGGATGAATTTGTAGCCAGTGCAGGGTTATAAAAATTGCAATAAGACAGGGTACAGAGCTACATGTTCTACGTGTTATTAGAGAGTTAAAATACTGAACACTTGAATTGTTAGTTGCATGAGTCTGAATGAGCAGAATATTGCTCATTCAGAAAATAATTCCTTGAAATTTCCTTGAAAAATAATTAACATTGCCGTGTAATATACAGTCCTCGTAATGCATAGACCTTTTGTGGCTAAATTAAAGTTGCTGGACCGTAAGTCTTTCATTTTCTGCTTTCTATTTTTTTTTCTTTTGTGTTCTTCAGCCAAAGATATACTGGTACAAAAACAAAGTCGATCTCTCTGGGGACGCCAAATACCGTATGTTCAGTAAACAGGGTGTGTTGACCCTGGAGATCCGGAAACCTACTCCATTTGATGGTGGCTTTTACACCTGTAAAGCTGTTAATGAGTGTGGTGAAGCTGAAATAGAGTGCAGACTGGATGTCAGAGGTAATCAGATGAACGTTATGCATAACACTAATAGTGCAGTGAAGTAACAACAATAATGGGCATCTAAAAAAATTTACATTCCCCTTTATCTAACACTATCTTTATCTACATCTGCTAACTACACACAAAAGCAAGATTGTATTTTTCATGCTAAGTTGTTACAACAGAATTAGATTACTTGCTAGGTAATACAGAACTCAAGGTAGATAACATGTTTCTGACTTGGTATTGTTAAAGAAGGTATTTACCACTGGAATGGGAGGTCTACCTAAAACACCGCATTGTGGGTAACGTAACACGGGTAATCCTTTGAGCTATATACATTTTGTGCTTGAAAGTGTTTAATTCCTTGCAATGACTCCAAGGTCACTAGCTGTTAGACATATTTAAAAGGTACTACATGCTACATCACAAACAATTTTCAGGTGGGCATTGATAATTTGTTATCCAAAAGGACAGGAAAAAATGTCACGTTTACACCACCGTAAAGGATATTGACTAAACATTTTCAAGCAAAGCCACTACTAATGTATCTATTTGTCAATATAAACTTATATGGCACCACTTTAAATGTTCATCAAAAACAGGAAAAGTTGTGAAAGTGACCTGTAGAACAGACATTGGCAGAGATCTGTCTTCAGTATAGCAAGCCTGAAGGTATTTCTACACAGGGTTTGATATTTCACTCAGCGCTAAATCAGGGATTAGCGCACAGCACACCCTGATATCCTTGCTCATTTGGGTCCTGGAAGGAAGCAATGCAGCTCTGATGAACTTGGTCTAAGAACTCTGAAAAGCCTACCTAATGTATATATAGCACCTTCTTAAGGCATGTACACTACTTTCAGTACAACAGCTACCACAAGTAGTTCTGTTCAGTCCAATACTGTACATTGTGGACATGGCTCAAAACTTACTTTTATCATCTTCTGAAGGTTGCTTCAACATAAATCTCCTTAGGATCAGCACAGATCAAAACAACTATGAAAAAGATTCCATATTTCCCCTTCAGCACCAGGTCTCAATTTAAAATTTGCTTCCCTTTAAGTCTGATAACATATTTTTACATATTTTTTCATCTTCCAGTACCTCAGTAAGACTCTGAATCTAAATTCATCTGCAAGTCAAGGTATGACTCAAAATCATTCATCTGGATAAAGGAACAATGCGTGTCTGGTTAAATATAATTTAAACAATCTTTAGTTATTCATGTTACAGACTTCATGGAATTTTGATAATCTGAGGGAGGGGTGCATGTTCTGATTTCTGTCTGCTTTTAATAATTATCCTGTGATCACATTCTTGCAAGACAGTTTGATTTAAAGTCAATATTTCACAGGTCTCAATCTTCGATACACTGTGTATTGTGTATAAATCTCTAAGAATAACTGAGTACTTCATTTTTTTTCTTAACTCATTATAAGCACTCCATCTAGAAGGTATGCTATTTATTAATATAGAGCTAAGTAGTATCAACAATTTCTGTGCATTACTTTAATCAAACATAGTTAAAATTACACTGCATCTATTGTAAGACTTTTTAAAAATGGAAGTGCTATAATAGTTAGTCGATTAATGTATTCAACACTAAATCCTTTCTCCCATTCTGTCTCAGCATCAGGATGGAATTCGAAGAGAAGAAAAATGAAGAAATTAATGAAGGATAACTTCAGTTACACGAATCCTGCTTATCTTAGAAGTCATTTGATACATGTGTATTGGGAGGTAGGGGTGTATTGCAGTGTCCTGCTTACTCAGCATATTTTCAGATGATATTTCCCTCTTTTCATACATCCGTTTTAGTTTCATTGTCCCTCTTTGCATGTGAAGATAGTCAGGGAAAGAATGATAAAAATTTCCCCATTACATACATAAGATGTCTGAAAAAACAAATACTAAAATTACAAGTGAAACCAATCCATTCCTAGTGTCTGAAACTAGCATAAATTCCCCACTTTTGCAGTTTTCTCTCCATTTTTTTTCTCAGAATTCTGAGATGCTTCATAAGAAACAAGTAGCTCAGAGTAATGAAATACTAATGAATTATCTCTGATATTGAATCACCTTTTGTTATGTCGATCTCTGCACAACAGAAAGTAACTTTCATTCCTTCTGCTTTTACCACTAATGCTTGAAGTACCCACTTCCATGCTCTTGAGAAGATTTTTATAGAACCACGTCTGAAACACACCATTTGAAAATCTATGGGTTAGGCTACTGTTGTGCTTTATATAGAGAATAGATTATTCGATAATTACCCACTACTGTTTTTCTAGTTTTTGAAAAGACACCTGCATAGACTTCCAGGTATTTGATGTTTCTGCAAAGAATCACAGACATCACAATAATGTACAGAGATAATTCCGTACATCAAATGAAACAATGAAAGATGTAGAGGAAGATTATTTGCACAAATATATACATAAAAAACCATGTAATGAATGCAATGAACTTACTGTCATCAATTATTACTGAAGGATTTTGAAAGTCTGTATATGGTATGTGTATCTTCTTGCAGATAATTATGTATAATCAAAAATAATACATTTCTGGCTTCTCACCTACCATTTTGAATAGAATTTGTGGGTTGAGGTTTTTTTGAATCTTCAGTAGTCTCTGGCTGTAAAGTATTCTTTCATGAAATCGCAGTACAAGAGAAAGTGGGAAGATTAAATTAATCCAGGAAGCATTATGCTTTGGAAAAAACAACACAAAGAACAGAAGTAACACTACTCCCCTACCTCCAACATGCCAGTAGAGAAGGTAAAGTGTGTCCGACACAGCATGTTAGTTGCACTACACAAGCAATTATGCCTTCATAATAAAAACACTTATTTAATTAGATGTGTATTTTGGTTATTTTGTTACAGTATCAGAACAAAGAAAGATAGTCTACTGAAACCAAAGTTAACTTGCACAAGGTCAACATTTTTCTGCTATACATTGCTATTATTTGACAAATAAATAAAAATGATGGAAAAAAACCACAAACGAGTTTACACTGTTTCGTTCTTTCTTCTTCTGAGCAACACTATTATTTTAAAAATAAGGCACATATCACATGTAAAAGTCAGAGATGTGATCTGTATTACAAATAACTTTATTATCTATTAGCAGAATGCTAAGCGGTCTTAAAGGATCAACCCAGCAACTGTGGGATCTGTCTATTGAAAAGCAGAGACTGAATTGCAAGAGCTTAGATTACAAAGGACAGTTTATCCTGAAGAGAATCAGGTGCTATACCAAATGCATTCTATTATCAGAAAGGTGTTTCAAAAAGAGAGTACTTTCATGCTGTAATAGGGTACAAGATTGAAAGAGTACAAAAGTAAATCAAAAGTCACTATGAAAATGGAATTTTCCACTTGATTTTTAGCTATTCAACGTGAGCATAATGCTTTTAGGAACAGCAGTACTTTCACAAGTGAACATTTATATCCTCTGTGAAAAGAAGTGTACTGCAAATTTATGCTTTCAAAATGTCATTTTTTCATGAAATTTTGTTTGAATGGTCTTCAAATACAAAATTCTACCACATATATATGAACACAAGTCCAAATCTGAAATTACAATAGAAGTAGTGCACTCAAGTTAATTTTTTAAAAATTATTTCTAAAAATTTGAATCCTAAAAAATGAAAATTCAAGCCACTCCTCACACAGTCAAAATTGAAAAAGGGAGAAGCTGTGCATGCAAGATCCGAATTTTCTAGCAAAAGTTCTAGAAGAATCTTTAGAAATTTGTGTGTTTATTACTTTTTTCCAGTTACCTCGTATTGCAGTTTGTTTCATTACTGATCTTTACTACATATTTAATTAATTGATCATTAACTTCATGTTGTTAATAAATATATAAATTACTTTCATCCCAATCTAATTAAAGCTACATAGACCAAGCAGCTTCTCCCAAACATAGCTGGCTAAGGACAATAAAAGTATTTCAATTTTTCCCCATCACACCTGGAAGACTACTTGACAAATTATGATTTTAATTAATACTTTCTTGTGGGGGATCTCCTCTGCTACAAAATCAGATAGAGTTATGGTCTCTGAATGTAATGGCAAATATTTGTACCTTGTAGTTGTTATGTACTGTTAGAAGGGCTGAGGAAGGCATTTCCCTTTTTTCCCTTTTCTTTCTTGCAAATTTGCAAGGTATAATCAAGTATAAAAACGTTATCAACAAAGACCACAGAATTAAAAAAAAAAAATTACTAACTGCTGTTGTCTAAATGTTACATCTAAATCTGATAAGGAAATACTGTCCTGGCAAAGGCAAGTTTCACTCAGTAGTCTTTGCAGAAGCCATAAAATAGAATTAAAGTGTCAAATGCAAGCAAACCTTACCAGAACTCCTCATTTTCTTTACTTAAGTGCAATCCTTTTTTTTTTTTTTTTTTACAAGTGCAAATCTTGACTGTTATTCTACAAGAGAAAAAATAAAAGTAAAATGAGTTAATGGCTGACCATCACTTTGTAAAAGTACAATAAAAGGAAAAATAGTGTATAAAATCCAAGAGAAAGGGAAAAAAAATCAAAACCCAAAGTGTACCATGCTTAACTAAAAAAAATAAAAATAAAAAATCCTTCAAGTGCAATTCTAAAATTGAGTAAACTTCTCAGCAACGAAGATTCCATGACTACACCACTTATTTTCTTACTAATTAATCAGATTTTAAAGCACTACCCAAATCTTACTGGAAAAGTATAAAACTGAGCTCCTCTTCAGGCCACTCACAAGCTTAACTTCACATCTGCGATTTTTTTTAATTTATTTTTATTCTCCCTTAAACGCTAGCACCTGACTTTTGGGCAGTGACAGAAGCACATTTTGAGAAGTACCCCTCAGCGCCCTTCTGGGGAACGGCTGACTGGGCTCTCTTACCACCGCCGGCGGGATGGCAGGGGACTCCCGCCCCATGTGGCAGCCACCCCGCTCCCGGGGCAGCCCGGTTTGTCCCCACCAAGACATGGGGACACGTCCGTAGAGGGGGAAGGGGGAAAAACTCCACGATCCCTCGCAGCCGGGGCCAGACGCGGCGCCGCGAAATGGCGGCGCACCAGCCCTCTCCCTTCCCGCGCCGCGCTGAGGCGAGGCGGCACGGACCGCGGCCGGGGCCTGCCCATCCCCTTGCGAAGCTCGAAGCAGGTGGAGCATCGAAGTGCTGCTGCCTTCCTCACGCTGAGGTGGCAGTACTAAAGGCAGTCGGATTTAGGGTGTTTTTTGCAAATGAAAACATGTTGTTTAGTTCATGAGTGATATCTGTCATTCCTTAACGCAGTCAGCACTTGACAATGTAAATGCCAACATGCACACATGACAGGGAAAAAGAGAGACATACGCACAACTGTACCAAGATCAGAAGATTACCAGGTGGATTTATCACCTTAAAATTAGATCAGTTCTGTCATAGTAATGGGGAATATTTTCTCAACGTTGCTTTTTTGACAGAAGAGAGCCCATTTTTGTCATGCTTGGAGAGCACAAGCAGGTTCAAGTGTGACTACACTCCTGTTATAAATCACACGCATGGCATATTTCACATTTTTCCTTCACACGGTAACTTTAAATGGATTTTAAAATAAGTTTCCAGGAGGCCCCTATGGGTCTGAGAGAATATTACCCAGGTTTGTAAAGCCTGAACAAAATCATTGCGAATTGAGTGTGGAGGATTAAGGTAAGGGTTGCTAAATTTCATCCCATCCCAATGGAATGTTTAAAAAGGCATAAAATGCCTTACTGGCCTTGAGTATATCTTCCTGTTCCCTCTACAAGAGGGGATAAACTTTATCTGGAACCACGCCGACAGCATGAATAACAGGTACAGGAGTAGGCCTGTTAGTACCTCAGCACTTCTGTTTCCAACCAATTAAAAAAAAAAAAGGCCACAAAACTGGGCTGCCAGCTTGGCTGGTGTTTAATACTGCTACTCTGCAAGAGGCATCAGGAATCTTTACTGATTTTTTTTTCTAAGCTTATTGTATGAAATTATTTATAAAAATTAAATTTGACTCATTGAAGATTACAGTGAAATGTCAAGAGGTCAAATGAGAGCAATAAGATGTTGATAAGATGGGAAAAGATGTTTTTGGAAGTTAGAAAAGTCATTTATGTTGCCTTTACCACAGAGTTTCTTTGAAATAAAATCGTTATACATGTTTAGGAGAGACTTTTTGTCACCGTCTTAGAGCTTGTTTAGAAATAAAGCCATTCCCGTCTCCTTACAAATGAATTTTCTAAGAACACTCTGCTGAGATTAAAAATAGCCCCACTGATACCTTTCAAGTGCCCCTCAACCACAGAACTCTATATTAGGGCAACAAAGGCTGACAGGGAGATATCCTTCACTTGTCTTTGAGCAGGGTCCATACAGCAGTCTGCATAAGTAATATATCTTAAAACAGGTTGAACTGGTGAAGGTTTAAAAGAAACAGATAAGAATAGCTTCATTCTTGAGGTCCTTATATGGAAAAAATAGTCTAGCATCTGCTTCTTGTGCTAGGCAGGAGCGTTGACAACAAGCAGCCATAAAAACACAGATAACTATCCAACTAGCTATGAACACATTTCACGTTTAATTCTGTATTGGGACAGCATTACAGAAGGTGAATGATACAAAAAAAAAAAGTGACTAATCCATATAAAATATCTGTTGATGGGAAAATTATGGAAATTTATATGCATAAATGTTGGAAAAAATAAGTGGTAAGTGTGCCTCCTTTTTTTCCTTCACCATGGAAAACCACCTGACCTTTATCTTATATTCATTATGGTGTATAAAACAAGTATTAGGAAAATCATACGTAGTTGTAACTGTTTTGCTTGGAAGTATAGACTGTGGGAGCCAAATACATTAGGTCAGGATGTAGATGAAAGTAATTTAACCTTTATGAAGGTTGCATTGGTATCTGTCATAATGACAGATAATAATTGCTCCAGTAAACCAGGTCTATTAAAGCATGATCACAAAAAAGATGAATTACTAATATAACTCTCAAATATGGCTTTGTTGTTTACCACTAGTTTTCATACATAAAAATAAGAAAAAATAAAAAAGTGAAGAATCCAGGATTTTCTTCTACTTTGGCTCATGTATACATTGCCTTAAAAAAAAAAAAAAGTAGATTTTGACCAGAGAAAAGTCTTCAAAAATTTCTACGTTCAGAATGCATGACACTTCTCTCCTCATCACTGAAAAAATGTTAACAACTTAGACAGTTTTTGAGGTTACAACTCTGTTTTAGACCAATTTATTTGTAATATCAGATGAAATGGTTGAACAGTTTCCAAGACGTATAAGGAAAAGCTGCTGCTGGGAGCCGTAGCTGATCAGCAGAAAATCTTTTCTGTTCCCTCAATAGCACTCTTTAGCACTCCACTGCAAACAGTTTCATTTTAATGCAAAAGGAGTAAGAGCAGACTGAGGCTGAGGGATGACAGATGATGAAAGGAGGGTGACAGAGAGCTTGGTAAGAACGGGAGAGAGGAAAAAGACTGAGTGGACGTTGGAAGAGGACAGAGAAAGATGAGCAAGAGAGCATAGGCCCGGACTGCTTGTGCAGAGGCTGGAACATGATTTACACACCATGATGGTCAGAGAGGTGAGAAGAACGGATGATAAAACACTAAACAGAGAGAGACATCTGATGAGAAACTGAGAATGAGTGGCTGAAGTGAGTCTAGGCCAAGAAATTAGGTGTGGGGAAATAGTGAGGAATCCAAGAAATTAGGTGTGGGGAAATAGTGAGGAATCCAAGAAGGGAAAGTGTAAGAAAAGCAGGGAAACTGTAAGAAAAGGGTAGGAGAGACCGCTCTGACACCCAGAATGCTGTGGATAAAGATAGGTGCTCACTGGCATTATTGAGGGAAAATGAAAAGGCAAAAAAGAGTGGAAGAAAAGGAACGGAAATACAGAACCAGAGTTTTCATCTACTTAAAGGAAGCAACTGTTTAGAGCTTTACTTGGTGTTTTTCCTGCCACCGTTTGTTCCTTTTTACGTACTGCTATTTTAGGAGAAGGGGATTTCTATTTCTATATAGGTTCCTAAACCACGTTTATCACTATAGTAACTTGTAAATAGAAGCAACACTACTTGCCCTTGGCTGTTGTATATGTGGTTCTTTCTTTGTAGGACTGCTGTTCTGGAAGAAAATTTGTCAGTGCTAGAACTGCTACTTCTCAGAAGTTTCAAAGCTTTGCACACATGCAACCAGAAAACTACCTTATTACAATTATTATAATTACAATTATACTAAGCACAACTAAACAAAAAATCAACTTACGATTATACTAAGCTTGGTGTAACCGTTGAGCTGTTTTTTATCATATCTGAGCAGAGAATCTGCCTGAAAGAGGTCCTCTCTTGTACTCACCTGCACTCAAACCTCATTCATCACCAGCGTAAAGCTTTCAAACCTTCGGATACAGTGCTGGAAAGAGCAATCGTATACTACTATTATTTAAAGCATCAGCATTTTTCTACTGTTTTATTTCTACTATTTTATTGAATATCAGCACTAGGAACAGTTTTAGGAACTCAAAGCTTTTGCTCACACTGAACATCCTATAAGAATGTTATAAGACAGCGCTGCACAAAAAGCCATTGCAGGTAACAGAGGAAAAATAACCCCACTCAGCTGTTCAGAAATGTCTTGTCCTTGTGAGAAGCAAGGCTGGCTAAAATTGTGAATTCTGGAAGAGTGAGATGCTTTTTGCCTTGTGAGATGCTGCATTGCCTTGTGTGGCCACTTTGCGTAAAGTGGCTGCTTCTTGCTTCTATTCCCACATCTTTAGGAGCTAGGAGATGTTTTTCACCAGAACTTTGCTTGTCTAAGAGCAGTGACTTGGAGTTCCTAAATACCACTGCTGCAGTGCAGAAGCCATTTTTCTCACAGAAGCAGGAACTCATTTCACAGGCAACTTCTTCTAACTTCAATCCATTTGGCAATCAAGGGGAAGTGGGATCTAAATATTGCTCTCTGTGAGAATTAGATATTAGATGATCTTTAAGGTCCCTTCCTACCCAAACCATTCTATGAAGCTGAGCTTCTATTTTCATTTAGTTCTGAATTCAATGGCAACAACAGTCTATGACACAGGGGCGAGTGGCTGGTTTGCTTCCATTCCTTATAAGCAATATTAGCAATTGCTTCCTTATTAGTGATACACTCAGTGGGAACCAAAAGCCCTTCTCTGGCATAAGTAGCATGGCTCTAGAAATATTTTTATATTTAGTATATTTATAACATAAAGGCTCCTAAGATAGCTTAGAATCATAGCCACATTTTCCCGTCCACTCTGATCACTAAGAATTTTAGTTGGAAACTAAATTCTTCATAATTTCCATCTACTAGCGATTTAGCTTTTGAGTGCCCAGAAGAACATTTTATATTTTATCCTACAAGCTCTTCTGTGGTGAAAGTGTCAAAGTAGGAGGGCCAGGTATATCTGAAGCTAGTAATCAGGGTGTAGGAAGTTTTTACAGTAGTTTTCTTGAAGCAATGAACCCCTTCCTCAACATTCAACTTCACGGTTTTTCCAGAGATATCTGTGATCATCACTTAGTAAATACCACCACTGTGACACTGACTGACAGTCACCTTAATCTTTTAAAATTTAGGTCTACTCATGTTAGAAATCAACACTGCATTTACAAATAAAAACAAAGGCACCTTTTTGGAACAACACAGTGAAGATCTGCAATCCCAAAGAAAGATAATTAGGAACTCCAGCTCCACTTAAGATCCACTCCAGAATAACTGCCAGGAAGACCAGTCACAAACATTAATATTTGCAGAGAACGGTTACTGGTCATTTTGAAAACTCAGGACAAGCAACTGCCTTAAGGTTTAAGGCAAGTTCATCAGTCTTTGTCACATAATTAATGTATTTGCTATTTATGTAAGAGCCTTGGAAATATCACAAGTGTTAAAATAAAAAGGTTGTCAGTTTAAAATATTGTAACGCTAAGTCACGGGCTCCTCCTAGTGGTAAAACTGGTAGGTTAAGACATTTTGTTCCATGAGTATTCCTGCACTATTTATTACTACCAATATTCAGTCTTCCATTTAATTTTGGAAGGCTTAGAAGCCTCTAAGTGCTTATGGCTACTAAGAAATTCTTACCTAAAGATCAAAATAAGTAGGACATGACAAAACACATGCAAATTGCTGTAATTATTATTTTCCTCCAAAGAAAAATTTACATACCTTTCAACATTTAGGAGTGATGAAGCTAAGGTGGAAAGGATAGAAGACTGCGTTTTGAAAGACTTACACTCTTAGGCCAGTTTTAAATGTGACCTCCAGAGCTGTATTAGATTTCCAGAGAACCGCAATGAGTATTTAGTAATCAAAACACTGTACGGCATGCCTTTATCTCAGATGAATGGGCTACATTCCCTCAGCAAAACACCTGCCAAGCACAATTACACATCATCAAGTACAAGAAAGATTTCATACATTTCAAGAATTTCTTCAGTTGCTCTCACCTGAAGGCCAAAACCCCCATGTCAGCCCATTTGCAGAGTTTGTTACTGATTCTTGCCTGTGAACAGCAACCTCTGCAACTGTTAAGCCGCAGCTTTCTGTAACAAAAATGCTATTGAAAGGGGCAGGAGGCAGTTTTTCTTATAAGGCCCTTCTAAGTCTTACTTGGGACCGAAGTTTTTCATCAGTCTATAATGCACGGCTCCAAAAGATTATACTTCATGATTTTCAGTCACACAAAAATACCTCCACACAAAGACAGCTCTTACAGGGGAAAAAGGGTGCTGCAGATAACAATTAAATGCACAGCATCAATTGTTACTTAAAACCTTATTCTTCTCTTTATAGTGGGTTTGAGTGTGTCAATAGGCCTGCTAACATAATATTTAAAATTTTTAAATTAATATTGTCTACCTAAATGGGAGCTAGCATTGCAGTTAGTGGAACGTTTATGCAGTCTAACATGATTTCAGTCTTAACTGAAGGATTTCAACTCGTAGTATAGTAAGATAAAGAACACAACATTTGCTAAAAATTCCAGTATTGCCATAAGAAAACTTAAAGTCTCAAAAGATCAAAGAAAACAAGCTAAATTCAAGGTTTGTTAATTTTAGTTTTGCTTTCTTACTAGGCAAGTATGAAAAATCATTTATACTTTGCTTCTATTTGCATGTCCACAAACAATATATCAATAATTCAGATGTGTATGTTATTCCTATGTTTTTCACTTTTTTAATACAAATTACATGGATGTTACGATAGAAGAAAACAATAACAACAAAAATACAAGTTTCAACTGCTGATGTGGAAAGAAATGTAATTTTCTGTACATGGTTTGCTCTTTTTCATTATTTCATGTATGTGTATGTTGTGTTTTGTATATAACTACATTAATTTCAGAGTAAGTTGCATGAATAGAAAAGCTAAAGCACAGGAGGATGAAAACAAGTTGCTGGTTGAATGACATTTTATTTTCACATTCAGACAGCTGTACAGTTTCTATAAATAGATGTGGTACTGTAATATTTACATCTTTTCCTCACCCATTACTAGTTTATTCCATTCAAAATGGTAGAGACCCTGACCAAGCCAAAACAGGGTTATTTCTGGGTTCATTTACTCAGAATTCTACGTCAAAACGTACAATACATCAGTATGCATCAGAGCATTTTTCCAGGTATTTTACATGTAACATTATTTTCTCCAGACAGTCTCTCCTCGCAGCATCCTAAGAGCTTTCCATACAAGTGCAGTACATTTCAAGAACAAAATCAGGATGCAAGAAACATTCATGTTCAGTCTGCTTTAAATAAGGAATGTGATGGATAATTTTAACTGAAGGAGTTTCATTACGCATTAACCCAGTATTTGCGAGATTCCTTGATATACAAGTACAGATTGAAAAAAAAGCAATAGCTTAAAAATTTTGGAGACCGGATAATCCTTTGAGCTTCTGAGTATGTTCTGTACATTGCTATAGAAATATCTTATATAGGATATAGTTACGAACCCAGAATTACATTGGTTTGACATGTGCTTCTGCCAATAATGTTTTCATATTTTACATTTCCATTTTCTGCCCCCTGCAATTAACTGCTTTTAGTAGTGCGATATGTATCTATTAACTATACTGCTGAGATGTCTACAAGTATTACCTAAACTCCCATCTGAAAATCCACATAATTCATGGGGTGTCAGGGTTTTTCACAATATACTACCTTCAGAGTTTTTCTTTCTCTCTCTTTCTCTTTCCTTTTCCCACTTGAGAAGCAGTCATCTCCACATACGGAGCAATTTAATAGCCAAACTTCAATTGTCACGTGACATTTTAAGACTATAGTAACTAAATTGTTCATCTCTACCAAAAGGGTTTGAAGAACTATGTGAAAAGAACTCCATGTTGGTGGGTACAAATGAACAACACAGAAGGAAAACAATAAAAACGTTACATTTAAACAACATGCAGGACCAGACTGCTTCCACTGTGCACATGAGAGAATTTGAAAGCAGAAGCCTGCAGTTGTAAAGTGATAAATTTGGAACAAGTACCACTAGAAACAAAAAAACACAACTGAACTCAGGCTATGTTAGCCACCTTAAGAAAAGGGGAATTCCAAGGAATGGCCAGAGTAGGTCACTCACAGCTGGATGCTGATGCTCAAAATTGTCTGATGAACAGCTCATATAAAAACTCTGTTAAGGATGAATTAAGGAGGAGACTGAGCAATGAAGTCTTAGATTTTTCTATGGGGAAAGACTTGCAGGGTCATACATAAATAATCAAGTTCTCATAGAAGACAGCAAAGTGAGATCCAGTAACTGCAGTAAAAATGAGAATACTGCAGCACGTCAGTGTGCCGAAGGGTAGGTACTTCCCAATATCATGATCAACTGGAAACTGGCCGAGGTGGTTTGCTTTTGTTTTCTGCCTCTTTCCCACGAATGGCAGCCACGTAAGAGAAGAGACACAGCACGGAGTAACAGATCTCATGAGCCTACGAGAAGTTAGAAATGGAGATAACAAAATTCAGATGATTTAGCATTTTATAAAATCCACTGCACATTTTGTATTCTGTTGTATGCCTTCATGGGACAAATACTCTTGCTACAAACAAAATTTGGAATAAGTGTCTCATGCTACTTTCTAACTGAAATAGAGAAGACAAGCCTTATAACAAACAAAACACCTTGGGGATAAAAGTGTTAGTTGCTTGATAGTATGACTACTCATAATTTTTAAGACTAGTACACTAAGTAAGAAAGTTGGCCAGTGCTTTAGCAAAAACATTCTACATATTTGCTTTTGGCCTGTTGCATGAAGTTAAAAGCATTTTTCTAGGAGGGGTTGAAAAAACTAACGAAAAAAACCTGTAAAACTGAACATCCAATACTATACCTTGACTCAATGAGATGGTAGGATTCCTCCTTATTCACAATGGTAATCTTTTTATGCTCAAAGGTACAAGGACTGGTAATCCCTGTTATCCGTTAATCAAACCTAGTGAATCCATGGCTAACAAAAGTTGGGATTTTTTTTTTAATTTAAATATATATATATATATATATTAAAAAACAACACCCAACATTGCATGTTTCATACAAAAAATATCAAACGTTTTTGTCACTGTCTTAGAGCAGAGGCTTTCACATACCATTAGTAAGATTTACAAATAATGCTTTTAAATGATGACGTCTACTATTACTTAACAGAAAATCCTTGTCTAGCATGCAACTGGCAGCACAATTCAGTGAACGTAAGACAAACTCAGTCTATAACCAAGTTTTAATACTGACTATCCTGGTGATCTGAAAAGTTCTTGTCCTGTATACTGAGGCTTACATTTACCATCTTTGTAAAGGTAACGTGTATGACAGCATGCTTTGTTGTATTATAGGACAAGCTAAAATGCTTCTGTAAATTATCATCGTTTTCATTGAACTGGCTTGTTAAAAAATACAGCTATCTGCTTCTTAAATTACATATATTCTAGGAACATTGTTTATAACACATTTCTTCCTTCTTCAAGTATCTTGCTTTTTTTCCCCCTTGAAGGACTGTCAGCTTCCATGCAATTACCAAATGTATACACCACACTACAGAGAAAATAACTGAAGAAATTTCAGTTATGATGATAATCATTGGTGTCTGTTTCCTCCTCCTAAGTACATATAAGCCTGATTATTATCTCTTGTCTCACTGCTTACTTTCATGAAGAGAATGGAATTTTTCATAAATTCAGATAGCAACCATTTTACGCCCAGGAATTAGTTTCCTTTTCCATCTGCTCTGTGGATTATGGATTGTGTTCTGCACTGTCTTCAGTTTAACAGTTTCAATAGCATATTGTGCTGAAGTTAAAGATGCAAGCTAGCTGGTTTGGCTTGATCTATTTATTGAAAGAGACCACACTTTCTACATTACCTGCGAGATTCTCTGGTGTCATAGGAAAAAGAATCAACAAGTTCACAAGGATTTTAATTAAGGGAAGGCAACATAAGAGAAGCTTGTGCTTCACTGCAGTGTTAGCATTGCAAATCCTGCAATCTCAATGCAATTCTTTTCTCCATGTGACAATATAAAGATATATCCTCTAAAGAACTACCAGAAGGCATCACAGTTGACTCACCATTGGCGTCTTGTACTTGTGGCTCACCACTTCTTTAGTTTCAGGAACTAAAACCGGACGGGCAAGAGACAAAACAAAAAGTTCAAAAAACGAGAGGAAAAAGGGAAAGAAATAGCACAATGTTCCCATAGGAAAGGGAAGGGATGCACACAGACAGCAGGTGCAGGAACAGGGCATCTCACTATCCCTCACTTCTAGATACTTTTTCTTTCCTCTTTGCTTACATTACACATCCTTGGCGATACTGGTAATGTCATAATGAATTACTCAGGTTGGCAAAATATTTCATTGTCTCTGTTTGGAAAATCACAATAGATATTTGATGGTTCTTAAAGACTCTGGCTTTTCTAATAATACTTATTCCTGCTAGCCAGCAACATTAATGGCAAAATATGATTAATGCCTACTGCAATGGAACAAACCAACAATTCCATAGGAGTTTGTCAGTACTTGATTCACAAAGATTTTACCCTTTAGATGTTTGAAACCTTCCCTGCTGAATAACAAATCTCAAAAGAGCTGTTTGACACTCTGGTAGTAACCTAGTGAAATCCAGAAGAAAAAAAAAAAAAAGGAAATTAGGGAGTTGTTTTTTTTTTTTTTCTAAACTGGAAGACTGTTTCCCATCTGTATTTCACAAGAGTTTCTCAATATTGACTTTTTCCTGTTTAGGACGTGTGTGTTTGTTCATTTTAACTTGACATACTGAAAATGTTCTTTGCTTTTGAACAAATTGCCTTAAAATAAAACATGGATTTCAGTTACAGATCCTCGTAAAATACCAGGCTCGACTTGTTTTCCAGATTTTATACAAGAAGAGGATTAGGGCACTGATGAAAAATCTATTATCCAGAAAATTTAATGTTGCTCCCTTGCACTGCCTCAAACTAACAGTAAGAAAGAACATAATATAGCTAAAGAACATAATATAGCTAAAGAAAAATTTGTGTTTTGCTCTAACTGTGAAATGCATAAAAAAGTGAGCTGTAACCATCCCATCAGTGTGCACTGCATGCGAACTGCGCCTTTAACCTCACACTTGGTCTACAAATATTGTTGTGAACAGATACCATGGGAAATCACCAGGAGAGAACAAAGACCACATTTAAGAACATACAAATGGCAAATTTTAAATGTTAAGATCAGCATAATAACAAGACCAACTTTGAATACTTCCCTTCCAGAATAGCTGAAATTTGCCATGGGATTTCTGTATCACAACAAAAAAAAATTTAGAAGCAGTACTATAGAAATTATGCAAAACCAAATCATACCAGGTTCATAGAGGAAGGGTAAATGATTTATTACACACTGTACTAATAACAAGAAAAGAAACAGAGGCAGATGAGTTCAGTATGAGTAACTAAGAAAAATCCACAACAAAGCCTATCCATACAGATGTCATCTTTTTAACTATATGACACAGCTAAATGTTGGAAACGGAGACAGATCACGCTCTAGGGGGCCAAAAGTAGGCAGTGCAGACTGGGTTTGGGAAGGTACTCAAAGTACAAACCAGTGCCTACCAATTCTAGTATGTCATGGTATTGTCATTCCTGAAAAAAAATCTGGTGAAAAATATAGAGTATGATTTTAAGTAGTAATATAATATTTGTTTGATTTTTCAGTTCTGTTTCCTTGGAAAGATGGCCTGTTACATTAATGACTGAAAACAGGGGAAGTGCACACCCAGGCTGCACTGCCCCAGTGATACCAGTAACTAGAGTTGGGAAGATAAGGAGGTGCACATCCAAGCTACCTTACCCGTTGGCACCAGATGTTCCAAATTAACTCCATGTCACCAGGGGGTAAAGGTGGGAGTGAGGCTGGTGCACAGCCAAATAGGGTAGGATTTTTACAGCTGTGTAAGTCTCACTGCCCACTGAATAACATATAACTGTTCATATACTCTTCAAAAAGCAGGAAGGGAAAGCTGTAAGGACCTTGGGCCACAAGGGAAGGAGAGAAGGGAAACTGTAAAGTCTCGTATCATAACTGAGAGTAGGAAGAGAGGGCACAGGAGAGCACCTAGGCAAGGTACCATCTTTCTCACTTTGCAGTCAGTAAATTGCCTTTTCTTTAAGTACAGTACTCCTTCACAGTCCTTTCAGTGTGGAAAATTCTCCTGAAAGGACTGGGTTAGGAAGAATAAAAAAGTGGGCTTGGATTTACACCCACAGAAGTCAAAGCACTACCCCTGCAGAATACAGAAGGGGAAAAAAAAAAAAAAGCAACCCCACCCAAAACTCAAATTAAGAGATTAGCAGAAGTACTTTTCTTGTAACATTAAAACTTATTCCTAATGCTGTTAAACTAAGTGGATGAAGGGAGTACGTTATTAAGCACCATCCTGCAGCCTTTGGTCCTGTGAATGAAAATATGGCACTACCATAGAATGAGTTCAGGGGACATCACTTTACCTGCTGGAGAATGAAGGTTTTCATAGTAGCCGCGGTGAAGGGGCCACAAGAAAGTAAAGCACAAGTACACAGCAGTAACTCAAATTCCAGAGGGAAGAACCTCACATTTCCTCACCTACTTTAAATCTCCATTTCCTGTTGTGGGCAACAATTCCTGAACTTCTCTTTGCACCCTGCTCTGAAATCACAATTCCAATTTTCATGCTGCCATATAAGTCCAGCATTACACAGACTGACCTTTAATTTCCTGACGTGTCATAACTACAGTTGGAGCACTTACGCTTCACAGAACAAAATAAAATCCTGCACTGAAGTATTTCCCATCAGACTGGAGTACATGTTTGGCACACTCCACCTTTCTAAGAGAAGGCACTACTTCAGTATATTCTCTCTATAGTGAAATCGCATTGCAAGGTTCACAATGTTTAAACACAGCTTTATAACTTCATTTTTAAGAAGGCCATGCAACCTTTTAGTGAACACTATCGATTCACTTTTAAATTAAAATGTTGATTTCTTTTGAACAGGACAGACAGACACGTCTTCTCATCTTTTAACAATCAAAAGAGCAGCCCTCAGATAATCGCTCAGTTCTGCACTACAGGAGAGCTTAGCTTTTCTGCAACATCTGTCTTCCTTTCTTCTGTTTATTAGCTGGATGGGCAAATTGTAAATCTCATTTAGTATCTTTAAAATGGTTCTTGTCTGTGACCTCTATTCTGGGAGTAGGGTATTTTTATTTTATAAGTTATTTTTCAGCTTTTGCTTGTAGCATCCACCTCCCAATTTTCTTTCTCTTACTTCTGAAAAATACCCTTCCATAAGTTCCTTATCATATATCTAGATTTTACAGTAGCTCCTTAATTTTTCTGTAAAACAACGTTTTTTTTTTCCTTATGGTTATTATTTAGGGGCTAGAAGTTGTATCACAGAGTCATCAACAGAAGTTGATTGGGAATACCTAAAACAAACACTGTCTTTCTTCTTGTGCAATTTAAATAAATTTTAAAGAACACTTAGAGTTAAGATAGAACTTCGGGTCTCCAAAAATGACCCGAGATTCATTTCTGATCCAATCTCTTTTCTTGGAAAAGCTGAAGCCATGGTTTGAGCTAATTTTATGGCTTCTGAACTCTCGTAATTGTAAAATCCATCAATAAAGTTTTACCACCTTAAGCAGCTTCTATCAAAAGTAAAATCAATCATGTCCATTAGGGTAAAAACATGATACTAAAGGAACATGCAACCATATAATGCAGACATCATCATTTAAACTATCAGAAAATTTTCTAGTGCTTAAATTCATTAATCTGATCATTTGAACCATGCACATTTTCAGACAAGGGGAAAAACTGTTCACAGTTTGAAATCCCAAAATTCTGGGAGATTAGATTCATTTATGGCAAAAAACAAGCAAACATTAATTGTCAGAAAGGTTTTATAATTTGAATACCTTATAATTTTGTATCACCAAAAGGAGACAACACATTATTCAGGATGAAGACATTAATTCCAGCACTCTCACACTAAATTTCTTTTACATCGTAAGAGAGAATCCATCAGTAAGAACCTTCTATTCACAGCACCAAAGAACAATCAGTCTTGGTAAACAGAGCTCCAAATACAGATTTTGATTAACAGCCAAAGTATGCAAAACTGTAAATTGTATCGCAGATAGGTGGAAGAATAAATCAATAAAGGTCTGGGGAGTATTTCAAGAGAAGCGTATGTATGGATAATTATTATGGAGAGCTGCATCTAAAGTCACTCTTTCTTTTTTTCGGACCACTATTTAAGTATAGACTGACTGACACTAACACTGAATAGAAACCCAGAACTTTCCCCAAACTAGACTGTAGGCAGATTATAGATAATGGCAATAACTCGCCTAAATGACACAAATTCTCTACTATCCTTAATCTTTACCACTCTTTGCTAGTTATGCTCTGAAACAAAAGCCACACACAGTCTAATGTGCAACCTTACAAAAGATGATCTAAACCAAAAATTAAACTCCACACAAAGTGAAGGAGAAACTTTTAGCAATGCTTTTTTTGTAATGAAAGCACAGTATTGAGAAAGATCAACTGCAAGTCTTGCTTAAAAAAGACGATTTCCCAGAATCAGAAAAAGGAACATACCAAAGAAAAATCTTATACAGATCAAAGATTAACTGCTGTTTTGTTTGCTTCACAAAACTCAGAACATCTTCTTTGTCTATTAACAAAGAATACCTAGGCCACAAATCTTAATATGATGAAAATCAACACACAAATTTTTACATTGTCACTCATCTCCCTGTTAGGCAACTTCTAAGTGCAATCTACATTCTTCTTCTATTTCTGAAACTGCAGTGTAACTCTGAATCTGAAGATTGGAAATTTGAGTTACTGCCATGTGAGTACAGACCTAATATCAAAATAATGTAATTACCAAATTCCTCCAGGACAAAGACTCCTCGCACAGTATTGCACTTTTTAATGTGATTCAGCTCTATGAAAACCTACAAAAACAGGAGAAAAATAACACAAAATTAGTAAGTTTTTAAAAAATAAAAACAATAAAACCCAAAATTAAACAAAAACATCACCATAGCAGATACAACCTGAAGTGTTGTAGCATACACTACCAGTTCATTTACAGTTTAATATATAAATAAAGGGTGAAATAAATATTCAAAAGACAAACTTGCCACAATGCTAGAAATCAACAAATAACTTAAAAGTGCTAAGAAGCGAAGACAGCAGAAGATGAAGTACCTTCCGCTCCTTGCAGGAGGAGAAAGCATGGAAGAGAAACGAAGGAGTTAGTAACTCTGACATATCCAACAATGCTACCCCTTCAGGCACTCAAATGAGTTATTGCAAAAAAAAGAATACCAACACACCTGAAATACAACAGAAGAGGGGGACGAGAAAAAAGCCAGCTCCCAAATTTGACATCATTTGTAGCCTCTGATCCATCCCAGTTTCTGCCCCTCCATGCATCCTCCTCCGGCACAGAGGGCAGGTTATAGACACTACACCTCCCACCCTGACACTGGCCCTCCTGACCTATCCAGTAATCAAATTTAATCCAATGAGAAATTACTAATCTCCCTCCTCCCTGACAGCCTTGCACCATTTAAGATTTTACTGCTGTTTATGATATTTAACCTGCTTACTTGCTCTTGAAACTGTCTCCTTTAAAAGTCAGCATCAGTGTTCTGCTTTAAGCAGCATGGGAGCATTTGGGCCCTTCTCTATCATACGCTCACTTCACAAATGGCCACTGTCAGCTGGGCAGTCACTTAGAAAACAAACCTGCTTTTAACTCTTTTTTTTTTTTTTTACAAACATGAACCCCAAAAGACAAAAAAAAAAAAAAGGAACTACAAAACTAAGTTTTCCAGCTTAGAACCTAAACAAGATTGCATGAATAAACAAGTTCTGAGCATATTAAGTTTGTTCAATATCCAATATGTTTCACAATATAAAACAGTCCCTTCTCGTATGCACAGTTCCAAAAGGATCAGCAAATACACAGACAAAAGAAACTATAGAAAGTGCCATAAAGAATCAAATCCACACATCAGATTCTAATACATTTGCTTTTTCAAGGCAACAGAAACACCAAGACTAACATTGCACTAACACTCAGAGTGAGTCTATTTCCAGTACCTTAAAGACGCACTTACGGGACTATATTACAATAGCCTGGACTGACACTTTCAGTTCCTACATGCTTATGAAGCCATAACTTTAGGACCTCATTAAAAAAGTTACTAGATACACTACGTTGTCTTGGGAAAAAAGGAAAGGAAATCGCTGCAACACTTCTGAATCCAAAAGTAACAAAACACATGTAGCCCTAGATGATATACTACCCAGGAAAAGCAAAGGAAGTCAACACCAGAAAGCTCACCAGAAACCTTTTTTTTCTTTAAGGAACAGGCTTATTTGTATCAATAGAAGTCAGTAAACGTGATCATCACCATATATTTGAGACAAGTCAGGTTGATTTTCAAGTTATTTTTACTACCAGAGAACTAACAAATAGTCCAAGGATGTTTTTTGATCAGTATCAAAAACTAAACTTCTGATGTACCTAAACAGAAAATCTGAAGCTTGCCTTCTATTTATATTGACACACTCAAGGAAAGGAGAACTAATCCTATTTTTTTTTCCTTTTGTCAGTTTTCACCCTTGTCTTTATCAGTTCAGTCGGTCAAAAACATTTTTTGAGGGATGGCAATAAAGAAAACCAGACATAACAAAACACGTTCTTTATTGTACTTGGTTTACTCTTTCTGTAATATTTTCTGTGAAGATGCTTTTGCTAGTAATCAAAATTCAAAAATTAAATAGAAAGGCTCAGGTGAAACACTGGCTGTTTTGTTTGGTAACAGTAAAGTTGGATGAAAGACTTGACTGCCCCAGATTGTCATAATGTGAGCATAACATTAGGGAGTGCGGCATAAGGAGTTATGGGCCATATCAGAATTTATTTGTCAAAATTATATTAAGTTACCAATTTTCAGAAGACATATCAGTTGATAGGCAATTTGTCACTACTTTAAGGGACAGAGATGCTCTTCTCTCAGTCAGAAAACAAAAAAGCGTGTAAATGAAATAAGAGTTACTCACCCTGGGGAAAATGGTTCTTCAAGACAGAGCATTCAGTGTGGATCCTACTGTAAGCGGGCATATGCCTGCTACATATTAAACTTCCATTTATTTTTGACACAGACAAATTCTTAACTGGGACAGTTACCCAATATTATAATTTGTAGATTTAAACTTGGAATTTTGTGAATAGCCTGCCAATGTCACAGGTACACCTGATTCCTCCTTATTACAGAAGGACTTCCTCTGACTTGCTAGGCACAGATAGACTTCAACATTTTTTTCTTCTTAAACTTATGTGCACTGGCAGTATGGTGAGACAATTTGTGAATGCTAAAGACAGCTATCATGCGTCAGTAATAGGTTGGCCCACCATGCATCTAAGACATTTCCAGAGGAATTCATATGAAGCAGTGCTAATGTACACAAGCTACAGATCAAGAGACTTAAAAAAAGTTTCATGAAATCCAGCACCATTCTAACACTGAAACTAATTGTATTATTTCTATGACTTCCAACCAAGCGGAGCAACAGAAAACCCTTCTTTTTCCAAGCTGTCTTGCCAAAAAAGAGTACTTGGAAAGAAGGCTAAAAACAGGGCCTGGATATGGAGTAAAGAAAGGAAGACAGAGTTGTGTCTGATGAGGTCCTGTAGCCATTGGTTGGTCAGTTTCAACAGTTTTCAACAAAGAGAAATAGCTATAGGTTCCTGGTTTTAATCATATATGTCCATACTCTGAAACTAACTGCCTTAGGGAGCAATCCATTTCATTTATATGAAAAATGAAAAGGACAGTTTATCTAAAACAGCAGACTTTTTATTAAACCAATCTGATTGATGAGTATTAGAATAAGAATGCAAGCATCCTTTAGCTCCAAAGATGATGGAATTGAAAAGGATATTTCTGTATGGTGCAACTAGTAAGAGTACTTTACATAAATGCTACAGTTGTGTATTCTTTACAGACCCTCAACTGGCAGACTTTTGATGTCTACCTGTTTTGATGTCTACACTCCATTTTGATACGGAGGAAAACCAGGATGCATCTTACATACTCAATGCCCTTGCCAGTTGACAATATAAATCTAATAGACTCAGGAGTTCAACATATTCAATATCCATCCTAAATAATGGGAACTCATCTGGCTGCAGCCTCATTGGAAAGTGAAGGAAGAGACGGCATAATTTTACAGGTGGGGAAGACAGCTGGCATATTTCATGGGTCTCATCTGTCCATTTGCACAGACCATCCTTCAGAAAAGATGTACTAATTTTCATCACTGACAGCAAATTAGAACAACATTCACTATCAGAAAGGACATGATAAAGCTAATACTCTAGGAGTGCTGCTGGTAACACAGGACTCATTGACTGTAATGCTAAATTCAACCATTAATGGTCCCTTCAGTCCCATAGTAAGAATCAGCACTAGGTTTCCCTAAGGTTTCATTCCAATCTTTCAGTTAAAAAAAAAAAAAAAAAGAAGTCATAGAGGTAGACTGTTTCATCACAGAGCAGGTTTGAAATACTACAACAGTAGGTCAGCTGTAGTCCAAGTTCTACCCTGGTAATAAGAAGAAAATTTAAGGAGGTTCACAACACTCCAGTCCTTATACTGGCATATATGAACATGATGATGCCGTGATCTTGAGAGAAGTATTAAATAAAGATTCTGAGATGCACGTGCACTTCCAGTGGGATCTACACTGATGTTTACTCAAAGAAGAACAAAGCTTGTGTGGAGAGAAAAGTCTAGTCAAGAGGAAAGGAAAGGAAAAAACACTCCACAGAGGACTGACAGAAGCTTTTGTTACTTACACACACACACGCACTCTTTTTCTCCTAAAAGAGGATTCTATTGTCTAGCACAGCATGCATTTAATATCATATGCAAAACAAAAAAACACAAAGCAAAATAAAAAACAAGGATCAAAGGAAGCAACAGAAACAACATCCACAAAAATGAAGAAATGGCAATTCTAGTTGTGTTTCCTCTATGCCTACAAAATCTGCTCTTTGGAGGGAAAAAAGAACCAATAATTCATTCTTATTTTTGTGAATTACAGCAACAGCCACTTTCTCATTCTATTTTCATACTAAATTCTACAGATTCCTCATTTTTTAAAACGAGACAGACTACATATAACATAGGTCACCTTTTCCATCTGCAATATTCAAACACTATCTCTAAGGCTGACAGTTTATGCCACCAGGATATGTTCACGATGTGATGCATTATGGCAGTTTAGATTACCAGTGATCAATTTTTCTCTCCCTTGATATCCCACTACCATTTGCTTTGTGCTTACACAATTCTGACCACCAGAAACAGGAACCTGAAACCTGTATCAATTTTTTTTTTCCCAGTTCATTACAGTTCTCCTGGGGATCTCATTTCAGTGTGTTTTTATATATATGTAAAAATGTGCATGTGTGCTTTTGTGTAAATATACACGTGCACTTTTTACTCCCATCAACTCCCATCACACTATCCCTTGTTCTTGCTGATACCCTGGCAAGAGGAAACACAGATGCAGGTGTGCTGCAAAAAGCTTCATGCTCACATAGTCATCTTATCTATTTCCCTCATACCTGACTGTGCATAAATTTCAGGTTAATTCCTTCCAGTGTGACCTGCAGAAGACCTCCTTCACCAGTTTTCATATCCTGCACAGGAAACTCACCACCCAACTCAGGGCCTGTGATATGTTAAGAAAGAAAAAGAAACAAACAAACACACACACACACACAACAGAGAGAGGGTGGGATGGGAAAAGGGGAAGAAAAGAAGAAACAGAAAGCAGTCAGCCAAGTCATGATATATTCAAATATTTTCAAGTTCTGATTTTACTGGTAGTTACTCCACTTTAAATACGACACTATACAGGTGTTTTGCTTTTGCTTGGATCTAGAGTGAGATACATGGGGGCAAGCTAATGATAACATTATGTGCTGTGTACATACAGTTGGATGTACAAAGCTATTCTCAAATTTCCAACTAAAGGCCCTTATGTTTAAAGAAATTAATAACAAAGCCTGGATGACTGCAGATTAAACAACAAATATTCCCAACAAGTAAGATCTTGTACCTGGTTTAATGCTTTGCTGTCTTGCTGCTGCTCGCTCCATGCTGTCTTTTACACAGTAGTATAATTCCCGACACTAACATATAAAAAGAGTAAAACAATGTTATTTTCCCACATTACAAAGGAAGCAAATAGCAAGATTCTACAAAAAGAACAAGCCTCATGTGGTGCACAACAGCAAAACCCTGTAAAAATTCAACCACAGCTAATTACTATATTGCATTTATATTTTTTTCTTAAGTTGACAGGGAAACTACTTCACAGCTAAATTGCCCAAGCTATAGTGAATAGTTCATGCCATGGCACATGCTCATGAAAAATATAACCAAGTTGACTCATTTTCCTAGTGCAGAAAAAGCTTAAAAACAGTATCACAATCCCTCCCCTTTCTCTTCACATTCAGAAATCAATGTTACTGGTAATGCTCATATGAATTATCTATTCATTATTTATGTCAATTTCCTTAAGCCACATTCTTCTATTTATCTACTTCCAACTCCCCTCTCTAATATCAAATGATAGTCAAGCCATAATCTCAGAGTAAAATTTAGGATAAATTTCTATCCAAGGCCCCAAATACATACAGTTAGCTTTCTGAGTAACTTCTGTAGTGTACCGATTTTGTCATTCTCTTTGTATTTACGCCTGCATTATGATTACCTGGTCCATGTAAAATTATTTTTTTGAAGCAGAAATCTAATTCCTTTGCCTCAAAAATAATATCTTTTCAATATATCACTTGCAGTTGCAAATCTTTACCTCTTGCTTGCTGGTTATTGTTCAGGCGTTACTGGAGTTTAAGAGTTGCTTGATTTTTTGTAATAGGTTTAAAGCAATTTCTTTATATTTGCAAATAATTATAAGGCGAAGAAAATGGCCCTCAAATTAGTGGAGAAAGTAGACATGCATGAAATCAGCAAAATCATACATGGGCCAAGGAAAAAAAATTCATCTATTTTATCAGTTTGGATTTTCCGTTAAAATCAACACAATTAAATCCATTACTAAGGTAAAGTATTATTTAGCTTTACCCCATGAATCTACCACAATATTTTGAATATCTTTGTAAGCCTCCATGCTCACTCAATATTTGGTAATTGAAGTGTTTTCCCTCATGGATCAGAATTCAGTCAGACACTAGACTCTGCATTCCTCAAACAAAAAAAAAAATCAAGTAAAAGCTACCTTTTTTTTTTCTTTTTTTTTTAAATTACATCCTGCTGTACTAATGCCTCGAGGTAAATGACGAAGTATAATGCCAGCTTCAGGTATCAGTGCTGTTAAACAGCCATTGCAGTTTAATAATCAGTACCGGAGAGGGAATACAATTCTTTGATTAAAACATGGAATATGACATACCAATATATTTGTTCTGCACTGACTTATCTCATTATTAAATAAAATGTGTACCTTCTTTGTGTAGAACTTGTTCAGTTGTGTCTCCTGACCATTCCTCCGCCAGAGGCACAGAACTTTTGTTTTGGGACAGTAAGTCATGTTTATGAGTTTCTCATACCACCAACGTTCATACACAGTTCCAATGTTGCTTCTCAGCACAATGCAATCATCACACACCTGGGAGCACAAGATGTTAGATGAGATTTCTAATACTATTTATTGAATGCTACTAGTTGCATTAATATTTGTTCTTGTCTCTACCTCCATGAAAAATATGTCTCCTGTTGTGTCTGTCCCAGCATGGACTACAAAAGTCTGCTTCTTGATGTGGCGGCTGCCGCTGGGTCTCACAGGGAGTTCCCGTCCATTCTAGATAAGAAAATATGCCATCATGAATGAACTTTGAAAACAATTTTCTTGAAAAATGTCCAGTAGGTGACACTAGAAGCATTTTCAACAAACAAAAGAAAAAAGTATTTTTAATACAGCTGATCAGAGGCAATTTTGTGCAAAGCCTTAGGCAAGACACTGCACTAAATTCAATTTCAAAAAAAGCGACTACTAGAGTTATCACAGCACAGAACAAACTTCAAGCTGCTAGTACCACACTCAGTATGTGCTAGTGTGTTGTTCAGGTGCCAATTACTGTAAATATTGCAGTAAAATGGTCTGCTTCTTCCTCCAATTAACTATAAGAGAATTTCACATCCTTTCTATGCAAAAAAAAAAAGTTCCAGTTGTAGAAGTGCTCTGGAAAATTAGCTCTCAGAAGGCTTATCGTGCATCTGCTCTGGTGAAAGCTGTGTTCAAAGCTCTCTAGTTTTATTAACTTAACTGTTAGCCTATATTCTTAATGAGCAACACAGAATGCAAGGTTTACTCTGCATTGTAGCTGACAACATGAATAGTTTTGAATAAAAACTGATCCAGACAAACCTTAGGACCTGGTGACCCATGGAAAACTAAACACTTGCTACAGTTTTAGTAAGAACAAAGGTTCCCCTCAATAAAAGTGATATTAAGAAAACATCAGGGTTGCACAGATCTCTAGTACTGAAATCTCATGTTTATACATATTTATATCACAGTTTTGTTTGATTTCTGCATATAAAATTATAAATAGGGTCATATAATCGTAGTCTTTATGCTGTACTTGTAAAGGCAGTTTTTAATAATCCAGTTTGGTTTTAATACTTTTATCTTAGTATCGCGGAGCGTTTACAGAAGAACTTTGAGGTATTTTTTTTCCCCTTCTACTGGAACTCCCACAGATATATCACTCACCACTGTATTACCTACCAGATTGGCAAGCTTGTCTAGAATATCATTTATTTGCTGGCTGTGCACCAATCCAATATGTGATTTTCCCATTAGACGACGCACCTTTTTCCTAATATCATTCTTATTCACCTGGAAAGCACATATAAAGACAGTTACTTACTTTTCTCTAATCACAGGCAACTCCTCATGTCTCCCAAATTCAACGTATTTTGGTTTCCATTGCTAAGACTGCTCATTGCAGCTCAACCATGCTAGGTCCTCTTTAGCCCAGCAGTACCAACCGAAGTTGCATATGCCCAGCAACTGGGAAAAGTGGTGTAAGTGGTACTGTGCTAAGCAGATTTCCTGCCTACTCTTGCACAACAAAGCAGAAATTCCATTACCCCCCACTTCCAACTACTGATATTCCAAATACACTCAAATGCCATCTTAAAACTTACCTTCACATTCCATTTATATCAGGAAAAAATCAATATCTCCTTCCCCACCCGAAAATTTAGATAAAATAACTTCTTCCACTGGTTGGATATCAGACATTCTTATCTTTTCATTACTACAGAATGAGGTCTCACCTCATTTACACCACAAAAAGTTTTCAAACTATCACCTGCGTACACCTAGTCTAACTGTCAGGCTGTTGCACAAAACCGTTACAGGACTGTCCTGGTAACATGATGTACTCCAGGTGGTTCCAAACATGATAAAAATTTTAGAAGATTGATCTTCCAATGACTTTTGATGGAGAATTTGCATTATCTAAGAAGTAACACAAACTAAAAGAAAGATATTATTAGTAGCCACCTACAGTATTAAGGTCCACTGAATGAGAAAAAAAAAGGTTGCTTAAAAGTCATTGCAAATTATATGTTGAGTTGCATATTGATGTGCATATTTGCAACCTGCCCATATCCTCCTTTCACCTCTGACTTCCCTAAGAAGATCTGGAATTTGCAGTTGTAAGGGAATCTGATTAGATGATGTTCTCTATCTAGAACTCATGCTCTTGAGTGCAAGAATGTCCACTTAAAGGTGCTGGTAGGGCTAAGAAGTTTCTGTCTTAAATAGCAGTGTATATGCATACTTATATAGGACTACTTAAACTCAGACAATGAAACTCAAAGAATCTCCACGTTCTGAAATAATTTTTTCATTAAGATCAGATGTTTTGTATTATTATTTTTTACTATACTGTTCTGATCTCTGAAAAGAGATGTACGGTTTCAAAACAACACCAGCAAAACATACTGCTTAAATATGAGGAGTGATATATTAAAAACAAGTTACCTTTATCATAAGCATATAAGCAATCATATTATGCAGCAGTGTAGCCAACAAGCGGTCCTCATCATCCTCCAAACGCTTTCGATCATGTTCTCCCAGGGAAAGATACCTGCAAGAAGAGCTAGATCTGAAGCAGGCTCACAGGCATTCTTCATCCAACTCACTACAGCACTGGCAGAGGACAGAACACTATTTGTAAAAAGTGCATGGCAAATAAATCCTCCAAAAACACTATGCCGAATGGGCATTTTCCACTGAATTGTTGTGATCACCTTAAACATTGCCATTAATTATTATCTAGTTCAAGTAACTAATACATACTCAGTGGTAAAGTTCTCAGTGGTCTACTGGACTTAACCATATTCTCTTTTCCACAACTGCAGCTTCATGACAACTGCTAGAAGAAGAACATACAACTCAAACAAGAGCTAGTCCCTTTAGAGCTTTACTTCTGCCTTGCAGCTGCATTTAACTCATGAAGGAAGTGTGCAGGCCCTCTCTTTTTCTACTAAGATAGATTTCAAACTGTTTGTTTTTCCAAAAACTAGCACCCCGCACACTGGTATCTTTATTCCAGAATACTGTCATCTGTTCAAATAAATCCTTTGCTTTATTAGTGATCCAGCCTATTGCATCTATTCATAGTGTGATCATGATTACATGACCTATTTCCCTGGAAATGTCACCTCTCCATGAGCTTTAAGAGAAACAAGTCAAGCCTGAAGATAGTATTTCAGTAGCAGGAGATGCTGACCAGCACAGAGACAAAAGCCTCACTTTGGAATTGTCAGTGACAGTAACAAGGTTTACAAAGTGGCAATAGCATTTGCAACAGAACTTAAATTATATTCTTTTTACTGCTTAAGCCCCAGGTGAAATAATGAGGAGGAAAAAAGGTCTACCAAGAACTTTACCTGTCAATCATCTCCTGAGGTCCCTGGTCCATCCCCATTCCTTCTCTCTCTAACATCACAGCATCCAAAAAAGCATCTTCCCAGAACTGCATCTGGTCCCACAAAGTTGAGCGCTCTTTACCTGTGCAATGCATAGAAAAATTGGGCATTTATTCCAGTCAAATACTTTAAGATCAATTCTCTTTCCTTCCCACACCTTGAAAATACTATAAGCCAACACACAAAAAAATCCATTATTAAAATAAAAAAGTAAACTTTAAATCACAAGCAATATCACAACTGAAGAAAAGTGTAAAGTAGAAGAAAAGACATCTCTCATTCTAATTCACAGCATAATTTTTTGAAAACCTTAAAGAACCTCTTATCCCTGTTCTTTAAGGAGAATGCTTTCTTCCATATATTGTTAACGCTGCCTGAAAGCGACAGGAATATCTCACACAAACACAGATCACAGCAAACACACAGAAGTGGAAAGATGAGATTATTACTCATAGAGAAGGTTTCCATTGCAGCATCCTCTAACTGGTCCCAGACAGATCCTTTATCCCTACCTGCACCATTCCATGCAGGTAGGAACAATAAAAGGAAAGGATGAAAAAACAGAGGAAGAGAGAGCTCTTGATTAACAGCAAGTCCAGATATACATTAAAAAAACCCAAAAACATAAAAAGCCAATACACTGCTAATTTATGGACATGTTCAAAAGCCATGAGTTTAGTAGCCCTCTATTTGAAGACTTAAACTGAACGGTCTTTTGTAAAAGCTCAGCATTACATTTCAGCCTTATGTGCATAACTAAGATCCTTCTCCCCTTCTTCCAACAGTTTAAAGAACTAATTCTTATTCAAGAATAACAAGAGCCTGGGATAAGCTATATTTTATGCAAACTACTCCAGTCACCCATCTCTTATTCCATCTCCCCAGCAAATCCTTTGCTTTACTCTGAATGCCCTGATGCACCCTCCTATTTTATCAGCATGGACGAACAGGAGGTGGTTAAAATGGTCTCTGGTAATGCATAAATTCCAGTCTGACCCAGACGCGACTCCCCCTGAACTTCAGTCTAAATGATCCCCTCGCCCTCCCTCCCCCAAAATAGTTTACCCAAAAGTCCTTCATAGAGATAGACACGCTGGTTCCCATCCTCTGGAACTCTCCCTGGAGTACTGCCTTTGCTATCCTTCACGCTCTGCTTCAGGTTATGAGACTTTGCCTGAAAATGATACAAGAGGTGTCAGACAATTTAATTCTGCAACCTGCAGGGGTGTTTCTTGCAGTCCACTGCTGTACTTAACAGACAGAGTTTGCAAGTTATATTTCGTAAACACTTCTCCCACAAATGTTGATAAAACAAAGAAATTACTCTGTTAAAAAAAAAAAAAAGAAAAAAAAGGGGAAACCTAGACAGAGAAAGCAAAACATCTTCCCTGATGAAAAACTGAGGCAAAACACAAAAAATACAGATCCCAGATCAAAGGAAAGAACTGTTAAACCTCTTCTATTATCTTCCACATTTCACACTTAATGCACTAAGTTTGCCCAAACTCTAACAGTAAATATTTCCCACTCTTCAGGAAATAGTGGAATACCACTATCGTTATACAGATAATGAGAAATGCAGGAAAAAATATGTAACCTTCTTGCATAAACACAGAAAATTAATATTCACAAGCAGAATAAGGTTACCTGAGTTTTATCTCCAATTCAGACTTCACACATTTATCTTTCATTTGCCGTTCGTAAAGGATCGGTCAACTTACTGATGCTTAGCAAATGATTACATACCAGCTGGTCTGAAGAACTGTATGCTGGGACTATTAGCCAGCAGAAATGGCAATAATAAAGTTGCCCATTTATTTCTCTACCACCAGGTAAACTATGTTGCAATACCCAACATTCATCACAAATCACATACACATGGCTTCTTTGTTCTAAACCTGTTGCAGAGGTGTCTTAAATTCCATTTAGTTTCATTAATCAAGTGGAAAAATGAAGAAAACTGGAAGTGTTTTTTTTTTTGTTCTTTTTCAAAGTCTAAATCTTTATTAACTGACAAGACACCTACCTAAACAAACATAACATAGTTACATCTCACAAGTACATCTTCTAAGAGCAATTTCTTCTTGCTCTTAGAAGAAATCTGCAATGAAGCACAATGATTTTGCGTGTGGTTTAAAATTTGAATTAGATGCCCTGTAAAGGCTTTTGTAATTCAACCAGGATTATAAAATAACAAACACAGCCAGACCAATCTTTAGTCATTGTAAGTTGTTTTCTTTTTTGGCTGACAGCTTGACAACCAAACCAAGTATATAACTGTTTTCTTGGAAAGATCTATATTAGAGGTTATACCAATAGTCAAGGACTTTTAAAAACAAAATGAGCTCACAGACTACTTGAATTTTACTACACACATCTTCCAGTTAGCAGAGGATATTTAAAAGTTATGACTACACTTCAGATAGTTTTAAAGTACTGTTTAAAAAACAAAAACAAAACAAAACAAAAAAACAGAAGAGCTGCTAAACCTATGATGATGGGTCATCATTTTCCTTGTATCAAAGAGCTGCTCCTAACAAGCAGGGGATCAGTTCCTTTTAGTTAAGTAAATTAAAACAGTATCATTTGAAGCTGTTTCGTTTCTGAAGGGGAATTAAATGACAGTTGGGTTGAGAGTAATATTGAATGAGGGTGGAATCAAATATTGCTAGAGCCTGTAACATGGTGTGAGAGGTGAACTGACTATTCTCAAAGAACCACATATTGCACAGGGTATGAAGAAAGGTACATGGATCCATACAAAACGTAATTAATTCTTTAATATCTTGTTATTGTAAATCATTGTTGATTAACCCTTAGAACAGAATCAAAGAACCTCTTTCACACATTCACTAAAATGAACACGATTACTGTACAAAAATTAAAAGAAAAAGGAAGGTATTCAGTGTCCTTACAAAAATAGAGCTAGTAGCAGAATTTGTCTCAATTTCACTGTCTGACACAGTGCCCCTGGATCCTGTCAGATTGCCACCATTTTCCATGCTCGGGCCATCACCAGCATTGCTGCTCAAGTCACTGTCGGCTCCTAATGTCTCTCCAGAGCTGTTACTAACCTGTGGAGAAAAATAAAGCTGTTATCTTCATCAGACAAGACACTGTGGAGAGAAAAGTTATAAAATGTTTCCTCTTAAGGCATAAAATAATAAGCTGTACAACCGAAGGCCACATTTGCCTTTTCTCTTTCAGTGACACTATTCTTGCACAAAATCCCAGTAAAAAATGAAGATACACTCAACACATCCTTCAGAAAAACCAAGAAACTGTTTAGTTTGGAAGCAACCTGTTAGGATTCTCTATAGTCCAGCCCCCTTGCTCAAGCAGGGTCAGCTAGTGTATGTTGTTGAGAACCATGTCCAAACAAGTTGTGAAAATTTCCACACACAGCAATTCTATATCCTCTTTGGACATGCTGTTCCAGTGTTTGACTGCCCTGAAAATAAAATAAATGTCTTCTTGTGTTCAGACGGAATTTTCTGTGCTTTGACTTTTGTGTTGATTGCTTCTTGTCCTGACAGCAGGTACTACTACTGAGAAGAGTCTGGCTCCCTTATCTTCATTTCCTCCTATATGGTATTTATACACATCAGTAAGATTCCCCCTGAGCCTCCTCTTCTCCAGGCTGAAGAGTCCCAATTCTCTCAGCTTGTCTGCGATATGGAAAATGGTGTCAAGGGCTTTACTGAAGTTGTAGTAAGCACATCCACTCCTCTCATACATCAAGCTAGTCTTCTCATTGTCTAAAGTTATCAACTTGGTTAAATGTGATTGCCCCTTTGTAAATCCACGTTGACTACTCCCAATCACTTTTGTCTTTCATGTATTTGGAAATGCTTTACAGGAGAATTTTCTCGATCAGCTTCTCTCTTTGCTCTCTTCCAGTCTTCAGGAACCTCTCTCAATCACCATAACTGCTCAGAGACAATCAAGTGTGGCCTTGCAGCAGTATCAGCCAGCTCCTTCAACACTCGTAGCTGCAACCCATTAGACCACACGGACTTATGCCAATCCAGTTTGTTGAAGTGCTCTCTAGCCTGGTCCTCCTCCACCAACAGTAAATCCTCCTTGCTCCAGACTTTTCCTCTGATCCCATGGGCCTGGAATTCCTGATGGTCAGTTTTACCAGTAAAGATTGAGGTAAAGAAGGCACCGAGTACCTCTACCTTTTTCATTTGTCACCAGTTCTCCCACGCAATTCAACAGCAGACTCACATTTTCCCTAGTCTTCCTCTTCGCTGTTTATGTACTTGGAGGATCCTTTATCTTGGCCATTCACATTCCTTTCCAGATTCAATGTCAGCTCTCTCTTGGCTTTCCTAACTCTACCCCTGCCAGATGATACAGCAAGTGTACAGTACAGCTGATAGCTGTACTGGAAGCAAGCAGACATTTTCATATGGTTCAAACATTTAAAGGTTTTTGATTTTTTTTCCAGAGGTTTTTTCTTGCTTTTAATGCATCAAACCAACTGCATTTTTTGCTCTCAGGCTACATTCCTTTATAGAGGGTTTATACACAACTAAGCCATATTTATAAAAGGATTGCAAGCCACTAGTTCCACAAATACACCAATACGTAGGAATATGTACCAGCAACAAGCATCATATATGATGAATACAATCTGCTAATAAAATGGTATGTATGTTCTGGCAGACACACATGCTTGCCACACAGTCAGAGGCTCTGGAGAGAGAACACATCATAGGCACACTATTATGGATGTGAGATAAAATGCAGTCATACTGTACACAAAATGTAGGCATGAAATGCCCTACCCCGCTTTACCAGGAAATGAATTACATCAAGTTTTCACTTTGGACATATCCTACCACTGTGCTAACTTCAGAATCCTGGCTGGTACTTCGGACCATAACTGCTGGTCCTCCACTGGGAAGAGAGTCGAAATCACTCTTCTGCAATCAAACATACAGAGGACAGGAAGCAAAGTCACATCAGTTTAGTTTTTATCATCATGAGAACCCCACTTCCCATTCCCTTGGGATCTTAAATCACATGCCTTATACTTCATTGGTTCATGAAGCCAACCAAATAAATACTACCGACTGCAAGTCAGAAAGGCCTTGGGGTCCTACAATTGAGGAGCTAGCAAAGACCAGTACTCTAAAGGAAGCGGGGGGGGAAGGGGAGGGAATTACTGGATGAGTCTATCAAATATTCTCAAAATCTAGAAGTTTTCCCACAGTTAAGCAGCCAATAGAAGAATCTTCCATCTTACCACATAAATAAAGCAAGTGTAGGAGCAACTAACCTGAGAACCTGAGGCCAAACTGAGGCCACTGTCTGCACTGATCTGGGACTTTTTCTCATCTGTTTCTCCCAAATCAAAATGTTTCACACCTTCTGGCCCTGAGCAAAGGGAAAAATAAACCATTATTGTATCAAGAAGAAGAGTACATCAGAAGGCAGATGACAGACTGAAAGCAGGAACAGTACCAAGAAAACAAACTTGCTTTCTTGTTCCTTGTTTTTTATTCCTTGGTACTGTAAACAACAAGGCCAGCAGGACACATCTGCCATTCTTCAAATGTTAGTTTGAATTTCCAGTATTCAAAAGGCATAGCCCAACAGTGACTATCACTAAACAGTACCTTTGTTAGCCATTCAATAGAGAAAAGAGGACAGACAAAGGTCAAGTAAGCTTCCAGTTACAGTAACACATGCAGAGCAGTTGCCATTCAACTCTAGGAAGCCACTTCCTTTATTCCTGGTAAAAATAAGGGATACCTAATTGCTTGGAGTTATTATCCTTTTTAAAACAGCTAATTTGCTCAGCGTCTTAGAGTGCATTTGTTGGACTGAGGTTGCCCACAGCAACTATCTCGTTAGTAATCAGGCAACACTCTACAAGAACATAGTGATAATCGGTGTTACACTAGTAAGAGTATCAAGGAAGAAGCTTGTATGATGTTGTACTTCGTAACGTTTGCCAATTATATAACAAATGGCTCTCCAGAGTTGGCAATCACACAGGTCAGTAGTGAGAGAAGGAAACAGCAAGCCTTAAGTCATGCATTTGTTAACCTGCTCAATTTAAAAGAAAAGAAAAAAAAAAGAGAGAAAAAACTTTATGTTCAACTTCCCATGCAGTTCTAGAATCATATCATCTATTGTCCTCTGATGGGATGGCAGAAGGAAAAGAGAATGATGGACAGGTAGAGCCTGAAAAGCAATTTGGATAAGCACTGCATGAAGTAAGTAATGAGGCAGGAAAAGAATGCGTTATAGACTGTACACAGATAATCACTACTCTCAGAAAGGGGAAGAGACTGAATGCAACACTTCTGCCATATCCATATCTGCCAACTATTCAGTAACAGGAAGACATGATCCGCAGCTGGAATAGTTGTATTAGATACCTGTGACTCTATCCAGTATCTCTAAGCAAACAATGCCACAATCTCTTATAACCACTAATCACAACAACCTGGGAATTATGAACATGTTTGTATTATATGTAATATTAGAGAGGGCAAGACAGCGAAAAGGAAAGAAAAAGGGAAGGGAGGCGAGAGAGGGAGAGAGAGAGAGAGAAGGATAATATACAAAGATTTGTGGGAGTGAGCTTGAGATGGTATGTAAACTCATGAATAGCAAAGCCATAGGCGGGCTGTGCAGACCATACTAGCTTCCTACTCAACCACAAATTTTCCATGTGAAATGTTTTACAGAAAGTAAATTCCTCATTTATTATAGTAGTCTGCCTATAGAACCATATGCCCTAGTTACTGTAAGTCAAATTGTCAGACTAATGTCAAAGTATAAACAAAGTTATGAAAACTAAAAATATCCTTTATAAAATTTGTAATCTTATTTTCCACTGAAATATATATTGTTCACTTCTAACAGCCACTTTCTCTAGTCCTGAATAATGCTGCAGCAAAAACTTTTGTATCTCATTAGTACAGCAAGAATACTAAACTTCAGTTGCGCACTTTAAGCAATTTAAAGAGTTCCCTGTCCCAGCACAATTCAGATATATTTCTAGCAGTTTGATTTTTAACACAAATGAAGCTGACTGATGCAGTTTAGGTGTTTGACAATTGTGAGCAATAATGGTAACTGAGTTTAAGAAGTACAATAACCACAATCAGATTGTTGTAAGTGTCACTTTACAGGCACTTAGGAACCTCCCCTCCCCTTGTTTATAGAGTTGTACATCCATTAGACATTTTAAAAAAATTCCTCCAATGCAGGCACCTAACTGAAAGTTTGGGAGAGTAGGTGCGTGCACGTGCTGTGTGTCTGTCACACACTCTCCCACCTCAGCAGAAAGCAACTCAGATCTTAAATGCAGTTTGCTGTACTGCAGAGGTACCCCCACTTGCTTCAGATGCTCCATGCACTTAACTGAAGTATTTAAACGGGGAGCCTGAAAGTAAGGTACCAAATCCAGGCCTAGCCAGAGTGGCAGGAATTATCACCTGTTCATCTTAGCTGTTAGTTCTCCCCAAACTTCAGTCTGTAAAAGGGGCATTGGGTCTGCAAAGTAGAAATTACACTCATGGTTAGGAAACACCTACTACACCATGGTTATTATAAACGACCTGTTGTCCTTATATCATATGTCCCTATTTATAACAGTGATAACCAAATCAGAAAAACCTGGTACTACAACCGCAGATAACACATACGCATATTTCAACAGATGTTAAGACTTGTGTCAATTTAGACTTCTATTTAGACTCTGCAAACAGGCTCAGATCATTTCACTCCTCCCTTAATATGGGATATAAAGAACAAAATCTGGTTGATTCCTTATCATGAGGCTGCTCTCTGACAGCCTTCACTAAATACAATTTTTCACATCCACCTTCTCTCTCCCCCTCTGAAGTGCTTTTTGTTGCACACTGACTGTGGTCAGAAACTGTTCATGGTTGAATGCCAGGTAACAACATTTGCCATCCCAAGACTTGAAAGAACATAGACTTTTTCATTCCAGTAACATTCAACCTATATATTCATGTCAAAGACTTGTTAAGCAAAAGTGGTCTTTAACTTGTAAGAAAGGAGATGGAACACCTTAAAACTCTATCTATCTATATCTGATATGGTGACGATGCAGAATATCTGCTTCTCCTTCTTTGTAGAAGGTAACATTCAGGGGAAGAAAAAAACAAAGAAAGAAATAAAAAAGACGAGAGACATTTGAACACAATTTCCCCAGGGCAAACTGATCTGTTTGGACTCCTCTATAAAACAGGATTTCCTGATAAACCTTTGTTATTACGGGCATAAAAACTTATGTGCCATAGATGCGAGCTCACTCTGCACCTGGGGAGTTGGCAGTTATGGGGAGGCTGGGAAAATCAGTTTTCTATGTTTTATCATTTCCTTACTCGTTTTTTCCAAAGATTTTTGCTTTTTCACTTCCTGGTGCTTGTTCCACAATTCTACCCAAGATGCATTGAAAGCAGGAGAGAAAGAGAAAGAGTCAGCGGCTAGTCAGACAGGTGAAAATGGGGAAAAAAATGAAGCAAAAAACCCACCCCCTTCATATAAAAAAAAAATAGAAATTTATGACAACTACTGAGTGAAGAGTTAGTTAACACACTTTAGAAGAAATCAAAGTTAGGATTTGAGCACTGTATCATCTCTCATTTACAGAATTCACGTTAGAGACGACTTCATACAGTTAACCAACTAAGCAAAAAACGGCTATTACGAACACATACAATGTAATTCATCACCGTTCCTGAAACAGGCCTTTAAGACTGTCAGATATTTCATCCTCCAAAATATGTGCATCACAATAGCTCTGATTAACATAAATGTTTTCATGTTTCTAGTTTGTATCATTGAAAGGAAAGGCACAAAAATAGCAGCAGCAATTATAAAATAACCTAAACTGTAGGTTAACACAATATTTAACCAAAATAATCTTTTGAAAATTATCACAAGGTTTACAAGTTACTTTTGACCTAATGGTATTCTCAATAAATGCTTAGCTCCGCCTTATCAACTAGTCCCTACACACAAAAAAATGAACTTCTTTTCAACCATTTGTTCCTATCAAGGTATGAAGAAGGGAAAAGAGAGAAGAAAAGCCTACTCTGGTCACGACACTCCAAGCTAGGGGATTCTGTAAGAAGATAAAATGCAGAGAAAAAGGAAAAGAAGTATCTGGAGTCTGTATGCACTTTCTTCATTTGAAGCTTAGCCCTGAGAAGAATTATTGATGAGACACTTGCACATTTCTAGCATTCTCACTTCTCAACCCTCAGAAATGCACTTAGCTTTTCTGCTCAGTAATGCCAGTCATTCCAAGTGCTGGCCCGCTGGTGAAAGGAAACATTACAAGCCAACATGCTGAACTAAGTCTCAATGCAGGGGACTGTCCCCTCTCCCTCTCACTTGTATGGTTAAAACTGAGAATGCTACAGTGACAGATATGCCAAGAAAAGTATCTAAGGCAAAAGAAAGGAAAAAGCAGCATCATGATCTTCTATTGCTCTTCAAGGAAAATTCCTGAGGAACTAAAGGGCCGCTGAAAGTGTGTCAGGAACCCAACCCGTCCTACAGATGGCAGAAATTAAAGACAGGCTCTAAAAAAAAAAAATCTGTTAAGCAAAGTATCTACTAAAAATAATAAAAAATGGACTGTTTTACAGCTGTGGAGAAAGGCTCCAAACTATTATCATTAAATGTATCAGGAGCAAGAAAAATTTAGCAAGGGAGAAGAACTAGAAAGATGGCTGTTGGTCAACTGATTTCTAAATCTGCTTCATGATTTATGGATATTCCTTCAACTTTCATAAGCACATGGATTAAAAAGATAAAACTGCCTACGGATCCAAACAGTGTGTGGTCAGATAGGCCTGCAGGATGCTGACATATAACAATCTATTCAGAAGTCGTACCAAATCAATTTGTCAAAAGGCTCTTGAATTCTCAGCCTATATGGTTCTATACTAAAAACCAGCAGGCTGAAAGTTACAATACCTGTCATTAAATGACTTTTAGTTGATGTGCCTGTTAATTGATCATTACAGTTACTCAAGTTTAATCTATGCCATAGGAACATTTGAGAGTCTATAGTATTTCCTAGCACATTAAAAACAGCCTAGATTTTACTCTCATCTTCTCTGTAAAAGAGGAAAAGAACAATCTGGACAGCAGGTCCAGAAAGGATTTGATGCAAACAACGTAGGTAGTGCAATCTTTTCTGTTTCAAAAAACTGTCAATATAAAGTGATCTGCAAGCATTAAACAATTATTTAAAAAGTAGTAATGGAGACTTCAGTAAATACTGAAATTTTCATCAAGATTTACTACAACTATGCAGTAAAACCAAACAAACAACTGACATAAGGTGGGAAACTATTAGCTATCAATTTTAAGGCCACCAGTATCCAAATAAAAAGGTCAACACAACATTAATAGCCAAGGACCCTAGAAGACCTTGGAAGCAAGCAAATAACTGATGAGCTTTTTGGAAAGAAAGGAACAGAAGCATTGTCTTCACAACAAATTTCCCAGCTAAGCAATAAAAAAAAAAATATCTGTCACTGTTGTCACTGTTCACCTTGGAAATAAGAATATTGCATACAAACAGCCTTTCCTGTTATAAGGAAGTATCTTACATACTTCAGATATCCCAGAGATCCAGTTTAATTACCACATTAATACATACTGCATGCATGGCTATTGCAGACAACGTTGTACAAGATTTTACTCCCTCATGTTGATTACTTACATTGTTATTTCCTCTTTCAGACTTGGTCAAAAGGGTAGCAGCCCAATTTGTATTTTGTCCATAGAACACCAACAAGTTCACTGAGATTTTTATTTACATATCTGCAACCTGAGGCTGTAAGTACCTTCCAAATTTCATTGAATCAATGAATTGCTTAGGTTGGAAGGGACCTCTGGAGATCATCTAGTTGAACCTCCCCACTCAAAGCAGGTTTCATATGAGCAGGCTGCTCAGGACCACATCCCAGTCAGGTTTTGAATATCTACGCAGACAGAGAACCCACAACCTCTCTGGGCAACCTGTTCCAATGTCATCTCATCTTCACTTAAAAAAAAAAAAACAAACATTTTTTCCTCAAGTTTAAATCGAGTTTCTTAAAAATACTTTGTTATTTCAGCAACATGTAAATGTTTACCAAATGCTTCTTCCCTAAAGAAGTTAGTCTGACATAGGAAAGCCTGCATTTCACTCCAGAAGGAATTCAGTCTAGCCATGACTAACTCTGCTCCTGAATATCCAAAGCATTATCTTATATGAAAGCTTCCAAAAACAAACAAAAAGTGTAACAGCCAAGCAACTTTAAATGATCTTCCTGCAACACAAGAAGAATTCCCTTTACTTCCAGATCCCAAGAGTCAGATGAACGAGGACACTAAGGCATTGTTATAAAAACAAAGATTGACTTGCATACCATTTCATGGTTCTTGGTGACAGAATAAACCAGTTAGACAAGAAGGCTTCAGAAAAAATAGGAGTCTTTTGAACTTTGACCAGATTTGGTGAAACCATATCTTTCTTGTAACTTAGTTCAACAGAAGACAAGTGGAAATCATCAGAGCATCAGGACCACCATAAAGAGCTAACCTGTCGCCTGTTCCTGAAGACTGAATTGCTTAAGGCTAATATTCTAGCAACAGTAGTTAGCAGAACATACTAAGTACAGCATGAAGCTGCAACAGGGGAGGTTCAGACTGGATGTTAAGAAAAGGTTCTTCACTGAGAGTGGTCAGGCATAGGAACAGCCTACCCAGGGCAGTGGTCACAGCACTGAGCCTGCCGGAATTCAAGAAGCATTTGGACAACGTTCTCAGATATACAGTCTGATTTTGGGGTGGTCCTGTGCAGACCCAGGAGTTGGACTAAATGATCCTTGTGGGTCCCTTCCTACTCAGGATATTCTGATACTAAGCAGTATTTCTTTTGCAAATGATTATGATTTTCTTATGATGCTTCACAAACACAGACTGTCTGGTCCCTATGATATCCATTTCTATGGGGTTTTAATTTCATCGGGGGGAAAGGAGCAGGCTGAACTATCCAATACAAAATCTCTCTTCATTCTTGAAAAGAATGCTGAACTAGTTTTATTCTTAGTTCTGTCAGCAGCATACCTCCTTTCTTCTCTTCTACAGAAAAGAAAAACAGTTAAGTACCCCAAAGCAAGCTAAACTGAAATGCTGGAAATTTGAATCTTTTAGCTCCTTGGGAGATTTCCAAATAGAATATAAGATCAGCTTCTGAGCATTTACCTCCACAGATTACCTCTTGAAACAAGAAAGCAAAGAAAATCAGAGGTGATTGCTATCAGCTCAGAAGGACTTAACACCACTCAGCTTGCAGCTATTATTACTGACTGCAGCCTGCAGTCAGTATAAGAACGTCTGCATCCTTTCTGCCACATAACTACCCAGTACACACATTCCCATTGCTTTATGCCACATACCAGAGGTACAGCCTCACAGCAGCACACTGCTTTCAGAAGATTAATCTTTCAAACAATGATTTAATTAAAAAGTTCTTTCAAACAGGCTATAAGAAGCAATAGCTGAAATTTAACACAGCATATTTTTGAGCTGATGAAATATTTTCCTCATATGCTGATGGTACATCTGTCTTGCTAACAATCCACAGCAGGTTGGATCCAACCTAACTCTTTTTTCTTCTTTTTTTTTTTTTTAATCTATAAAGCCCCTTTAAGGTAAAACAATCTAATGTTTGTCTTTTTTCCCAGACATGGACAAAAACCATTCCAGCTATGAAATAAGAATGGGAAATTTTCTAAAGACCAGCCTAGCAGATACTGTAAAGAAGGACACGAATTCTATTTGCTGTTGCATAGAAGGAATATCCATCAGTATTGCTTACTGAAACTATAACACCACAACTTAAACCTTTTGGCAGTTCCTATTATTAACAGTTAGCAGACCCTGGGTCCCACTTCTATCAAGATGCAACCTAGATAATCCAGATGTAGTAAGCAATGATTAAAAAAACGTTTGTTTCATGTAGTCCCTTCCATGGTTGCCCTTTCCAAAGTCCTGCTGGCCCTGTTTCTCTTTTGACATTTCCTGTTACTTGAAAACATCAATCACAGCAAAAATGAAAGTTGACTGAAGTGTAATGATATTCAGAAAAAAATAAGATTAGAAAGATTCTCAGAGAAAACTGCCCTGGACAGTTTAACCAAGAGCAAGTGAAAACACTTATGATTGTTCCTTGGGATCCAAGGTGTAAATGAGGCATGTTACAGCAGCAAATGTATTGTGTTAAAATGGAGACAATGCAAATAGAACCTAACGCCAAAACAGAAGCCCCTCCCACACTTCAAATACACCTCAATACACACCAATGGAAGCAATAAAATTTTCTTCCTTTAGACTCCTTGTGTCAAACTCCCTTGGCCCTTTGCCTGCAGGGCTCAGTGCCTTTGACATCAGCTGAGGTACTGGCAGCTGCATCGCAGGTTTCAGCTCCACTCTCGGAGATGATGCAGGATCCTTGCCAACTGGAGTGATAGATCCATCTGTTGGACTTCGTTTTCTCTTTTCTGGTTCTTTAGAGAGAAAGAACAAAGTGTTGCCAAAAGAAAAAAAAAAACCACATAAGGGAAAAGGAAATGAAAGCAGCAGACCTCTTTTATCATTCTCTGAGACTTCATCTAATCATATGTCCCCAAAGGCAGTTTGGATTATTTTTCTGCATCAAACTGCATGATTTGAATTACAGCTAAACCTTCAGAAGAGAATACTTAAATTAAAATTAGGTTTCCAGTAAAGAACCTTCCGCAATTCTGCACAAACAAATCCAACAGCTGATCAAGCTTATAGTGACATTTTCATATCCCAATGATATGAAATCCAGACTTCAAGAGCATATACTGATAAAAGAGTCACTGCGTAAAGCAGTAAACGTTTTTCTTACCTTTGTTGTAATAGTGAGTATGTGCTATTTCTAGAAGGCCAAAAACACTGGCCATGCCTCCCAGGCCAGCATTTGCATATGACTGCTCCAGGCTCAACACAGTACACTTCAGCAAGTCCAGCATGCCTTTATAAACTTTGCGGCTGATCTCCTGCAATGAAAATCCCACTAGTGTCAATATTTCAGAAGTAAGAAAGTCATTTGAGAACATAATATTCTAAAGTTGCTGCAATATCAGCCTGTAGAAAGTAATTTGATAACAAAAATTAATAATTTTGATAACAAAAATTGAACCTAAGCATTCACTAGGTATGAGGACGCTGCTGAGTTCAGCACTGACCACATCCTGTATGACATCCTGCCGAGCATCTTCTTCTGACTGGATCGTGCGATTTAGCTTGCTTAGTACAAAGACTCGGAGCTGCTCACTCTCCAGCAGGCGACGGACTCTTTTCATGTTCAGCCAGCCGACACCTTGCCCATCGAGAACATTGTGTACCACCTCCTTCAGGAATTGCTGGTTCTCACTGATGGATTTAGAAAGGAAACAAGGAGGCAGGAGTTAACGCTCTGCTTATCTTGGCTTGCATGGTTAGAGAGGTCTGGCCAGGACAAACCCACAGATGCATTTCCAAAACTAAATTTACAAGAAAAGAACCTCAAATCTTGCTAGATTTGCTGCTAACAACTGCTCACAGCCCAAGCTGTGATCTATGGGTGTAGCATCAAACATTTTTGTTTGTCCCTTACTTCCTGTAACAAGCTATAATCAGTTTTTTCTGTAGTCCCACTATCTACCACTCTACTGTCCACTTTCATAGCACTCCTCAGAATCCATCGGAAGTCTCTATGCCGCAACATTCTTCCAATGACTGCACTGTCCCATCTGTAGACTTTCTTTGCATTCATAGCACTAGTGCTGCAGCCTTAGCGTGCATACTGTTTCAGCTCATTTTGCCACAGGGGAGGGAATGGTAAAAAGGGAACACCTGTGCAGCCTGCTGTATCCCCAGTCTGAACCACACTTTTTGTCCTTAGTTGTCTCCTATCCCATTAGCTCAAAGTAAATTTCACTCTACATACAGCTGCTATGCAAGAAGCGAGGAGAAAGCACAGGTCAGAAAATGTTTACTTCAACATTCCAAGTCCATTTCCAAGCTTGAAAAAAGGATTTCTCATGAACTCATGTTATCAAACTGCTTCACATGACCCAGCTGATCCCCTGCTTGGCACACTAAACTTCTGCTGGCTAGACTAGCCTGTTCAGACTAGACTTGACTACAAAGAATAAATACTGTGTTAAAGCAGGGTCTTTCATGACCTATTTTGGATCTCAGACAGGAATAGGAAATATTTTGAAGGACAGAAAAATACAAATATGTGCTATTAACTGAAAGGCCATCTGTACCAAATCTTCTCAATGTGTGCAAGCTTGGGGCCATAGAGAAGTACTATGCTACTTTCAACAGCTAGTCTTCTCTAAGGGAATGTTTGACAAGTATGACACCACTAACACCACTTCATGCTCAAAAAACAAAAATATTACCTGGAATTGCTACTTCGTCCCTGAGGCGATGGAGACTCTCTCTTCACTGTTGGGCTGTGCTTAATGACTGAAGATTTTTGATCTACCAGGGCTCGTCTATTTCCTAAACAGGAGAGGAAAAAGGATGAGAAGAAGGGGGTGGGAGGAAAACAGTCTGCTCCCAGGACAGTAACAAGCAATACTATGGTCAGCTAACACACCTATTCAGATTACAAGTAACGAACTTCAAACAAAATGGAAACTCCAAAAAAGCAGCAGCATATATCATATTCTAGCATCACACATCGGCAGAAAACAGTAATGGGAGTAATGCGGAGAGAAAAAGAGAAGATGGTAATGGGAGCAGGAGGTGAAAGGCAGGAAAAGTTTGGCTGCTCTGCATGCAGTTGGACAACAAGAACCATCTTCAAATTAGTCACTGTATGTAAAAGCATAATGCATCGGGGGTGACTAGTATAGATTAGGTGATACTGGTTACCCAATGAGAAAGGGAGCCCAAAGTCAGGCATAGGGAATGCTGGAAATTGTTACATCATGCACAGCTCATGCTGTAGGGAACCCACCTTCATTGCTTACTGGGCCAGCTTCAGTAATAATCTCCATTATAGTATTTAACCCAAATACTGGGACACAAAATATACAATTAGTAGTGTACTACAATATCTATGCTCCCCACCATCAGCATCAAAAAAAAAACAACAACAAAAAAAAAAACAACAAAAAAAAACCTACCAGCTTTTTCCCAGCCCTCCCTCAAAACAAAACCCAAATGATGCTAGAGCGGGAAGGATGCTTGAAAGCCCAAGACAAGGGCCAGCGTAATTAATCTAACAGATAGTGCTTGACTTGAAATTTGGCACCGTGGAACCACTGTACTGCATCTTCATGGACACTATTGCACATATCGAATTTCAAGGGCACTATCAAAAACATCTGCATCACTGAAGAAAAACAATGTAAATGGAATGTGCATGAAATAAAAACTAAAAAGGAGGATGGAGAGTGATCAAACAGCAGCAATGAGATGGAGTCCCAGCATCATTTCCCATTACAGTTACAAACACAGAGTACCACACACACTTGGTAAGAACGGGTTAACGCAGCAATTTTACACCTGTACAACAGAGACAAAAACATTTAAAAAACAGAGAAGTGCCCAGTGGAAATCCCAATGAGCCAGCATGCACACACAAATGAACACGAACACACACGCACACACACTTGCACATGCACAGAACAGACTGAGCTACTCCATGAATATCGGACCCTCGTATGCGCACAGTAACATTAAAGGCCCTGCACAATTACAATCTTCAAGAAAAGAACACCAAAGTGCAGAAGATGAGGCACAAAGCACGAACATGGAATGGCAAACCCCATCACTGTTTTCTTCCAATGTATGGAATTAATTGTTAAGTTTACCCATGGAAATAACCCTGATATGAAGCATGTTTTGTATCCTGTACAATTGGACATGAAAATGTAACCAACTGGTAAAAGGTTGTCAAAAACAGCTGCGCAGAATCTCTGCTAGTGTTTTCACCATACCAGTCCTGTTCCTCCTCATTTTACACACAGGGAACGATTACTTGTCTCAAAAACAAAGTCCAAAGCAGAAACACAAAAACAGCTTTTGGCCTTTGTTTCTACAAGGTCAAAGGTCAGCAAAACATCATACCAACCTTCATCCACATCCCTTCCCACTTCCAGATTAAAGTAATCTTTACCGATGAAAATGATGAGGAGGAAAAAAATAAATAAAATCAACATATTAAAACAAAAGCAGCAACTTCTAATCAGAAAGAATAACTCAAAAAATTTAGAAAAAAAAAATAAACCTTCCCTGATTTAGCAACTATTATCACATCCAGTGCAAGGATGACCAGGCTGTCTAATTTGAATGTAAGAGGGTCATTTCTCTAGTCCCTGTTCAGTCATGTTATCTAACAAGAGATGTCCCAATTGGAAGATTGTGCACCTACGTTAGAGATGGATCTTTACTCTCAATGAGCCGAAGCATGTTTATAATTTGAGGTTGATTGGAAAATTTCCATATAATGAATTGAAAGGACCATAAACACTTTTGAAATCTATATAAACAGAAGTTTCCGTGGGAGGTAGGCATTATTCCCACTTACAAATGGAGCAGCGCTGCTCTAACATGTTACCTAAGGCTAATCATGAAGACAGTGGCAGTACAACAGTATAACCTACCTCTTTGTTCCCATTCTATACACTAATGACTTAAAAATAATACAAAACAAAACGCAAAACAAAACCAACATTCACAACATACCCATTAACACAGGGTAGACAAGCTACTTTCCCATCCCAACACAGTCCGGTTGTTGGGAAGAAGTCTGACTGAGAAATATCAAGGCAAATTATTGTCCTGATAACTAAGACAGCTCCTAACCCAAACTACCAAAAAGCTTCACCATCAAAATTCCTTTTAGGGATAAGACCTGAGACCGCCCAGTAACAAGAATAGTAAAGGCTGTAAGGCAAAGGGAAAAATGGTTACCTTTCAGGCTGGGAAAGGGAGTATTCTTGTCTCTCCCAACTTTGGTTGGTAGGGCTAAGTTGGACAGACTGAAACTTGTGCTGTGGTTTCTATACAAGCTGCCTATGACAAAATGGAAAAAACAACAAAAAACACAATTAAGTGCCTAATACTCACTGCACACATCCAGCTTCCTATAATTCACCTTCTTATTCAAGATCCATAATGATGGAAGTACTTTTTTTATCCAAAAACCTTACAGGCATCTTACCATCTCCTTTACAATGCACCCACATCTGTAATCAGAATATTCTGAATTGTATAAAACATAATTCCTAGCTCTCATGTTACAATCACTGCCATTGTGCCTTTGAGTCTTAAATGTACCACCAATATACACTTATCTTCCTGCACTTACAGAGGTAACTTCACATCAACTGTGTCTTCTAGTTTGATACTCCTCTTAGGAGCAAATAAATGGCAGGGGTCACATGAGAAAACAGGATGATGAAAGATCTCTAAAATACATAATCTTGAAGTGAGAATTGTGCAGAGAGCCTTATGCAACTCTGTAAGTCTGACACAAAGGATTGCTTTAAAATAGAAGCTTTCCATTTACGAGAAGAAAACAAGAGTCTTTCATACCACCAACATATTTTTAATGGCATTAAGAATACAAAAATGCACTGTCATCTGTTTAAGATTCTCATACAGCAAACCTCAAATAGTTCATTTTAAATGTCAGCGTACTATTTCAATTTGCTTTGTTTTCTTTTGTTTCCCCTCAGCCTTATCTTAGTAACAATCTTTTTAGCAGAAACATCCAATATACTTTTCCCCCTGATACAAACCTCTTGCCCTGCTCCCCACAGCAGCTGAAGATTTAACTGGCTATATTTTCTCTCACACATTAAAATAGTTTAGATTAGTTTTCCATACCTGTGGGTTTTATTATTAAAATACAATTGAAAATGGTCAAGAATTTCATTTAGCACCTAAACACAAGACATGGTAGCATGGAAGACATACTACTGGTAAGACTTTTGTATCAATTTCATAAAATAGCACATTTTTTTTTGTTTAAATGAAACTGACAATTTCTGATTTGTGCCCTGAACTGCCATATAACTCAACGGCCTAATGACATAACCGAAGTCCTTCTTACTGAAAAATATATAACGCAGTAGTTATCAGCAACATAAGTAAAAAAGTTCCTATGACTCCCAGCACGGCTTCTGAAGTCCTGCTAACAATTTGACTACCAAGTTATCCTCTTGACTAGTTCATCCCTCTATTCCATCTCCCTGTAAACTCTAATAAATAATAGCAGTTTAATGAATGCATTAGTACATACTTGCAAAAGACATGATGCCCCCAAAACCTTCACTGCTGTTGTTAGAGACTGTAGAGTTTGGGGAGCTGGCCCTGGAGTCCGAATCTGCATCAGAATCATTGGCCAGTTTTAAACTGTTTGGACGGAGTAACTTCTGAGACCTTTGAAGAAATAAACACAAATGCTATTAGCTTTTTCTCCAACCAAAACCTTGTAGAATTGTGAGAGGTCAATGCTGGTCTCGTTCCTTGTCAGTTTTTACCACGCTACCTTTACCTTGTGGGGAAAAAAAAAAGGAAGAAAAAAGTGGAAAGAAAAAGTGGAAGAAAAAAGGGAAGCATCTTTGCATTCAAGCTTTCATTACCTTTCAGGACATGTTGAAAATTTGTTGGCAAAACTGCATTGGTGGATTTGTGGGTGAAAAAGTTGTGCTTTGAGAGCAACAACAAGAAAACCCAATGTCAAACACAGTACTAACAAAGCCCCTCACGTTTCACTGCCAAATACAAAGCTTCACAACCAAATTCCATCAAAGGTTTCCAGGAATCAGTAGGTGATATACTAGAATGTTTCTAGGAAAAATTGTAATTCTGTTAGCTCCTACAACTTAAATAAAAGCAAATAAGGGAGGGAACTGAGCAAGTGCCTTTACCAGAACCAGAATGGTTTGCAGAATTGGAACATTAAATAGAGGTGACCAATGCTACATTTCAGCTGCAAAAGGCAACTGAATGAATGTTAAACTACATGAAACAGAGGGAAACGCCAACAGAGCTGTGCAGAAGGGCAGGAAATGGGGAGGACTCACCTGCTTCCATTGAGATTCTGGTTAAATCTTGGGGTGTAGCTTTCTTCCTGCTCATCATCTTCATCCTCTGTAGGAAAACCATACTGTGGCTCAAAGTATGGATTGTCATACTCTCGTTTCCTCACCACCCCTTCTGAGGAGCTCATGCTGACAGCTGGGCTGTCACTCTCACGACGATCCAAGCTCATCTTGGGAAAGCTAGTTTGCAGTGGCAAGGAAGGGAGATGGTTTGAAAATCCAGCAGCCAGCTTCTCTTCCATCTCCGCTGAATCTGCAGACTCCTGTGGACCAGTCAAATCATTGATTTGTTTGAAAATTTGTATTACTTACAACTGAAGGGCGGGACAAGAACAGCTATTTCAAACTGGGAAGTCTGTAGGGTCCTTGCAGTTCCTGGCTCCCCACCCCAATCCCACTATTAGTCCCTCTGACCTAGGATTTTAGAAACACTGCAGTATTTGTGCATCATTCTAGGGACTTTCTCCCCTGTAAAACAAATCTTACTGTTAAGTGTTAGCTCCGGCTAACATCTCTCTGTTGTCCTGCTTTGTGGTTATGGAATCAGCTCCCATACTTCCCAAATAACCACAGATTCGTGAGTTTCCCCACCCCATTCTCAGTTCCTCCAATGCATTAGATTTTTCCATACTGATTAAAGACATTCCTGCAGTCACACCCTGGACCACCACCCTCTGTTAACATTGTGTTTTTCAATACATGCGAGCTTCTAAGCAAAGGAATGATCTGTCCCAGTATAAGAAGCTACCAGTAAACTCCACCTAGCTTTTGCCCTTCTCAGAATGAACTACAAGAATTCTCCCTTTCTTTATATCTTAATACACCAATCTTGGGGCTGAATTAGTCTCAGTACACACGTGATTCACTCCATGGATGACAGTGCTGGGGCTGCTACTGGCTGTAGTACTGGAACTTGAACGAGGCTGGTTGTTCTCTTGGGAGTTCTCACTGTCCATGGCCTGTTCATCCAGATCCCCTGAGTATTCTTGAAAATCATCAAATTCCACTTCACTAGCATCACCAAGGGCTGCATGTGTCAGGGGGTCAACATCTGTAAATACATCATTTTGCATTAAAGAACACTGCCTTCCTCAGCCTTTTGTTCATCTAAATAAAGATCACTGGCAGATGAGGACTGCTCAGTAGAATACAGAATCACATAAGAAGCTAGGCTGTAAAGGGGTTTTGGAGGTCATCTATTCCAACTCCCTACTCAAAGCAGGACTAACTTCAAAATTTGAAAAACTTCAAAAAAAAAAAAAAAGGCTCCCCAGGAAAGCAGTCACTGCACCAAGCCGGTCGGAATTTAAGAAGCATTTGGACTGTGCACTTAGTCACATGCTCTAAAATTTTGGGTAGACCTGTATGGTGCCAGGAGTTGGACTCGATGATCCTTATGGGTCCCTTCCAACTCGGGATATTCTATGATTCTATGAAAATTAGAGCAGATTGCTCAGGTCCTGTCCCACTGAGTTATGTAAGACTCAAAGGCTTGAAACTCCACTTTGACCCTCGGAACCTGTTTAACTATGCTCACTACAGAGAGCTTTGCCTCGGGTCCAGGCAGAACTTCCCTTGTTGGAACTTATGATTGTTATCTCTTGCCCTTGGGACATAGGAAATGCATCGGCATTCCTGTATTTGGTTTATTGAAAAGAGTAATAATTTCGCAGTCTCGAAAGAGACACTGATGCTGCAGGCTCCATATAAACCACAGAGAATGTATTTTTCTGTCCCCACTAGAATGGAGTGACTCATTAAAGTCAGCACTGAGGACAGAAAGCAGGGGCAGGAGAAAGTTCATAATCTGCTGCCCATATTGCATCTTATCTACTGGCAGGTTGTTTCCAAATCAAGAGAGACACTTTTGTTCAGCAGCACATTATTTCTGTTCTTCTTCTTCCCAGTGTCCTTTGGAGGGCACTGTACATAAGCAGAAACAAGGTCTTCCTTCAGCCTACCACTGGAAATTGAAGGAGTATGCTCTTTTTCCTCAGAGCAACACTACAATGGAACAATACTTTGCTCTGATTAAGAGACTCAGGGGAGGCATTTCCCCCCTCAGTGCAGATGAATGGGGAAGAGGAACCTATGTGGACACTGTGAAAATGAAGCTCAAAGTTACTCACTTGGAGTATCGCCATTAATGTCACATTTCATCATCTCACTGACAAAGTCACCAAGGGAGGAATAGGAGGAACTTGAGTCGTCATAGTCAACACTGTCACTGCCACTGCCACAACAGGTAAAAAAGAGAGATGAGTGGTAGCAGCATAGCAACAGCAGGGCCCAGTATTTCAAAGATGTGAATCAGCACACACTGTTTTCATGGACATCTTAAAAATCTTGTGATATTACAGTTTCCACACACAAAAAGAAGAAGAATCCTGGCAAGAGTAAGGGGCCGGCTTCATGAAAAGTCAGAGCAAATGAAATAATTTTGAGATAGGTAACAAGACAATATGGTATGACATTTATAGGCTCTCAGCAAAGTTAACAAGGTCTACTACAGGTGGACAGGGAGTAGTATATGAATTCTCAATATGTGCCAGAGGGGGGAAGAAGCTTCAAGAGAACTAGAGACCAAAGGAAAAGCACTCCCTTTTTAATACAAATGATAAATCCCACTGTGAGGACCACTGGTGCTATGTAGAACATAAAAGATAAGCAATTCCAAGCCTGAGGGCCTCATAGGCTAAAAGAAAAGAAGGATAATAAAACTAGATGAAAAATTCTGGAAAACGTGGTCAAAAACACACTAACAAAAAATTGTTCTCACTTTACTGAACATACAAGGTCTCAGGCAGTAGGTAGTACTAGCAAGCTTTGCATAACCATGTGCTGATTAGAGATTTGAAAGAGTGGTAGGATGGGTGGGAGTACTTGTAGTACTGCAACACAAATAACCTGAGAGAGAACAGCATGGAAGAGAAAAGCGTAAGGGTGGGAAGAAATACCAAATGACAAGTGGCATACAAGTAGCAAAAGAAAACAGCAAAGTACAAATAGAGAATCATGTTAAACGAAGGCTTGAGAAAACACAAGCAAAGGGATAAACTGCTGCTATGATGATGACAGTGCAGCAAGACAGTTTACTTCAATGTCAGTGTTCTGACCAGACAGAAGAAATAAAACAGCATGGAAGGCTAGAGGAAAAGGCTGCAAACAAGAAGTTGGAGGAAAGGCTCAGAATGATTTGAAGTAACTATCATGTGGCTAGAGTTATGTTCCCCACCAACCTGTCATCAGTGGGGTCAGAGTCTGTTTCTTTCTCTACGGGTACATTCAGTGCTTCAGCCAGTTGTGAATTACTGTCGTAGACACGATAGTGGATGGGCTGCAGCTGGTGGGCATACCACTTAGGTTTGTCACCAATCAGTGCTGGGTCAAACATGTCTGCACAAAAAAAACAAGGAGAGTTAATTGAACTCATTTATTTGTGTTGAAGGCTTCATTCACAGTGAGGCTATTCCTTACTAAGTCTTACACAAAGGGAGAGACAGACTTCTTCTCTGTAAGTAAACAATTAACTGGAAAAATGAGGGGCTAACAGCAATACTAATTTGGTAGAAACCCATCGATATATATATAAATAGAAAAATGTTCCTTGAAATGGATTTCCCCACCCAGCAGGAATGCTGCATTGGAACAGGCTCCCCAGGGAAGCAGTTGTGGCACCAAGCCTACAGGTGTTCAAAAAGCATTTGGACAACGCTTTCAAACATACGGTTTGATACGATCCTGCGCAAAACCAGGAGTTGGACTCAATCCTTGTGGGTCCCTTCCAACTTGGGATATTCTACAATTCTATGAATAGTATGGCATTAAGCTAAGTTCATCCCTAGAATCTCTCTACATTTTAAGAGACAAGACGTCAAAAGCGCAGGAAATGTAAGACCAAAACTTACTGTTATGAATTCTTTGAAAAGCATAGTTAGTAGGGTTGAGTGACCATTCTCCAAAATATTCTACTGCCTGTGTCCTGGAAAGCTTATCTGCAAAAGGTGTTTGCTTTGGCCTGGAGGCAAGAAAGGAGTTTGCCTGGAAGGCCACCACTGGTCGTGGAAAAAGACGAAGAGTGCGAGTATGCATCTGGAAACCCTGCAAAACATTTGGTGAGTTGAAGAATCTCACCATAGCAACCCTAAAAAGAAGCAGAGAATATATATAAGATAAAAAAGACACAACCTTTAAAATGTATGCATTAGGCAATGTTTCAAACCTTCAGAGAACGGTAACTTAGTGCAAAAAGCTGTCTTAGAAAACTTCTTAAAATAAAAAAAGAAAAGCACACACACAAGAAATCACTTAGTTTTAATTCACCACCTCGAAACCAAGACCCACCCAAGGAGAGACAGTGTTCTTGGATCCACTAGCTTAAGTTATGACTAAGTTTCCAGGTATATATTTTTTTTTGTAATTCAAGGCTTGTGATTTAAGCTGAGAATACAATATCAGACTGACTGGTCCAGGTAAAAGGGATGATCTATAGGAGAATGCAAGGAACAAAATAACCCCTCAAGATATATAATTTTATTCATGCACTTAATGGATCTGATACAAACGCTGTAATTCCTTCTCTTTTTATTTTTTTCTATGTAGACTAGAACCTGCGGTAGAACCTGGAAGACCCTGCTTCCATCACAGGACTTAGAGCAATGTCTGTGCTGCCTTCAAGTGCAAACTTTAAGAAGACTCAACACTACCTTCCTGTTCAGCCTCACCTGGTAGCCACATCCACAGAGTCCACATCATTTCCATAGATCAGAGGGTTGAATTCCGTGGAGGGAGTAGACTGCAAATCATTCTGCGGTCTTCCCAGCAGGAGTGGCACCTCCTGCCCTTCGTGGAACTTCTCTAGGTTAAGAATGGGCTGAGTATTCAGACTCATGCTGGCCAGTGCCTAACAAAGGACAACATTATGCACACATTCAGCCATAAATTATTCAAGGAACAAGAGTGAGATCAGAGCTACTCTGCCTCTAGGCAATCACAACAATTATGCATGCTCCATTAGTTTGTCTTAAACTCTTTCTTCTACACTGAGTCAAGAAGTATCTCCAGGCCCTCCTTTACGTGGAGAGTCCAAATGATCTCCTTAATGACAAAACAGTCTTGGAGCTACCCAAGGGTTAGCATGGAAGTCTGCTTTGACTCATTCACGACACGAGAACAGACAATCCAAATCTGACCACTGCTTGTATGGCACTCTGTACAATATATCTGAGAGTTATTCCCACGTGTAATTTGAATACACACTGGGACCTGGAGGCCTTGAAACTTGCCTTGCAACTTGGCAGTTCAGCCAGTTTGATATCCTACAACAGTGTGCAGACACCTCTTACACAGGCATCTGCCTGTACCTATCCCTGCAAACCTACACTTCCATCTGAATGAGGGCTTAATCTCTCCATAAAGCTACCATCCTCTTCAACCCTCATAACATCCTCAGTAAAAAGCACTGGAGCAGCATTACTGGGAAGTCAGTCCCTAACACCCAGATCCAACCTAAATTGCACCTCCTTCATTTCTCCCATTTGCCCACTGAGTCTTCACTGGTTTATTTCAAAAATAAACAAACATATAAAACAAAGTACAATCAAAACACCAAAGGAAAAGGGTAAAATGGAAAATTGAGGGGAAAAGAATAAAATAAAGAACCTTGTTGTCAGGAGTGAGCAGCTGTTGCTGAGTGATTGCAGTCATGCTAACCAGACACTGGAGGCATGATGGAAGATCATATGATAACACCAGCAGCCCATCAGAGCCAAGACGAACACATGACCACAGAGAAACAGACGGAGGGGGAAACAAAAAATAATAATAATCTATTACTACCAAATATCACAAATAAGAGGAAATAAAAAGGACGACAAAATAGGCACATGGAGAGAGGTCTAACTGCCCCACCCCCAAACATCCACATTCGGCTACAGTTCCTCTGGAGAGTGGAAAGGTTCCTGTCCTTATTGGTATAGCAAATTGCTTTCCACTGCAGTTTAAAATCAGGTATCTTGACTTTTATTCATTGACACTAAGACCCAAAAGTAAACAACGGTGTTAACCTTAGTGACATGGGCCACAATTTAGTCTTCTCTACTTTGCAAAGCAACCAGTAGCCCTCCTGTTCCTCTGACAATAGTCAACTCTTGATGATAACGGGCTTAGGAATATATAGGGATGTACTGAATTTTGGTGAATACTCTGCCAATTTTAAATAGAAAGTGTTCAGGGAAATTGCAATTTGTTCTTCTGATATTCAAATTTGCTGTAGTAAGAGAGTTTTACTGAATAGTGCCTGAAATTGCAAGGGGGTGAGGCAGAAGTAAGGGGAAGATAGATCTAACAAAACTCCAAGCAACACATTGCTTCCATCAGTGCTGACAGCAGGTACTGGGGTATCATAGAGGTCACACACTTTGCTCTCCAGGTCTACAAGGAGAGAGAGAGCAGACCTCATCAGGTCAGTAATACACTTTACCTTTAGATACTGCATGCAGCGTGCATAAGGAAAACAGAAATAAAGAGATAAAACCTGCTTGACATGATCAGCAAGGATGACCCAAGCTGATTAATGGCTTAGCAGGACCCGAGAGAAGAGACAGACCTCACACACAGATCTGTGAATGGAGGGGAAACAAAGATGATCATTGCTAGATGGATTGGGTCAGAGTTTAAGCCTGCATGGCAAATGTAAAGGAGGAATCTGGAACTTTCTGCACCAAGCAGGAACAAGTTAGCCCCAAACAACAGTGAGAAACAAAAACCATCTACTGCATCCAAAAGCATTTTGAATTATCTTTCACTAGGCTAAGAAATTAACTGCAGTCATAGGCCTTAGCGATCACTTGCTTTTCCAAATCAGCTCTCTGCTTTAAGAGAGAAAAGCCAGCAGCTAGATACCTAACCCTTAACATCTGTATCAATTAATATCACTTTTAAAGCTTAGGGCAACATGTTGCCCTATTCTAAGAGAGGGGATATTCTATCTGGACACCCATATGTAAGTGGTGTCTTAAATACCTTGACAGAAAATCCCTAGTCCTGTGCTTCCCTACAAAAGTGGAAGCAGCGGAGACAGCAGAAGATAAACAGGCAACAAAAATGAACATGAAATTCCTCGGAAAAACTAAAGATCTAAAACTAGATAAAAGTCTCAGATTTAGGTTTGTCAGAAGAAGGCAATGTTAGAAAATCACAGAGGTGCTCGGGGGACTCAGAAGAAAACATCCCAATAACTTCTTCCCCTATTGATTAGCCCTCCTCCACATCCAGAGCAGACCTTGCCATGACTGGCTGAGGGGCACCTTCTTTAACACATGCACTCTAGCATCCTGATACCTTATTCACATCCATCTGATGTGCCAGGATACACACCTGCTTTTAACACCTTTTGCTTTACATTTGCTGACTTGCATTCTTGTCCAGTACAGCAAAAGAGCTGTGCAAGACTACATCTGCTAAGTTCTACTGAATCTGAGTCCTTCTCCCAACATGCTTATTACCTGTTTCAGATGCTTTTTCAGCTCTGATGCTTCTGGTTCTGGAAGTGATGGCAAAGACTCTGCATTTGTAGGAACGATCACCTGGAATTAAGCACAAGCAACAAACTAAAAGTTACCCAGCTGTAGCCATTTCAAATCCAGAATCCCCTACATCTCCACTGCTTCTGAGACTGGATAAAAGTCATAACATCAAATTAAAAAAAAAAAAAAACATGAAAAACTCGAAAACAACCTGGATCAATACTTTGATTTTCACTTCTTTATGACTATTTAATAGTATTTACAGTGTCACAAACAAGGGAGGATTACTCTGTCATAAACCACAAAAAAGGAAAGTTTGAATAAACCTATACTCATCCTTAAGAATTTCCATTAAGTGTAAGATGTTAAACACATTTCCCTTGAAATAGCCTTGCTCATGCCACAATAGAAAGCAAGATATGTGGCCCCATTTGAATTGTGACAACCAATGCTGCTGCTGCAAGGCTCTTATCAGACCTAGATTCTTACCTAGGGCTATAGTAGACAGGGTCAAGTTACCCAGTGAGACAGCTTTATCATTTATTGAGGATTTATCTTCCTATGAAATAGCCAGACGGATTAACTGAAAAAGAATGCCTTATAAATAAAAGAAGTGGGGACTTTGAGGCAAGGAAACAGAATCCTAAAATTTAGGACAGTAGTGACAGGGGCAGACTGAGGCCAGCCTATAAGCATAGACATTCTTAAATTCTCCTTATGCACACTGATGAAAGCGCACAATTCCCTGGAAACAAAGCCAAAAGTCCTTATGGGTATCACTTACCTTATTGGTATCCAGGTCAATAAGCCATACATCATCAGGCATTTTAAAATCCAGTTTGTAAAGGAAGAAACTTGCTGGAACACCAATGATATAAGGTGTAGGGGCTAGAAGCAACTGAGAGAGACAGACATCTTAAAAAGGACAAGATCTGAATTTGATATCACCATATTCTTCTTTTTTTTTTTTAAATAAATAACAATACAGTAGGTTTACATCAGAAGAGAAAACACACAAGGCTTTGATAAATAAGTCACTAACTCCACACAATAGAAGCATTTCAAAACAAACAACCAACCAAAAAAAAACCACTCCTGCTCCAAGAGCTTCAATTCTCATCTAGAAGAAAATCAGTGTTTTTTTTGCCAGGGATGTACTTTTATGTGGTTGCATGGCTCTAAGGAAAAAAAAAAATAGCTCAACTAATAGCTTGCTATGTCATGGACCAAGAAAAAAAGATGTTCAGAGTAAAAGCCTAACTGGAGAAGCAGAAAGTAGCAAATGAATACACGCTCGGCTCAAACCAAAACTGTGCTGTTGAAAAAACGTCATTAGGCTTAAAGGGCTTTACCATCTCTAGGAAGCCTAAGAAATAGGTTTTCCACACGTTTGTGTAAAAAGCATCTAAGAAGAAATTCTTGTTGTTTCTGAGGATCAGCAGAGGGAAAAAGTTTAGATCAATAAGCCATGTAGCAGCCTGAGATCCGCTGTTTGGGAGGTTAAGTTATCCTTTAAATCTAGAACACCTGGTTACCCACAAGGGGAAAAAAAAACCTGCAGCATCATTTGCAGGATAGCACTGAATTAATAATATGGCCTCAATTCTATCTTTCCAAGGAAAATAATGAGCTCCTGCAGAGCTGACTATTATGAAACCTAGGCTTCCAGATGAAGTAACTTGACATTTCATACTTCTGAGGAAAATAAACTGCAGGCAGTAGTTTCTAAATTCTGAATCAATAGCCCTCAAGATTCCTTAACTACTATGGACCCTCCCCAACAAACCTTAATACTCAGTTAGGAGGGCAAGGAGGGGAAGAGTAAATTCTTGCCATAGTATTGTAGATCTATGGCCTTTCAGTCCATTGCTTGTAAGGTACTGCTTTGAATCACACTACTCACTAAGCAGGCTTTGAGGATGTTATACATAAAAGGTGTTACTACAATTTAAATAGTCGGTGGTGCTCAAAAAACATTCTTTGCAAGGCGTGCTACAGCCCCTGAGAAAGCATGGGGAAAGAAACAAGGACTGCTTCTATATGTTTGAGACATCACAGAAACATCCTTTGCAAAAGACTAATGAAGGCAAAATACGTACCTGTTCTGCAGAGGCCATGCAGGTGGGAAGCAGAGGGATCACTGGAAACATATACTCTAAGGGGTAGATCATAGCCACAAAGGCCATCACAGACATGGAGAGAGCGTTATAATCTCGGGACTGCAATACAACCTGCAACCACAGAAACTCACATTAGCACTGCAGCAACCCTTCTCTTCTGGTACTCCCCCCAGGGGCATACAAATATCACAGCCTGCAGGACGCTGTTTTAACAGCTGTGAACTGGACGACCCTTCAACTAATCTGTCTGAAAGCAAACTTCAGGCGCTTTTTACAACAAGATCAAAACTTTTTGAAACAGGAACCTCAGAAGGAGCTATTCCTTCCCGCCTCCAGACAAACTGATCCCAAAGAATGCAGTAGACAGCCCTTCCACACATCCAGCCTACCCTGGCTTTGGAGAAGGCAGAGCTTCCTACCTACCTATCAAAGATCAACTCTTCCCTTCCTACCTTGTGCTCCAGAAGGATGCAGGTCAGCACCTGCAGACAGGCATCCACTCCCAGCAACTCCAAAGGCAGATGCAATGGAAAATCCACCAAGGTGAAGCGGGATGGATCAGGAAGAGCAAAAGTCAAAGCTGGCTGCAACTCATGTGGCAAGACTTCCACATCCACCCGCTTCTGGCCAGCGACGGGCATCGGCGAACGCAGCAGCCTGTATATCCAGGCCTCAATCTCACGCAAGTCGTGCAGCAATGCACTGGACTTCTCCTCCACAAGGAGGGAGCCTGTGAAAATCCGCCACATTGTGTCCCTGCACGTGGAGAAAAAGAAGATTAACACTCCACAGCTTCATTTGACAGCCATTCCTCTTCAGGGTTGCATGGCTCTTCGAGGGAAAGGGAAGAGTCACCAAGAATTAAATGATGCAGCTAACATCTTTGGCCACTCAAGGGAAGGGAAGACAGGGATTTAACCTTGCTGAAACAACAGCTGTGGGGAAGTACAGATCTTTCTGAGGCAGAAGTCAACACAAGTATGCCACATTGGTCCGAGAGGTCATTCATTCATTTAAACGATCTGGTAAGGTCCAGATCTCTGAAGACACATCCTGCATTGCCCTGGTGCTTGAAATTCAGCCTGCAACTGGGATACTCTCGTATCTTGTCCAGAAATGCTGCAGCCCGGTTGACTGTACGATTGCTTCCAGCAGTTCTACAAACTTTTTCAAGAATATGAAATAATAACTTGAGATAATAAAAATATGCCACACCAAGATCTCCTGGGTGTTTTCGCATCATAAAATATTTTTACATCCTCTCTTAAATTGCCTTTTATCGTTCTGACAAGCTGAACGACCCACAGCAGAAGTGGCTGCATTTCAGCTGAGAATATAAATTTCTGAAAGTTGTCTGGGAAGCATATAGGTACCTTAGCAAAACAAGCAGACATTTTTCTATGCATTAAGCTAGCAATCTGCAAACTTCTAGCTCAAAGGCAGGCTGGCCAAAAAGCATGTACAGCATTGCTCAAGCCTTCAGTGCTTCAAAACTTGAAACTGGATCTGACAAGGGAAGCAACGTGGATAGTCCTTTTGATCCCTTAATGCTGTAGCACAGTATGCACGATGGCTGGGAACCTGCTATAACCACTGGGCACAAATTTCAGCCTGATAAATATTTTTGGTTACTGTGATAGGTCTGTTAGAATGGGATGGCTCAAATTAGAGCTCAAATGGCTCAAATTTAAAAAAAAAAAAAGAAGAAGAAGAAAAAAGGATGACACTGGAGACCTCATAAATAACAAAAAATTACAGAATTTTGGAGGGGTCAAAACAACAGCAATTTGAGATTACGCTGACTGATACACCTCTCAGGAACTGTGATGCTTCCCATCCTCTGCTCCTCCCTCAGCCACTTGTAACGCACAGGACATTAAGTTGTTAACAGGCACACTCAACCTTCTGCAAGCTGTAAGCTGGCATTTTTATTCTGCAACCACTTCAAAACCACTCTACTTTTCCAGGTCACAGCTTGCAAACCACACAGTAATTCAAACCAGCAGCTTTACTCGTTCCCCTGATGGATGCTTAGCCTCCTCCTCTTGCCTTCCTCATCTGTCACTCAGTTCTTCTCCTCTTAACTCTAAGAATTATGGTCAACAACGGCAATTTTTTAAAATACTACATGCCATTCAAACACTGGAATGCATCAGCTCTCCTTTCAAAATTCAGTTGAGTTCACAGAGTTGAAGAAAGTCATAAAATTTAGCTCTTTTCTGCCTCAGAAAAGATTAGACTAAACCAAGTGATGAAATAAGCTCCCTTAAAGCATACTTCCATTAAAAAAATATTTTTTGTTCTGAGAGAAACATTTTTTCCTCACCGTCAGTGGATTCAGGTGATAAATCTGTTAATGCAGGAATTGACACAAGCCCAGCACAATCTCCTAGAGCTGTTCTGGGGCAGGAACCCAACAAGCAGGTCACCACTCTCTGAAAAGGGGCAGACTTCCTCTTTCACAAAAAGCATACAAAGATGCAAGTGTCAGATGTCCTGTCAATTTTTGCTTTTGAGATGTTTAAGCTGGAGCGTACCAAGCTACAAACTCACATTAAGAGCTATCTCACAGCTCAATCCCTCTTAATAGTAAGGTAATTCCCTCTTTCTCCAGAGATTCATTTTATATTTGCTCTTATTAGTTCATGTATTGGAAAGGAAAAATATCTTCCTGGCATGTAGGTGTCAGGTACAATACAAATATACATCCATAACTGATACACATAAAGACCTTGGTCCTTCTGTACCCTACATTGCAACAGCTTTTGTTACATACCCAGCATTATAATAGCAGATATGTAAGATTACCAAATTACATAAAAAAAATACCAAGATCCTATTTAATTTGCTGTTGCAAACCTCCATTCCCATATGCTTCATAGCCAGCTCCTTCGTTTCCTACTCTCTCCCCTCTTCAGACTTATACTTTGATCTCCTTCAGCCATTCCTGCTTCTCTAGTCTGCTCTCTCCCATGCTGAAGTTCAGACTGTGTTTAACGAGCTTATGAAAAATACTTTCATCATTTCCCTCTGGCCCCAAGTTGAAATTCTCCCTGCCATTTCTCAACTGTTTCTAATCTGCCAGAGAACCACTAGCCCTGACACGCACTGCCACGGAGCTTATACACCAAAGCAACAATCGCAGCATCAGTGCCCAGTTTCACAAAGATCACGTTCAGTCAGTTGTTAGCAGTGCCTCCACAGGCATATCAAAAATTAAAATCATACCAGGAGACAGAACCAGACAGAGAAGTTTTACACAAATCATCACAAAAATTTCCCTTTCCTAGTGTGATTCTGGGTTAAAACTGCAAAAAGATCAACCACCAATTTCTGCAGCTACACCTATGGAGACAATTTGCCATGACAATTTGACAATTGGAAAAAAACAGTGGGAGGAAGAAGTTTTCTCCCCCCTCAACATACCTCTGCACTCCACGAGGAATCCCCAATTTCTTGCCCAACAGTCTTTCACTACAGCAGTCCACAAGTCGCTTGAGGGTGTACAAACATTCACGGAAGGTGGAAAAGAAGGGATAGTGACTGAGGATGCACAGAGAAGTCAGGGTGCTGTTCCGAGAGCGATGGCTGCCTTTGGCCAGCCGCTTACTGCGTGGTGATCGATTCACATCTGGGGTAGACTCTGTACTTGGAACCTGCAGCGAAGAACCACTCTCTGAACTCTCAGTGCCCACATCCTCTTGGGGCGCAGACACATCCCCAGATTTGGTGATTTTCTGTCCCTCACGAGCTCGATGTCCTCCTGTGCCTTCTCCCTTCTCCTTAGGTACTCGCTTCTGGAAGGAGCGGTAGAAGTTGACACAGATTCCATAGCGAATGACACCTGTATCCTTGTCTGTGAGTGTGAAGACGAAAGAAATGTCATCACGGAAGCTCATGCGTTTCTGCCGCACGCTCAGGCATCCTTCTGGCTGGCAAAAGAACACAACGTCAGGCGGCAGAGGAAAGTCCACGTGATCTTCTAGAGGATAACGTCGGAGCAGCTCAGGAGTCTGAGCAACACTATCACTGCTTGGCTGCCTACAAAAAACAAACAAACAAAAAAAACAACACACACTTACGTGATTAATGTTGATAAAATCTTTGGTATCTCCCTAATGACAGGTCAGGGGCCTGCAAGTTCAGCTTCATCTTTGGTTCTCCTCAAACCTAATATCCAGGGGAAGTGCAGCACTTCAATCACTAGCCACAGTTCTCAATCACTAGCTCAAGCCCAGGAACTGCAGAAAGGTTAAATAAAAGCCTACACCATCGTTACCAAGGCCCAACAAAGAGTCCCTCTATTCAAATTTGACTCAAGGAGCATGATATTCCCAGGGGAATAACATATTGCTATGTTTCCCTGACTTTGATTTCCAAAATGAGTTTAACTGCATGGGTCTCTGGGGAATACTTGGGTAGGAAAGACACTGTCCCCCTCCAAATACACAGTCTGATGAAAATTCAGTGGATGAACAAAATGAAAAAGTGTAAGAGAAAGCCCTCTAGAAGGGCTTTGTGCACCTATTGCACGTCCCTGGAATTTATGTTGACCTATAAGGAAGACATACTGACAACATTTGGACTGTTCCTAGAGAGGTTTCTAAGAAAATAATAAATTATAATATCCTGCCAAGGCAAATAAAGGGGGGCCCTGATAAAGGTTAAAACATCATGTCAGTCATGGAAGCCACACCACAATTTTGCCAGGCTACAAAAAAGGAAGCAGCTGTGACAGAAGTGTAATACAGCTAACACAATACTGTTAGATGATGTATAACATATAATAAGCTTTAACAATTCCAGCAGAAATGCATTGTAACCACGGGCTGAAAAGTAGAGGAAAAACCAAGAATGGTAATGCTTTTCCAGTACGAATGTAGGAAGAGGCTGAAAGCAAACAGAAGCAGCAAAAATAAAGCTGCCTTTAGTCAGATAGAGTCAACAGACCAAGTGATCCAAGTAATACAAAAAAGATCTTAGTTTATTTGGTGAAGCACATTACAACCTGTTGTTGATTTTATTAACCCTAAATGACATTGGCTTCCGTTAAGTTAGCAACAGAGTTCTTGACAAGTTCCATGAACCCAAAACCTCATCCTGTAAAATTGTCATTAAAAAGTTTTAGCAAATGTGTGTGTGTGTGATTGATTTTTTTTTTAAAGTTGGAGTGTGAGCTACTACAAAAGCTGGGTAGTCATACGCAGGCCTACTTAATACTGTGTCTCACCAACCTTTGTACAGTAAATCACTAATGGAACACAAAGACAGGCAACACTATTTATACCTGATTTCCCACCAAAAGAACAGCTTGTTTCAAAGCATTAACTAATTTTCCTACCACCACTTTCCCATGAAAGTTACCCAAATAACTGTCAGAGAAATAATAATGTGAAAACCAGAAAGCAAGGGAAGAAAAATATTTCCAAAACAATCTCTCTCTGGTTTGACCCCTTTGCTATAAAGTCTGTCCTCTTCCCATTTTCTACAGTAATTAGGATTTAAGTAAGCACAATACTAAATGGGATGCAGGAGCCCTGGCTCTACCATCACTCTCCTGAGGGACCTCATGCGAGACATTTTCTCACCTTAATACTTTAGATTTGCCCATTTCAAAATACAGATGAAACTTATTCTTCTCTTATTTGAGAAGTGCTGGATTTAAAAGCAAAACAAGCAAAAAAAAAAAAAAAAAAAGCACCAACAAAGCAAAACAAACAAAAAAAAACCAGACAAGTAGCAATAGAATGTTTTTAATTTACAAAAGAAAATTGCTGGCATAAATAGTTCTGCTGAACATAGTTCTTCCAAACAAAAAACTTTACTAAACTAAAAATAAACATGCTTTAGTAAGACATAAATTGGTAACAAAATCTATACTTCCTGAACGGTTAAGTACTGAAATATTGTAAGAAAATAAGAGCCTTAAAATCTTTTATGTATTAGTATCCACTAATGCATCACCTGTTAAGAAAAATGTCAAATAATATTGGTACTGTTTAAAGAGTCTACTTGGAAATAAACGGTTATAAAAAGTCATCAACAAAGTACCAGTTAATATATCCTAAGTTCATGTCTTTACAGTAATATGAGCTACAGAGAGAAAGACACAGTCTTCTCAGACACTTAGAAGAATTATATCTAATAAAAAGGAATACTTCCAGAAGACATTGCTACTTGTGTGCTGTGGTAATGAGATGTGATGGTAAAGCCACATGGAGCTCCTAAGGAACCTGCAGTGGAAGTTACTTCAGTCAACTGCATCTCCTATCAGAGGCACTTGTTGAAGTGCCTAGTAAGACAACAGACCTCTAAGCAGTAGCAATCTAATTATTGTTGCCTAGCAAAAAACTGAAATGATGCTAGCAAATCCTTAAGTGAGGACAGTGGACACTGTGAGCATCACTGAAGGAGGCAGTTAACATTTCTTCCCTCTTCTTTACCTAGTTACTTTCCAACTCTCACAGAGAAATCGTGGTTATTTTTCTACAGACAATAAGAAATAATTAAACTATTGAATTATTCTGTCCAGAAGACACAATAATAAAACAGTTATTACTTAGGAAATTACTTCATTTCCTCCACTTAGCCTATTTCAATATTGCACTCAAAGCATTTTGAAAAGAAAGTAGGAGGTAAAGCAACAGGCTGATGCACATAAAATGCTGATATTTAGAAACTAAAGTACAAACATTTCGGAACACACCCATTAAAGAAACTGGCAGAAAGTTACCACATAAACTCTGAATATAGAAAAATAACATTTGCTGAGCATCTGTGTATTAGATATAGAGTGTATAGATATAGAGTGTATTAGATATAGAGTGTATAGAGTGTATAGACGTGTGTGCTGTTTAAGTAGACAAGCACAACATCTTATTTATTGCTGGCTACTAAAAAAATGAATAATATATTAAAAGGATTCATGTAGTTCATAATAGGACAAATGAGTATTAGAAGGAAAAGTGGCCAAGTAAGGTAAGTTTCAGACTTGTTTTTAAACTGGGTTTACAGACTACAGTTCAAAAGCTAGAGAAGTAAACCCAACTAGCATTTCACTTCCGTGTGGCTTTCAGTATTTGCAGTTTGTGAATCACCCTGTCCTGATGTCAGTGGAAGCAAAGTTGTTCAGACTCACAAGCTATCAGTCATATATAAATTGGCTACTCTTAGTCACCCTTTGCAGACACATGTAAAGGTCTGAAGACCACAAATTAAAAACCTCTGACTGCAGTAGTATCTTTCAGAAAGTGGCCTAGGCAAGTACATGCCCCTTTTTTTCACACATTCCAGTCAACTCTTATTCAGCACAAAGCACGGCCTCATCAATAGATGCCAGGCTATTTGTCGTGCTGCCCCCCACGCCACCACCTTTACTGCCTACAGAAAAGCACAGCTGAGAATCTTCTCCATTACCTGGCTCCAATGATAACAAGGTAGTCAAGTAACCGAGGGCAGCTTTTCTTTTTCTGCACCATTGTCCTTGACCCCCTCCCTATGTCATCTCAGTGAATTCCTGTTCATGGATCCAGCAGTCGGTTATCCAGTCAGCCGTGACCAAGTGCCTTGGGGAGCAATTCGCTTTGAAATGTCTGGCCAGTTCAACCTATGATCAAGAAAACCAAAAGTGTCAAAGGCACAATCAGGAATAGCAATTACATATATGTATTAATTACATTCCCCCAAAGCCTGTATTCTGGGTAGCTACGGCCATCCCCAGACCTCCCTCTCTTCACGAGTATAAATATACACTATGAGATTTACTTCCACTTCACCTTTTTTGAATTGCTCATATAAACAATGCATATGCTCAGAAAGTCCCAACTCCAAGCTGGCGCATCCTTTCTGAACCTGCACAGACATCAGCATGAGCAGCTCTCGTTAACGTGCTGGGAGAAATCTCTACCAAGGCTGGCTCTCAACATAGCAACAAGATGCAGTTTACGGAGGGAAGCTGAATTACAGTACGGGTTGCTAATGGGAAGACAGGAAATAAAGAATAAACACAGGGTTATTCTCAGCGCCAGCTGATACTTTGCTTAAGGTGGAAGTAGGAGGTGCTTTCCAGAGGACATACAGGCACCAGAAAGTGAGACTGTAGTTAGAGCAAGATGATGAAGAAAAGGCACGATCCAGAGCATGCACCACATGCAGAAACGCAGCAGGGACTGAACGAGGCATTTCCTCTCAGGTGGGACGGAATGCAAAAATATAAAAAGGAACCCAGGGTGGTTTTGTTGCTTTATTAACAAATAATAGTAATACGGGAACTGTTTACATGTAGCCACAAAAGCAAAGCAAGATGAAACACACAATAAACAAGAGGATCACAAGAATGACCACAGACAAGCAAACAAGCCTGTCACTGGCAAAGAGCTATTCATGAAATGGTTTGAGGCAAAAGTGTCGTCCAGGCAAACCCCTGGGATTCCCACAGTGCTTGGGAAAGCAGCCTTAAAATGGCAGCTAAACACAACTGAAGCAAAAACTGCAACCTGAACTTTAGGTGTCTGGTAAACAACGTAGCTAAAGAAGAGGTAGTATCAAGAGAAGCCCAATTGGATGTGATCCACCTCACCCTCCCAAACCTAATGACCTCCATGGCCCCAAACGACTGCGATCCCCACCGCTTTTTCCTGTGAAGATACAGAACTGCATGCTTGAGCAGAAGTGCTTCCTGTAAATGATACTAAAGTTTCTTTCACCAACTTTAGTCCATTTCCTTGATCTTGTACATCTCAGGTTGTACAGATGCTCAACCTGTACTACAAGTTAACTGAACAGCCCACTAAAAACATTAATAAAGCTATCTTATATTTAAAAAGAATGAACAGATTGTCTTTTGGCGTGTACTGATAACGAGGTTTCTATTTCGATTTATCTTTACCTCCTAAGGCTGTCATAGAATACAGAGAATTATTACTGTACTAAAACCTTTCAGTTCTGCAACATAACACTTAGGTTTTATTTGTATAAAAGTATATCAAATTTACTAACAAGCTGAAAACCTGAGTCAAATTAGGTAATTTTCTTGACGTTTCTCTCATTACTTCACAACCAGAAGCTAGGTAAAGGCACTGTAACCATCAGTATTCATAACCTCATTCAAAGCCTAGCAACACATCAGCTTTTTTTCCAGCCCTTCGTATTTCAGGCACAGTTGGGGAAGTTCATTCATTATCCCTCCAAACAGCACTAAGAATAACACGAAAAATCTGTGAATGTATAATATTTACTGAAAATGAAATGCATACTAGAAAGCATTAATTATGGAGTAAAAAAAATTTAAAGAAATCTTAACACATCCCCTCCACCCCCAAATATTTTTTGAGACTTCACAGTCGGGTTTCAGTAGCTCCTTAATTACAGTTGGGGTAAGGTTGGAAAATGACAGCGATATGAACACCCTCTCTCAGCAGCAATATTGTTTATAAATTATCTTCTCTAAACAACAGACACAGGAAGCAAAGCTCCTGTTTATTCATTTTAATGGTATCGCTGAAAGCACTGAAGAATCTGTCCTGCGACAGCTCTTGATCCAACACATTCTGCGAGTATCTTGGTGTACGCAAACTTGAGAGGAACACGATGAAATCGGGATGATCATATGGTTATTTTGCCCTCAGTTTGGAAGGAAAACAGATAAAGTCATTATTCAAATAGTTTTACCCAGAAACTCACTGTTCAGTTACAGGTATGAGCATAGGAACAAGTTACCATGAGGTGCCCAAGAAGTACAACTTTGAGAAACTTTTGCTACTCAGTGGTAACCAAATTACGTTCTTCCTCTGTTACAGAGGATCCTGCCCCTCAGTGAACATGGAGTAAGTAAACTGCATTTACCATGGAGTAAAAACATCTGCAATGACAACAGATCAACCGAGAAGCTAAAAGAACAGAACCTTAGCTTACCCCTCAGTGACTGTCCATATCCTGTGCTTTTTCTTCAGTTGTGTAGCCTGGAAAACATTTCTTATGACTGCAGTTCATCAGAGCACAAAGAGGACATCTCTTTTGGAAGATGAAGTTTTGGTGAATTGGAGCAAGAGCAAGAAGAATCAGAATGAAGTTTAGGTATTTTTTGCCTTCCTTTATTCAATCTCTCCTTCACAGATTTAGTATTTAGAAGGGTGGTAACAATTAAAGAGCATTAGATCAGCATTTGCTGGAACTCACCTTCCTGCTCCTGGTTGCCACTGGACACCAGGGTTAACTTGTAGAAGCCAACACGAACAGGCTCCACAGTCCTGCCTCTCTCCCTGCGGCTGCCCAAAGCTCGCTTTCAGGCCACGCTTTGTGCTGGTACAAGTGCTCATGCAGTGACATGATGAATCAGACCAGGGAACTGATAAGGACTAAAATTAACACCCTTCTTTCTTTCTTCTTCCTTTCCCATGCCACTTTAGTTTTTACTGGGTTATTTCTACGACTAGAATCACCAAGTGGCCACACAAGTGCTCGTGCAGGCACAAGGAAGAGGTAGGAGCAAGCAGCTCGGGGAACATGACCATGAACTACTACTGAGAGCTTACTTCTCTGCACGCAATGAGGAGGTGAAGCAGCTTCTTCCTCAGAAATTTGCTATCATCCTTCCTCTAGCTTTTACAAACCAAGTACATTAGAACAGAAAGAGACCAAAGATTGAAGAAGATCTCTCAGTCGCTCCTCTCATTTCTCCTCTTTCATGTTACCACTGGGACCTGAGAATATACCACTGAACTGAGAGTATCTTGGTACAGGTTTTGACACTGATGGCTTGCTCTCCCTCTCGAGCTCCTTTAACTCTAGGTTGCTTTTTCTGAACTTGTCTTCTGCAGCGTGTTCTCTTTGTACAAACATCTTGGATGCAGCCCTTTGAAGGCTGCGTTCTCAAGCAGCGCTCGAGAAGAAACCGCCTGCAGCTGTGGCTCAAGGAAGGGGGAAAAAGAAGTGAAGGCCACCACAGAAGCATACTGTACAAACACATCGTGCTTCAGAGATCAGCACTGTGTAAGTAAGAGGGATGGTGAAGAGGTTGGTGAGAATGAGCACTACCCACGCACCACAGCAGCTATCAGCAACCCTCGTGAACTGGTACAAACTGACACAGTAGCCCAGACACAAAGACAGAGGCCACAGTCAGCACTAACCTATGGTTTTCCACTAACTGAGACAAAAAGTGTTCAAAACAACACTTCTATTATTGGCACTACACTACTCTTCAAAATTCCCCAAACACCCACGTTTTGGTTGTAGCAGAACTTCTACAGGACAAGCTGTGTGGTATCCTGCAAGCTGAAGTCCTCCCAGAAATAAAAATCTCTGTAAACACAGCAGGGAAAGCACCACGCCACAGGATGGATATAGTAACATGACAGAACTGCAGAAGACTCTTTATCAGTTTAGAGTCATCCGTGTCAGACCGATACCCCAGCACTAGTCCCCTGGGAGACATGAACAGTGCGGCACCTGTCTCATCCACACCTCGAAGTCTCCAGCCTTTGCTAAAATGTCTTTTCTTTCTAGATGCAAAGCTAGAGGAACAAAGTCATTCAGTCAAAGAATAACCTGAACTCCAGCTTTGACAGACCAGTCTTACACCCACCTATATGACAGTCAGCATGCATTTAAAATGACTCGTTTGCTCAAAAGAATGATACGAAGACAGCAGAAGATTATTTTCCAACAGGCAGATGCTAAGCCCTCCTGCGTGGTGCTTCCTCACCAGTTTAGGATGGCAGCAGAATGAGGTCTGTCCTTCCCTTATCTCTGGCTTTTATCTGACACAAGAAACCTACTACTCAATTACAACTGAATGGATCTTAGAATATAAATCGGGGTCAGACAATTCAATTTAGTAACTGCATAAGTAAAGAGCATACAGTGGGGCATTAATATCTAAGAGAAAAAGGAGGAAGCTCATGAAGAAGACAGCAAGAATTACAGGACAGAAGCCATACGAATTCTGATTCATTGAAACCTCATCTTGCAAAAGACCAGATTTCCAACCATGTATAGAAGGAACAATTTTCAGTTCTAAAATATCATTGGAACATCTTGAATTTCTATTTATATTCAGCCAAGACAGTGTGTACTCAGCTCAGATCTATAGCCAACCTTTCTGCATTGTTTACTGAGAAATCAAGACATTACATATGAATCGAACTAAACTGAAAGCTGAAGCAAACACAGATATGGCCAGGAGTTTCAATGCCCACTTTTTGGTTGACTTATGTTTCATTTTCTCATGTTACACACCGTGAGTACACTGAGAGAGCTACTTCCAGCCATGACCTGTGTTTTAGCACATACTACTTGTGCTTGTATTAAGCTTTTAAAGAAGCAGACAAGCAGTCCCCATTTCATATTAGCCGTTTTATACCTTTGCTGCTTAACAGCTATATTAAACACTGCTGTAGTTTTATACTTAAAAATATGCAACATCCTTAGGAAGCCCATTGTGCTGTTTCTCCCCTATCCAGGCACTATGGTGGCTCCACGAGCACAACGAACACAGACAGGAGTGCATGTGGGTTGAGAACACCCCCTCCTCCTGAGCCTGATGGAAGAGCTTGACAGAAGATTGAACAATATCTGAAGTCAGACCTGGATGGACTTGCTATACTGGTGCAGCTGCTTCACTTGTGTTACCATCCACCTTGCCAAGAAAGCAGTGCATGCCAATGCTGTGGCTCCTGAACAGATACTAGCACTGACACAACTTGAGGGGAAAAAAAAAAAAAAAAGGTATTTTCAAAGCATTCCAGACATACCTAAAGCAGACAACGGTATATTTATCTAGCATAGGTAGCCTACAATGTAGGTGTGGCTCCATGAAACGCAGTAGTTCCAAGTATAAGAACCCCAGCAGAGAACGGGGCTGCAGGGCGGTTCTGAAAGCATCCTCCCCGGAGCACCGGCGTTGCGTGGGTTAGTAAGAGCTCTTACAGATGAAACAGCAGATGAATCCCAACTGCTTCCACTTCTCATATGTACATAAAAGGTTGAGAAAAAGGACGTGCCAAGCTAGACTAAAGAAAATTATAGAATGAAGTGTGAAAACGGGTTTTGGTGGTACAAAAAGATGTCCTTAGAAGCCCTTCTGATGAATGTGAGTAACCCAAAGACCTCTTCCTTTCCTCCTACCGAAGGATGGTATTACCTCACTGTGTTCCGCGAACATGCCTGACGCTACTGACACAGCCAAACATCTTCAGCCTGCACATCGGTTTCCGGCAAAATGGAGGTAGCTTGCATAGCCAAAAATAGGCTTAACGTGACCAGAACTGCTTCACAAGCAGAAGCATCACACGGCACAGCCAGGAGCCTTTTTACAGCACCACAAGACTGAAGCTAGGCTGGTTCAGGTTCTCAGTTGCCATAGTAACAGATTTCGGTGTCCTTTTCATATGCTGGCCCTCCAGCTGCTTCCCTCCTCGCTTCCCCCCGCTTCGGCCAAATGTCTGTGCAAAGCAGCCTGCTGCCGGACATGCGAGACCACGCAGCCGCCACATATGCACGAGCTGTAAGAACAGAGCCACGGGTAATCTGATTCAGATCAATCTCCATAGCAACCCAGCCTTCAGTCCCCAGATCCTGGCCGCTGGCCCTATTTATAGAGCAGCGGCCGCGCTCCACCGCCACGGCTCCCGATGCTGCTGCTGCCACCGGCAGCACCACGCCTTGGCCTGGCACAAGAAGCGCCTGGGGGTACCCTCAGACGTACCCCAGCAGCCGCAGGCCCCTGAGCTGGATGGCAGACTGGTGTCTGCAACGCATTAAGAGCCTCCCAGGCGGTAAGGTTCTCCGTGTGCGTGAGCACGGAGCATCAGCAGTGGTTACTGCTCACCAAACGTGAGGCCCTATCGCGGCTGATGAAATCCTCTCGTCTAGGTACACACACGATGCTGCCACAGACATCTGCTGCCGCCGGTTCCTTATTCGTGTGCAGAACGGATGTGCAAAGCGTGCTAGCACGACCGGGCAATCCTAACGGGAACTTGCAGGCGGCAGAAAACACAAAGGAGTTGTCCCAGCGGTCCCTGTCCCAGAGGCACAGCTGTACCCAGTGGCAGGTATTTGAAAGGCATGGGGCTCAGGTGTCCAACTGCTGTTTCCAAGAAGAAAAAAGAAAGAAAGAAAATCCAAGACCAAGGTCTTGCATTAGCCATGAGAGACAAGAAGGTAAGGATGAGCGGCATGCGAACACTGTGATCCATTTTATTCTACTGCACTCTTGGGGAAAAGCATCGATGATAGGCTAATGCGAGAGAAGCACATACTTTTACATTTCTCCAGCTGGTGACAGAAAGGAAATGTCCGATTTTAGCATCAGCCCTGCCTGCATTTTTAGCACTTCAGTTTAGGTTACAGCCCCTATTCGCTTCCCCTCCCTTGCTGCCTGAAACAACCCTTTCATACCCGCCCCGCAGATCACGACTAACCGTCCTTGTGCAGAACAGAAATTCTGGCATAAAAACCCTCTCTTAACCTGGCCAGCCCTCTGTACAACAGCACCATCACAAAATACAAGAGCCGCCCCCGTTATTTCTACCTTCAGCCTTTTATCAGTCCTCAAGTCTCCACTAGCATCCACTCATACACTTTGCAAGAACTAAAAAAAATAAAAAATAGAAAAAGCCAACCGAAAACTACAGAACGCCCCTTAACTAAATTGGCTTCACCTTCTGCAGCCACTACGGGATTCCCATTCTTTTCCAAACTGGAATTGCTTCCAGCTTGAGTTTTGAGCTGGGAAACCTCCTCAGGGTACTGGAAGCAGTCCAGACCCCCGCCCGCCCTCGCCCCTCCATCCAGCTCAGCGCGTGACAAGCTGGCCACGGTTCCCATAACGCGGCCACCTGCAGGTTTTTTCCAAAAGCCCAACACTGCAAACGCAGAGCCATAAAAAATTAACCAGAAGACAACAAAGCACACGGCATCTGAATTGAGGAAACTGCTGGACACGACTGCAGCCGCTAAATTATTCAGAGTCTCGCCCTTGCCCCAGGGCCTCCCCCAGGCATGGGAAGCAGCGCTGGGAGCGCCCAGAAGAGCCTCCTGCAAGGGGCAGCAGAGACCCGGGGCCAGAAGGAGCGAGGAGCACACCAGCATGCAGGGTTCGAGCTGCGACACTACCCACTGAACAGGTGACATCTCTGGTGACGCCGCCACCAGCAGGCACGGGAATTCAGTTCTTTCCTGGACATGGGCCATGCCGGCACAAATGATGGGTGCCCTCAGATCCTGACCATAAATTCAAGGCAGAAAGGGGGCAAACTCAAAACCAGCACAGAAGCACTGAAACGTTGCTCAGGATAATGAGAACTGGAAAATAAGCAGAAGCATTTGAAATGATTTAGTTACTCAGCTGCTCTCAGAGCCACAGAAGTGGCGCCCAGAAGCTGCTGTTTCTTCCGTCTTATCTGAGAAACATTCAGTCTGTCTCCCTCCATGTGCCACCTACCTCAATTACTCCTTCCGCCTACGTGCCTTCCCCTCCTTTTCATAAACACTGGGACAGAGCTAAAATTCCTACTCTAAACTGATCCTACTATTAATCTGCATGACAAACGACAGTACCAGCTGGTCAAAACTGCAGGGAAAGCAAAGAGAAAAGCCCACTCCCTCCCCGCCAGAGCTGTGGCAGGTGGGAACCACAACGCCTGCTGGCTGCATTTAACGACAGACACGAGACCAAAGGGAGAAACGAGATGGTGTGGAGGACAGAAGACAAACGCCCCAAGCACCAGCCCCAGCAGAGCAGGGTTTAACCACTATCAAGCGGAAACAGATATAGATGCTGCGGCAGAGCGGCTCGGTGTTCTTGTGTGAAGCAATTCTGGAGTATCGTTATCACCAAACCCCCTCCTCTCCTCCTGCTATCTGATGAGCTGCACCAAGGCAAAGGAGGCAGAGCTTCCCATCCCGTGCCACAGGAGCCCTTCTGGAGAAAGTAGCACGGAGCCCGGCAAGCAGAGATGAGGGGGAGCTGGCGTCAAAGCTGCGCGTAAGGTGGAGAACGGCCACTTGACACCAGCAGCGGGAAATTCAGCTAAACGGGAACTAAAGACTGCATTTCAGACTAAAATTCAGACTAAAAGGGAAGCAGGATGCTACGCTGTTGCTGAACTCACAGACACAACAAAGAAAGTGCAGAGATTAAGAGAAAATCGTAAGACTCTGCTCATAAGACATCGCACAGTTCTGGAGGCCACCAGGAAAGATACCATCAGCCCAGATATCTTTGTCCCATGTGTAATAAAAACAAGGTCGATTTCCTGACTGTCACAAATACCGCTGAGAGCAAGCGTTCAGAAATTAAGTCTTAAACAAACCAGAAAAGTTAGATCGTGACAAATATCACAGGACAGATCCAAGGCTAGGTGACGACCAGCTCTTTTTTGGGGACTGCCCCAGCTGTGAACATTGAAGGCTGTGGAAGAGATGGAAAACCACAACACTTTGTTCCTCCCTACTACACTGATGTGTTATTTCTCATGCTGACGTGGAAAAACACCAGTCTCTCACTTGACACAGCATCTCACAACCCACTGGCCTCTGGGCCCCAAAAGGGAGCCACGCCATTTGGGTGCCCTCAGCTACAAGGAAACGTCGAGCTCCTGGCAGTATGTGGGTCATGTCTGCAGTGCTGCGGGGTTTGCGGGTTTAATAGCTATTCTAGTTCCAAGAAACAAATCCGGAGCACATTTCTCGATTATCAACAGTAATTTTCACGTGGTCATGACAGATTTAAAGGCCTCCAGTGACAGAGCACCTAATCTCTCTAAAATTAGTTTCTATCTGAGACAGCAGAGCACACACAGGCTGAACTGCACAGGGCGACTTACAGACAGCAGCAACTTTGAGCAGCAGGTCATCATAACACGTTTTCACAGCTCCTGAGGTACAGAAGGAAAAGCCACAAACCCTTCCAGGATCAAACAAATACCACAATTACTCCACCGATTAGCAGATTATCCCATTAAAAACGCTCCCTTCCAACCACTGCCTCACACTACTTATTTTTATTTCACTTCTCTTGGTAGGTCGCTGACGATGCTTTTCCTTCACTAGAATTTATACCTTGAGGTAGACGGAGATTGTTTAAGCAGTGGAAATGACATTAATCTTACATATTAAGATTTCATTCCTGTTTCTAAATGCTTTCTTACACATTAAGATCGCATTCTGGTTGCTAAATCCTTTCCTCGCTCCTGCAAATCCCCACGCAGGAGTTGCAGTCTTTATTTCCTACCTTTGCGTTGAATAATGATGTCAAAGCCCGTCTGCTAAGGGGCTGCTCGGAAACATAACGCAGTACATCTTAAACGTCACCACAGCAAGGCCAGAGGACATCAAGAGGAATTAATCCAGGCTCTAACATATGCACGGCGGAAAGTAACGCTCGGCTCTGTACCTAGCTGTGGCAGAAAAGTGTCAGCTTCCATCTTGTGGGCAGGTTGACACTACCCACCTAGTTAAAACACCACAGCATGTAACGACAACATGACTAAATGTAATGTCAGATGACTAAATTTGCATCATTCGCTATCCGTTCTCAGGCACTAAATCTCAAACAGTATTATTCCCCCCAAAAGAAAGTAATTTCTCTAACAGATTTTTTTTCTTCTATTTCTCCCCAGACTAGCTCAAGACTCCCCAGATTAGCTCAAGTGCTGTACATTAAGAACTATGAGGAGATTTCTTCTCTCTGAATTCCACAGTACTTATGAAAATTTCTGGTATTAAACTAGAAAGTCACAAATACTTGGTTTTTCATCTGACTCATTGCATTAAACAGACCAGACTGAATATATTTGCAGAGGTATTTTCTAACACATCCCATCACACCCAACTTGATGATTCAGTAAGGTGAGAGGCAATGAGCTATAAATTAGGAGCCTCTGTACCCCCCTCCACAAGCCAGATCAAATCAAAGCCAATATTAACTCAATGCTGACATTCTGTAATGCCAAAAGCTACTGTGGCTAGATGGGCAAGGCTCACCATTAAATGTCTCTGAAGCTTCTATTTTTCATCTCCAACAACCTTCTGAAGCAGACTTAACTTGGACTTCATCAAAGACACAGCCTGTCTGCTTGCAAAGGAATTACAGAACGGTACCAAGGTTGAAGAAGAGGTTTACCCAGTAGAATATCTACCTACGTTTCTTCTATAAAAGCTTTAAACTAGAGGACCTATCTTTCTGCCACTTGGTACACAGCCTTTAGTTCACCGCCATTCCTAATTTTACCATGTAACGCATGCATCATCAAAACATATCTTGGCCATGTTACGCATCTTGTATAGAAAACATTCTTTCAGCGGGGATATGATTTCCCTTTTCCTTTTTGTCCATCCAGTAAAACTAGAACTGCTTTAAAAGTAGTAACAGTATGGAGAGCCATGCAAACTCACAGCTTCAAAGAGGAAGACGTTAATTCGATAAAATTGCAAACAGCCAGACTTTCAATACATCCATAGCACTGCTAGAGAGGTGTGTACAAGATCTGCTCGTGCAGACAAGACTGTGTTATTTTCCAAACAAAAGCGTGTTAGAGACTTTCTGATGATTTTCCATTTTATTAAGCACACAGTAAGATGCGTAAGGAGCATGTAATTTATTGTAGGGTGTATTAAACTGGGTCCAAAAGCTATAAAATTTCTAACAATACAACTGTAAAGCGAAAGGACAATTTCATAGCTGGAATGATCGATCAGTTCCAGAATTACGCAACATGCTATCAGATGATGACACGATCAGATCTTGCAAAAACTGCATTTTCACTACGCTGGTTGTCTTGGACGCTCTCTCTGATGTGTCAGTGCTGCAGGTTTTCATTAGTGCTGAAAACAGCGAGTACTTCTTGTGCCTGCCCAAAATAGTTCCCAAGGTTCAAGCAGCATAAAGGCCAAAAATGGAGACGCCTCCCAAACAATCTGTGTTTGGATGACATTGGTTCGGTTATGTGACCCTCAGGACACCACAACACATCTTCCCTCCCTCGCTCCTGCCCGGCAGTAGCAAGCTTTTTGCAGATAAGCGATGCTGCAAGGAGCAGACCAAGGACACTCGAGAGCACGCCAACGGAGAGGCTGACCCCGGGCTGCGCTGAGCGTGGAGAAAATGGCTGGCCTGCCTCAGGAGAGCACCGCGTACGGCCAGGTTCACAGCTCTAGCCCACCTCCCCGCGATGGGGATCCACAGCGTACGCTGCTCGGCGTGGGCGCAAGGACAGCGTGGTACATGGGGGGAAAGGGAGAGGAGACGGAGAATGAATCGCTTTCCCCCAGCGCTTATCGTTTCTCCAAGCGCTTCGTTATCGTGACTCCACACAAACAGTAACGTAGCGCGAGCTTTTTCCCTTGCTCTGCCTGACGAGGCGAGCCACACCGTAAATTGGCGACGGCCATTTCCAAGCGGAAAACGCTCCGATTAGACGTTATTTCAGCAAAAATTACCTAACGCCAAGTGGATTTCCTACCCCATTGTCTTGAGACATAGCAGGATCCGCTGCCCGCAAGCCGAGGGGAAGAAGCGCCTTTCCAGTCACGTTACTGCAGCAATTTCTTCCTCAGCGCCTCCCTCCCACCTGCCCCGGGCGCCCTGCCCCTTCCCTCCGGCCGGGAACGACCAAAACCCGCTGCCGACACCGGCTCGGGCCGTGAGGGGAGGCCGGCGGCTCCCGCGGGGCCACGGAGCCCCGAGCAGCCCCTGGGCGCCGCGCCGAGATCACCTCACGCGGCACCTCACGGCCCCCGCCCCGCCGCGCCGCCCGCGCTCACCTGCGCCGCCACAGCCACGGCCGCCGCCGCCGCCCCCCGGCCGCTCTGCGCCGCCCGGGCAGTTCCGCATCGAGCGCCGGGAGCCGCGGGGAGGGAGGGAGGGAGCGAGGGGCGGAGCGAGCCCCACACCGGCCGCGGGGGGGCGGCAGGTGCCTCCCGCAGGAGGGCGCAGCCGCGGAGCGCTGTGGGGAAGGCGGCGGGGCGGAGCGCGGGAAGGGGGCTGAGGGGAGGCCTTAGGGACGGGGGCTGAGCGGTTCTGGCGAAGGAAGACCCCAAAATGCCGCTCCTGTCGCCCCTACTGGCAGCCCCCAGGTGAAAGCCCGTAGCAAGCGAGTCCGGGCCTGCCGGCCTCACGCGGCTGTGACAAGCTCGAAGTGGGGCTTTAGGGACTTCTTCACAGCGTTCATATGCTGCACAACCGCCTCCCTTGACTAACAGCGTATTACTAAAATCCTAAACATAAGCACTACCACCGCTGGCATCCCACTGGTTTAAAAAACTACAATAAAGTGCAAAATGGTTAAAAACACAAAAACTTTTTTTTTTTCTTAAACAGAGCACAAAACATCTGTGGTCTTCCCCTCATAGAGGAATTGGTATTTCAGAAATTGGCCTGTCTTCTCCTGCTGCCCCCATCCATTTGAGCCAGCTGTGCAAACACGGCTGCTTCCTTCCTTCCTTCCATCCCTCCCCGCCACACACCAGTGGCACTTCCAGCACCCTCCAACTTCTCCAGCTGCCAAATTAACAAAGCGAATTTGAAACAGGTTGGGGACAGAGACTGAGAGCAGTAGGTAGCATTCGGCAAATATTAAAGCACCACTGAGCTCAAGGCAAGTTTTCCCCTCACACTTGCTTATTTAACCTCCTTGGGCTAATGTGGGAAGTGGCTATAAAACTAGAAACCAATTCTGTACTCATTTGCACTAAGAAAAATAAAGAATGTAAACTAAGGACTTACCTTTGCTTACAGGATCTTGCACAAAAGGATAGAGAAGCCAGAGACAAGGAAATTCACTGTTTTCACAGCTGCCATCAACAGCAGCGTTATCGGTTGTAACTTGAAAATCCTTCATGCTTATATGCAGCTTTTATCTTCAAATTAATAAAAAATGAGATGGCAGATAGCTGCTCAAGCTGCAGCTTCAAAGCAGCGCCTGTTACCGGGCAGCAGCTTCATTGCCATTGCCTCTTCTGGCTGTTGACAGCCTCGTTTGTCAGCAAATCCTTGCAGCAGGGCCCAGCTGTCTCATCCATGCAGGGCTGGCTTGACCTCTTGAGGTCTGCTCACTATGCCCCACCTCACACCCTGCTGTCTCCTGTGGCTAGTTAATAGATAGGACCTATGCTTCAATTTTGTTGAGCCAGGCTATGCAGAAAGTGGAGTGGAGCATGCAGAATAAGAGGCTTAAATTCCGAGTGTAGCTCACAAATTAAGGTAAAATATGTATGGATAATCAATAGTCCTCACAACATGTGCTTAAAGTCACTCATTTGCCAGCTACAGCATAAAGAAGGGTACATTGCGGGCTATAATCTCACGCTAGAGGTTAAAGGAAACTGCCTGGGTTTGCACTGTTATTTTTGTTTTGCTACTTCCTGCTTCTCCCCAACCTATATTCTCACTTTCTTATTAGCTTGGAGTTTGTTACATCAAAAACGTTCCACCTTCCTCCAGTCTAATAAAAGGAACAACAGAGAACACCAAAATCCTGTATTAGGCTTTATTCTTTTATATAAACATTAACATTTCTCAAACAGATTAGTTAAAAATACAGATTTTAACAAGATTTTTTGCAATTGCAATGAGTTATAAAAAACAACAGATTATTTTACAGATTGTTACAAGTGCTTTACAAAGGTGCAGAGTGAAGGCCAGTGGCAGGGGACCAACCTCAAGTGCAAAATGGACACGATACCCTCACCACGGGCATAGCGCTCAGATACACAGCCAAAAAACAAACAAACAAACAAAAAACAACGAGCCATTGTGAACCTAGGCTCTTGGGATGCTCACCGGGCAAGCAAACAGACCCCTATGACAGAGAAGGCTCATGAGACTAAGCTACCAGGATACTTCAGGTTACATCTCTGAGATCTGCCATAAGATGTTATTTCTTGGAAAATACGGAACAGATTTTGGAACAGTATTTTTCTCTTCTGTCAGACAAAATATTGCTGTAAATCCTAGAATACTTGAGGATGTGGATACTTAAGAATGTAGGGCATAAATCCAGCGTGGATCTCACTGTGCCCAAAGCGAAAAAAGATACAAGACCCAAGCGTCCTTCTAAAGCAGTTGGCACTCCTCACACAAAAGGAACCTCCATATCCCACGAGAATCACTAGAACCTTGAGCAAGTACCTTGGAAAGACTTTGGCATAAGGAAGAAGATGCAAGCGGATCTGGTTACACTCAATATTCCTGCAACCCGCGATCTGAGAGTTGTGCAGCCCATAGCTTACGCAATGCCCACATATTTCACTAAATGCAGCATGTCCTCTTCTCCTTGGCAAACACATCTTCACACTCACCTTGGAACACATGCCACATGCTCCAAATTTTTGGAAGCTTTTGAGATCCTTCCACCACACCTACCTTGTCTAGGTACCAGTCCTTCCCACCTTCCTCTCTTCTCTTCCACCCCTAAAGATAAAAATCTATGCCCTGATTTGTTTTGAACTAAAGTTTTCCACGTATTAGCAAATCACAGGTAAAGTGAACTGTCTGAGAACCATCGTGAGATAAAATTGTGATATATTACATTAAAAAAGTCCACTGCTTTATGCCTGATGTCTTCCTGATGTACAAATGTTCCCTACCCAGAGGACCTCCCTGTTAGACAAAGGGCATTACACATTAGAGGAATCTTCTTTCCAAAGAAGGGTCAGAGTGAAAGGGCAGCTCTAGAGATGAAGTCTCATAATAAAGAAATAACAGCTACTTCTCTTGGAATCTTTGTAAAGGGCAGCACGTACAAGAGATTTTATTTATCGGAAACCCAGTGAAACCCCTAGAACATCCACATTGACTTCCCTGAGCTCCTCAGATCCAGGTACACTGGGGACCCTGCAGAAGCCTTTTGAGCTGGGTTACTCTCAATAGAGATGGTTTGGCAAGTTCCTGCAAATTCATTTTCATAATCAACAAGAGAGGAAAGGATCAATGGGCCAATCCCCAGGACATGCTTAGAAAAGAGAAAGAGACTCTGAAGAAAGAGGTGTATGTGCGTGGGGAGGGTCTTCATTTCTACCGTTTTCAGATGTTTCATGCTACTCATTTGGGGCGTGGGCACTACATCAAAACCAACCCCCCCCCATCTGATCTACCCCAGCTGCCTCCTGCATAATCTCGTGATAACACTGAAACCCCAGGCTCATCACTCCCTGCACTGCCTAGCCCAGAGTTCAGTGCTTTGGAGAGGGGAGGCTGGCTTCTTGTTAGCAAAGGCTGGGACATGGCGTTATGTCGGCATGTCAGTGCCCTGGGAGCATGCAGTCACTCATGCACATCCCAGATTTCTGAGAGCAGGGGAGGGAGTTTCTTGTCCTGCAGCCGAAGGGCAAACACCTGTTCAGAGTGGACGTTACTTAGTGTCCGAAGACTGACCAGCTTCATTAACATCCGTGGAAACATCAGGTGGTCCTGCAGGGTCAGATGAATTGGCAGCTGTTAGTAAATACAGACTAAAACTTTAAAAAGAAAAAAACAGATGACGCATTGTAAGCACAATCCCCATTTCCTCCAGAACTGGCATCCTCCAGCATGCGGCAGTATAGAGGAACACAAATACTACACCGTGTCCCAAAACACGCTTGCTAACTATGGAACATGATACAGGACAGCAGGCTATGACAGCTCACAAATCCTCCATTTACAGCTGCCACCATACAGCCACAGAAGGGAACAGCATGAGAGTACAGGCAGTAATAGATCTGTTACAGACATTATTGCAGGGACTGTGCCTGCATAAACACACAATCAGTTTGCATCATCACCAAGGACGTTGGTCAGACACTTACATTTGGTCTGTTGATGCAAATGTAAGAATGAAGGGCTTCCACATAGGTGTGCTGCAGTCTCTCCACCAGGGACTGGTCCTGCACATTCGGTCGGTCTGCCAAAAAGCAAGTTAGAAGTAAGCAGGTTGCTACAGGAAGCATCACTGGACTTGACCCTAACTGCAGTATGGTTTCTCCCCAAAACCTCATTGAGAATTCATCCAGCACAGCCAGGAGTCATCCATGACTTCAGCAGCTATGCCAGTTTTCTGTTACTGTTCTTTCTCAATCATATCTAATGCACATGGGGAGTCAGATCTGACTCCTATAGAGGTGGAAGGTTACAGAGACCAAACACCACTAAATAGATGTGTTTGGCATCACGTTCCTGTCCCAGTGAAGCTGAGAAGCTGCCGTTATTCAGAAGGGAATGGGAAAGTTTCTCCAGCAGCTGAGAAAGTCCGATAACAGGAACAAAGACATAATTTTGATCTTACAGGTTACAAAACAGAAAACAGAAGCAAAGAGTAGAGGTGATTTCTTTGCAGAGCCCTTTCCTGACCCAGAGCTATAGTGGTCCCTCATCAAGAGCATCTTTACTTGACCACTAGATGTCGCTCATGCAGCGCGACCTGCCTCAAGCCAGAGACGTGCCAAGCACGTTAAGGGGACAGTAAAATAGCAATTTCTAAATGAGGAAGATTAATATTGGCTGATTTTGCTATACACTTTTTCATCAGCAGGGAATCTGATTTTGTCTGGAGGTAGCACTGGAAGATTCAGCGTATAATAAATACTGTAAGCAGAAATAACACTCTCCTTTATCACAAGACCCTCTATTACTCCTCTGCTGCTCATTACCTTCCTTAATTCTATTTTGTTTACCCTGCAACTCAGTGCTGCAGGCTTTCAGACCTGCCTGGCGTTTTACCTGCAGAGAAAATGTTGATGGCGATTAAAAGTGCATATTCAGCATCGTTGAGTTGTAGCTCATTCATTCCCTTTGAGAATTCAAAGATGGGGTTAATGAACTCAAACTGCAGACCTACAACAAAAAGAAGAGGGTAAGTGTCAACAATGGCAGTAGTCTCCTTTATCTCCCTCCCTCTCACAGGTTAAGCTGTCAGAAACACACTCAGTATGCCAGGGAGCAGGGAAGGCAGGTAGGCAGGCAAATACCCTTATATTGTATCCCAAGTGTGGTTGAAACCGCCCTTCACATTGTACCACCAGTGGTGAACACCAACAACAGCAGGTGAGGAGTCAGGCCCTAACCTTAACTTCTGGGTTTCCTTGAGCCTTACATGTCCCTCAACACATTAGTAGGCAATATCTAAAGGAACACGTCATCAGTTCTCAGATAAGTCTGTCACAAAGTCAGAAACCCACAATTACAAAATCTACACATTCTACTCTCACACCACCATCTCCTTCAAGCCTGGCAGCCCTCCTGCTTCCAAAGAAGCTTTAATCCCATGGTGCTGATTCATCTGTAGTCGGTCTGAGCAAAAAATAAAATACAGTTCCAAGAGGTCTGAACTACTTCAATTCATTTCAAAGCTGAGAGAGATGAGAAAGAGCCTGACCTATGCTTCCTATCACCTTGCTCCATCCCTGAAAGCGTTCAAGGCCAGGTTGGACGGAGCTTTGAACAGCCTGGTCTAGCAGAAGATTTCCCTGCCCACGGCAGAGGGGTTGGAACCAGATAATCTTTAAGGTCTCTTAAACCCAACCCAAACCATTCTACAATTTTTCAATAAACACAGCCTGGCAGAATTGCAACGATACTTATTCTGTCACAACATGGAGGACACCATCACATCAGCTCTCCATGTGCTATGTGCTACACAAACATGCTGAAAACTTAGATGCTATTTTGGGGGAAAGGCTTTAAGTTTCTCATTTCCTGTAGTACAACTGCATCATAGAAGGAAGAGCAAGGTGGAGGGAACCTCTCTGGCTGTCTGCTTTTTGCCTTCCTAATAATCTGAAGAAAAGGCTAACAGGGAGAGCATCAAGGAACAAAAGTGTTTATTAAAACCTGAAAAAAAAGAAACCAAGTTCAGTTCCCTACAGTTTTGAACCCTTGTTATGAGAAACAGCATCACAATTTCAAAGTGAAGTTAAGTGGCATGCTGAGGAGGTAAGCTCCTAGAAGGCCATCAGTGGCCTGGAGGGCTGGAGCACCCTGAACTTGGCCCATGCCAGGTACAAAGAATCCATGGTTTGCAATGAGCCTTTGAGTCATGCAATGCAAGCATCACCTGCTAGGGGAAGAAGACGAGAAGTGGAGGAGAGAAGGAAGAATAGCACGTACCTTAAAAGCCACCCTACAATTCAATTACCAGTGAGCAAGACCAAAGACGGTTCTAAACAGAAACCATGACAGTAAGACTTAAAGGGCTGAGGCCTAATTCTTCTAGACTAGTCCTTACATATACTGACATTGCAAGAGAACTTGGACAACCTGACACTGCTCCTCTATTTCATATGGTCTCTCGGAAAACCATGTGCATGGTAAGGCTTGGAAAACCTTAACAAGCAAGAGTCATATCAATGGGTGAGATTAAACTGCTGAGAAGGGCCACTATCAGGAATTCCTGGCTATACAAGGATGGGAAAGTAATAAAGGACATCTTCAATATAAAATGTTAAATAGCTACACAAGAAACCCCCAAAATCACATGAAGAACAGCCAAAACGTCCTTTTCAGAAATGCTGAAGATATGCACTTCCTTTCACTTAATTTGAAATTACAAATGCTCAATGCTCCTGGAAAAACACAATTCAGAAGTCATGTCACCACTGATCATCATATACCAAGCCAGTGACATGTCTGCAGCGTTCTGCAGGGATCTTCAATACACATTATAGACTTCGTATCAACTTGAACATACTAACGCTAATGTCATCACTCAAAGCAAGCATCTACATTACCAAGTGATACAGTGCAAAGGGGAAAAGACTGGGGTTTGATTTGCTGTGATCTGATAGAGCCCTAAAAACACATCCATGTCAGCTCTTTACCAGTAAGGAAGTTCACACCAGCTGCCAGCCCTAGGTACACGCCACCCTCACACAGTGAGCTAAGGGGAGCATCCACACCAGAAGTGGGGTACCCCAGAAAGTGAACTCAACCTTGGTTCCCCCAGCAACCAGGGCTAAGCTCGAGTGCATGCTGCAAGACTGCAGACATCCACACAGCAAGACTGTCACGCTGTGTCCAAATTTTCCAAAGCAAGTTCACACCTAAAAAAAAAAGACATTAACTGAAGCAATATCACACGCTAAAAGCAAAGAACATTTGCGAGGTCATTGGTCTCGTCCTGTTCTAAACTCCTCACCTAAGTTCAAGGTACCAGATACCATTTCCACCAGTTCATATTAAAAAGGAAAAGATGAAACAACACAAGACTGAGAAGGAAGAAACACCTGTCTAATGCACCACCTGCTTTGGCGAAGTCATCCCGATTATAGCTCAGGTCCTTAAGAAAAGTGATGCTCTCAATCTCTGGATTGTAGCGTCGAGATGTCTCCAATAACATCACCTGAAACCAGAGACCGGGGATAGATATACTTGACTTGAATACAAGAAAGAACATTGCAACATTGATAATTTATTGAGGGTTAGAGCACCACCAAAGGAAAATACATATATATATATATATATCAAGTATGCTTCTCTCAGAGCGCTTCAAAATTCCAATGTAAATTCTGCTGCATCCTTTGCACTGTTTCCTTCTGGGAAGGAAATACCTGCTTTCCACTACCAAGGCTCTTGCCTCATTCTCCTCCATGGCCCTTTGCCAGGAGAGCCTGGCAGTGCAGTAACAGCCCCATAGCTGTTACATAGGTCTTTCAGCCTGCCATCCCAGAAAAAGGGGTGTAAAACCAGTTCTGCAGGTGGGTGCTCCAAACTCTTTCTTCTCTGCTACTATGCACTGTGGTGGAACCAAACTCTCACCTCTATGGTAGATGTCTTCAATAAAGCAATCTGATCTTCCCTGGTGAGCTCCAGGAAGCCGGGTAGTTGCTTGGCAAAGTCCACAATCTCTTGCACAGAGATAATCGCAAGTTCTGTAAAGTGAGCAAAACGCTGCTGCCTCGCTTCACGGTTATTAGGGTCAGGAACTTGGGGCCACGGCTGTGGGGATGGAAAGAGACAGTGTGTGTATGTGAAAGATGGAGAGAGAGCAGAAGGATGAGAAGATAAAGTGAACAGAGAAAGAGAGACACACTGGACTATTAGCCTTTGCTATTCACAGAATGTTAGCCCACAGATACAATGCCTCAAACATTTCCATTCCCTCAAATGCTTCACCCACAACCTCAACTCCCCACACTTCCACTTTTCCTTATCACGGTTCCACTAGTAAGAGTTATTACCGTCACTTTGAGCCTGTCCGTGAACGAGCGCTGGTTGCACTGCTGCTGAGCGGCGACAAGCTTTTCTATCATGCTTAACTGTTCAGGCGTTAGTTTGTGGGAAGGGCTTGGTGGATGTGGAGGGTTTGGACGCACCACAACTGTCCGAGCCTGATCGTCCTCCTGTTTCTTCAGCTTCTTCAGCCGGATTTGCTCTTCAGACAGAACATCTAAAATAGAAGTAGCCAGAGATCAACCTTGACATGGGGGAACACCGGAAACTGCACAAACACAGGGTAGCATGCTGTGGATGGAGAGGCAGAGATTACAGCTGCTTGCATCTGGCTTATTGGAGTGTACATAATATAGACAGCAGACAGTGATATTTATAATTTTTCTCCCTCTTTTTTCTGCTTTAAGTTGTTCCATTGCCTTTCTTTTAATCACACTGTACTGCAAAATGTTCACAAAGGACAGTGAACACATGAAGCTCCCTTCGTGCTGCCCTGCAGATGTCAGAAACACATCAGTGGCTTTTCCCCTTGAGCGATTCCCCAGAATATCATATTGTAACATATTCCAAGAGGTGATTTCTCCACATCATGATGTGTCCATTATATTTTTATATTATCCTGTTGTTTTTTCTTTTCTGACATTGCTAAATTAAGAGTTTGTGGCATTTCATCTTCCTCTTAAGAGGTCCAAGTCAGTACCGGATGGAGCTCGAGCATGAAAGGACAATTCTCTACACAGCCCATCTGCAGCAGACTGTAGAGCAGTAACATGCAGCAAGATGAATAATTAAAGGATAGCTTTACATAAATCCTACTGAGGAGGAATGCAAGTCTTTCTGGAACAGGGTTGGAAGCCTTCTTCAGTCATGAAGTCAAAGGGTGATGCTCTTTAGATTTAATGTTGTAGGGAATAAAACAAGCCAGAGGCATGTGTTATGAAAAGTCTTACTGAACCAGCTGCTCATCAGTTAATTTAAATACAAAAACCTGTTAGAGGCCTGTAACTAAGTTAACTGAAGAACTTACTGGTTTGAATGCAGGTAAGGTTTGTTGCTTCTTTAAGTCAAAGCTGTAAAAACTATCTGCAAGCTGTATCCAAGCAAAAGGAGACTTATCAGACGTACTTGGATTCAAGGACTATCTTCAAGAAAGTCACCCCGTGAGCTACTGATTGATGAACAAAAAGCAGAAAATGGATTGACTGGAAATTAAACTTCAAAAACAGAGATTAAAAAAAAAGCTTGACCTTGCAAAAAATATTTATGAGGTGCTTGAAAAGCCTTTGGCCATTTTTTATGTAGAGGTAACAAGGAAACATAGGTGCTCCCCAAGAAGGCAGGTCCCAAAGCAGAACAAGTATACACTTGCGCTTCTCAGAAGGACTGCGTTAAACATGAAGGCAAGAAATAGGCAGCTACTGTGAAAGTGTGTTCTGAGGTGCACAACACACAGGGTTGGAGGGAAAGCCAAAGAACATATAACATTCAATCTGAGATGAACCTTTATCCCAGACTTCAAACAGCAAGGGCGCACATGTACACACACAAATCAGAATTCTAACAGCAAAGGCATTCAATACAACAGCCATATTAAATGTGACCTGTAAGATTGGAGAATGCCAGTCACAGCATGAGTTTGAAAAGGGAAGTCATTGATTCAGGCAATTACAGTCCCTCATTGTAGGTCTCAGATGCATGAAGAATTTACTTCTGAGTTATGAGTTAGTAAATATTGGAGAACTCTGAAAACTGTCTATGTGAAAGCTCGTACACCATGCTAAATTCAAAATTATCTGAGTTACTCAGTTTTCTATGAAGACGATATTTAACCTCATGGTGCACACTGTTATAAGAAAGATAAATTGTCTGTGAATAACTTCAGTCTGGGAATTAGAAGAATGTTTCCATCAATTAGAGGAAAGTTCTGAAATGACCTTCCAAGTGAAACAGTTGGGAAAAAAAAAACACTCAGTTTTTGTCAAGATTAGCAAGGGAAATTTACAGTAAGGATTCGTGTCGACAATAATTGCCAAGCAGTTGATAATAATGACCCAAGGATTCCTCTTGGCATAATTTTCCTGAGCTGAAGCATGTCCTCTGTCCTCACCATAAGACAACAAGGAAACCAAAACACAGAGGCTCTCTAACATCTACCTGCAACCAAAGAGTAACACAGTGGACAGCCAGCCTCGCTGTATAGCTTTTTAAATACATCTATTTTGTAGCTCTCAGGAGAGGGGAAATGGTGCAAAGTCAGCATATGTAGAGCTGATACAAACCACTGCAGCAAAGATACAGATTACTTATGTTAGGTGTGCTGTGTTTCAACTTGAAAAAAATGAAAAGCACGTTTCCTTGCTGCAGGTTAATGGGGCTTATTCTTTTTGCACAAGTGTATTTTGAAAATGTTTCTGAAATACTTTGCGTTCCTCACTGCTCTGAGTACTGGATATCAGAAATGGAGATTTCACATAGAATTAACATTAACTGAGCGTCCATTTGGCCAGTCTTGGCCAGAAGGATGAAACCTAGGTGCCATGGCAGAGGATTGCTGTTCCTGATATGCAAGCAAGAGTACTGTTGAATATTCAGAAAATAGCAGCCTTATGACTCCTGTGAGAAAAATAACTGAGCTCACTACAGGCAGCAACCAGGCTGAGTGTGCACAAACACAGCTGCAGCACTGTGGTGCTGCCCTTGACTTCTGTCACAAGGCGGATAGGGAAAACGCCTTCTGGCATTCAAAGAGCACAGTGACAAACCTCACAGTCCAGACCACGAGCCAGACAGAAGCCCAAGTTTACTGTGGCAGTTGACAACATACTGAAGAATGTGTAAATCTTCGTTGTGAGTCTTTCCTCTGATGCCATTCTCCACGAATTCTTACAAAACAGCGTGTTCAGGAAATAAAAGTGGGGCTCATCAGCACGTCAGCATTGTTTCACCAATAGACACCTCTCCACGTAATGCCGGCTAAGCCCTCAGTGACTTCCCAAATACAATCCAGCATGCAGAGCGACCCCCCAGCACTCATAGCGTCTCCTTATTATACCACCCATCGGCCCCCAGCCCACTCCCACAGGACCACGGTGCGCCCACCAGCACCCCTTGGTGCACTTACACTGCTCCCGCATGCCCGCCTCCTGGCACTTGCGCAGCCGGCACTCCTGGCACTTGCGGCGCATATACATGTCCATCTCACACTTGCCGCCATTCTTGCAGACGTACTGGGCACCCTTGATGACGCTGCGGCGGAAGAAGCCCTTGCAGCCTTCGCAGCTCAGCACGTTGTAGTGGAAGCCTGAAGCCTTGTCGCCACACACGCTGCACACTTCATTTCCCAGCATCTTTGGGGCTGGGCCCTTCTTCCGCTTCAAGGGGGGATTTTCTATCAAGAACAGAATCAACAAAAAAAAAAAAATCACATGTGAGAGAGGCATGGTGTTTGCAACTGACTGTCCCATTCCTCACACTTACTGATATCCTCATTCAAACCCATTACCTCCCAAACATACGGATGAAAAGATAAAGTCCTCCATTTCACAGCCTTTCCTTCTGGGCAAGTATATCCTCTACAACAAATCAAATACTGACTTGGCTACTGTCTTGCATTTTAGATGGTCTTGCGCAGCAGTTCCCTGTTCTTCCTACATCATTCTTACGGATCTGAATCTTGTCACCAACTGTACATCGTGAAAACATTTTTAGACTGCTCCAGTGTCTCTCACCTTAAGCATTCTACTCAAATGTTTGCTGAGGTTATTTGTGTATTCCCTCCCTATTAGCCATCTTTGTTTTCATTCCAATAATTCTAGCCACGTTGAAATCTGGCACGTCTTCCTGCACAGCTCAGTGCGTATAATTCTTCTGTCAGATATTATAGCTCCTTCCATGACAGATGTTCATAAAGATCACAAACAGCACGGTCTTGATAAGTCTCCAGATATGTTTAGATATGCCTGGAAAGCCTTTATACTGCAGTCAATTTATAGGGTTTGGTTTGCAGGACAACACTGCTGCATTTCCTGATCAGCACCAAGCTTACAATGGCATGGTTCATTTTCATACTTATGGTTTTAATACTTCTCTCTTTATTCTCAGCTTTGGTTACTATTCTGCTCAGGTACCCCAAATAGTAAACAGCTAGGAAGTTTTAGATCAGTCTCAGAAATTATTATTAGTGTTCTTCACTCCATATTGGTTTTCAGTCTTAAGTATCTTGGTGTTGATTTTCAATCCCATTGACTTTACTAAGGTCTGGAGGTCATTCATTTTGGCCTGCACATCTCATTGCAGACTGGACAGCAGGAAAATGTCAGCGGAAAGGTTAAGTCTCTGATATTCACCTCTCTTGATTTACTGTACTTCTCTTCACACGATCAATTACAAAGAAGTTATGCAATGCCTATTATTTATCTCATATTACTTAGTCCCTCCATACATATGTATTAACTGGTGTGATAACTTTGCAGAAGCCCTAAATCCCATTCATGTTTCTGACAGACAGCAAAGTAAGCCAACGACTTCCACAAGTTGCACCTGTTCAGTGCATACTGGATTTCTTCGCTGTCTTTAAGGAGTTACATAAAGGTCTGATAACCATCCTTACGATTGTTTTATTGAGACAAATATGCTTATTCTTTCATCTAAAGAAACTATTTTCCAGTTTTAACACTAGCCATTTTAGTTATACACTTTATTATTGCCATTTTGCATAATCAAAGATCAAGATGTATCCAGCTTAAACCCCCCTCTTGGTACCTTTGGCTCTCATTACAGTCCTCCTTCTTTAGTACATACACTATTTTATCATTTTTCTCACATTTTGTGATGTTTCTTCTCGCAACCTTTGTAAGGCATTTATCAAATTTTATATTTTTCAGTCCTCAATTTCATTTTAAGGATTTTATTGGGAGTTTGTACAAACCAGTATTTCTTCCCCTTTCAACTATTCTCTTTGTTTCTACTTTACTGATGAGTCCTAGTTCAATATTCAGATGACATCTTCTCTTTGTATCAGGGACTGGCCATTGCTTCGCTGTTTAACAACTGACTACACTTATTTGCCATACCTTCATTAAGTTGCTGATATGACACTGGAAACCTCATAGAGGTTTGGTTTTTCTTCCAGCTACCCACCCAGTGATGTTCCACTATGTCTTCTTAGTTTGAAGATACAGGATTCTGTGTGTTGGTAACAATTACAACTGCAAAACTTCAGTTCTCTTTCCTGATACACTTTTAACTTCCGTTCTTTGTGGCAGATTACTCTGTTTAATTCTGGTGCCTGTCTTTTTTTATGCCGTGTAGCTTCAGAACATCATGGCCTATTATGTCTCATTACTGTGAATACACACATTCAGGAGAAAAAAAAAATGTGTAGAGGAAAACTCTACTCTCCTTCTGTTATATGAATCTGCAAGAACCTAGTACTTCATTGCATCACTAACCCTTGTGGGACTGTCACATACAGTAAAGCTTTGTTGTGCGGCAGCTTTTGATAAGGCAAACAAAAAGAACTCCATTTTACTGCCACGGACCTTGCCTCCAGAAGGTCAAATAAGCAAAGTATTCAACACATTTATCAGCTGTATAAACCTAGTCATCTTCAACCACCAGTAAAGGATTCTAGTCTTAGACACGGGGCACCTCAAGCGTGGCAGTAATCACCCTAAAATTTTGTCAAGTGTTTATTATTTTTGCAGCTCAAAGAATGGAATTCATTTAGCTTGTGTGGATTGAATAAGAATTTTTCCATACCTGCATGCTCAGGGGGGTTCTCTGAGCCAGAGAAGAGTGAAAGCCCTTCCTCCTCCATCTCAAATACACTTGCCACCCTCTTCCCATGATCCTGTGTGCTGAGTTGAGTGGGACCCATGGAGGCCACACAGGAAGGGCTCGCTATAATCTCATTGCTGCAGCATGGTTACTGCAGAGCAAGAGGCAGCAGGCGTCTTCCTTCAACGTCTTCAGTTTCCCTCTGCTACTGCAAGTCAGAAAGGAAGTACCTGTGAAGAAAAACAGATGCAAAAGAGGCAAGAGTTCAATTACTGAGGCTGTTAACTCCCCAAATCTATTACAAACTGCATCACAAGCAAGATTAAGATTTTGTTTCCTTATTTATTAAAAAGGGACAATTACCTTTGTTTTTATCAGTGTTTATTCCCTTGAAACACAACATTTTAACAAACTGTGGTAAAGGTACAAGAATTAGTACACTCAGACACAAAATTGTCTGTTTATTGCCAGAATATTTATCAAAGCAGGACACATCTCCATTACTGCTACCACCACCAGGGGACTTGAGCCCTGACCTCTCCAAGTGTGTGAAAGGGACATTCCAGACTTTACAACTGGTGGCCTTTGCTGAAGCTTCCAGTAACAAATTACTCATTACTGCCAGTTGTGCTGGATTTTGTGTCACACACTGCAGAACACAAAGAAAATTGTAAAAGATAATTTTGACACAATGATTTAGCAAAGACTAATTTCCCTATTACTAGCAACAGCCAAAGGCTATGCCAAAGATCAATGATGCATCAAATATGAGGATTACAGATCCTTCCTGGACCTACAAAAAGACCTGAATAGCCAGCATCACACCTAAGGAAAACAACCATTATGCCACCCTCAGGAAACAGATTCAGCACCAACCTTCTGAGGATACCCTTTCCATAACAGAAAGCACCTTTATTATACAGCACTAACTCCACACTACAGAACCTGAACCTGGAAAGTGAATCCAGTCACTTTTTTGCCAAAAGCTCTACACCTGCACAGAAAAAGCCTTACCAGTTTGACTGCACAGACTTAGTGAAACTGATGTAAACTGCTAGTGCAAACACGCCTAATCTGATTGAACATGCATTTAGATCGGTTGATCTTAATTCAGTGATTTATCAATGCAAGCTAAAGGGATTAACTGATTTAAAAAGCAACTGCATTAAAGGCCTGTACCAGTTTAAGTTGACCAATTGAGTTTGGGACTGGAAGACTGCAACTCTCTAAAAGAGAGGAGGTGACAGAAGGCTGGGCAGCAGCCCAAATACAAACGCATCAGGTAACCAGGGGCATGCCTCACACACTGCACTGCTGACTGGGAAAAGGCAGAGGACTGCTGTCCCAAGCCCCTTCTTCCCTCCTGCATATTTGGACCAGATCACGAAGCTTCTCTTGGAATGCCAAAGGCAAAGACAAAAGCAATAGTCCCACAAACCACCCCCCTCCCAGGACTCTGAGAGCAACAGTCATCAAATACAAATCCAGTCATACTGTCAAGCTTGCTGGACTCCTGCCACGTCCCATTACACTCTGGCAGATAATGAATGCAGGTCTAAAAAACCACAGGACGTATTAATTTATGTGACCTTTATAAACACAGACTCAGACCGTATAAGGAATTCAAAGCTCTCTTCCCTTTGGTACACGCAGCCCTGAATCACTGGCAAAACAGACCATCTGTGATGAACGCAGTGGCAGCAAATATGAAACTCGAAGCCATAGAAAAAGTAAAAATCCTAACGTGAGAGACTGCAACATAACAGATCTGATTTGCAAACAATTCAAGAAGACTCATAGTTTGCAAAGGAACAGAGTGGCTATCACAATCAACTTTAAAAAAATCCTCCACAGTAAATACTGCAGCAACCCCACAAGGCTCGTGGAGAGGTACAGAGCACCAGTCGGAGACAGGAACTTCAATGAAACAAACCCAAATGTGCCTTGTACTCCTAGTCCTGTGTAAGCTCCTCATCGATGCAGATTACCAGATGTCTCTGGGCACGTTTGGGCACGAAACAGTGAGCTAAGTGTACTGCCTAAATGCATCTCCACATTCCTTTAAACCACGCAAAAGATTCATTCAAACGTTAATTATTGTGAAGAATGAATCACTACCAGCAGCACTGCAGTGCTTTTTGAAGCAAAAGTTTGATCCTCCAGCTGAGGCACCGAGTGACTGAGCTCAGGTCCTGCTGCATCCTGGCCATAAGCTGTGATGTATTCCGGAAAGGAAAAGAGGAGGGCGCATCCTGATGGGATTTTGAAACTGTCATCCACGATTGACATTGCAAGAGTGAAACTTGCTGTCAGCAGGACATCTGGAGCCCAAAGGGGAGTTTCTAAAAACACACACACACACAACCACAAGACTGCAGACTTCCTGGCAGTGTCTGACTAGTCTGCAGTTAGCACCAGGGAGGGGAGTATAAATCCGCGTGCACACCCAGGACACGGCAAGGGGCAAGGCCTATCAGCCACTATCTTCGTGCTGCGAAACCAGCCCACATGCTCCTACCTCATGCACCAGCTTCCCTAGGCCTCCCACAGCGGAACAGGCCAGACAGGAGCAGGGAAGATGAGAAGCCTCTCTTACAAGACAGCATTTTTCAGTTTTGTAGATCCAGTAACAGGCTGTGCAAAACTGACCTAACTGCAAACAGCAGCACTCTGGTGCTGCTAGGTAATGAAAACTAAACTAGCATTTTCCGCACAGGCACACATATATATGAGAGGCTGTATGATTAGGCCAGCGAGCTAGTTTTCGTAGAAATATACGAGAATAGTTTTCAAATGACTAAAACCCTTGAGTTCTGTACTAATAACCATGTTATTAGAGGTTCATATCTCCCAGTTTGCACCACCACTTCAACTTGAGATAAAGGAGGGTAATGCAAGCTCTAATTGCAAAAGGGAACAGAGTCTTCTTGACATCATCTGCTGTGCTGCCTCCCACCGTCTGTCTCAACTTTGTCAGTTTTAGAAGCCAGGACTGGCCAAGTGACAAAAGATGGGGCAATCACTTCTCTCTAACATAGCATCTAGGGCAGAGAAACCTAGTGAACAGACATACTCCAGTGAGGAAGCACATACAGATGAAAGGCTGATGGAAACAATTCTCTACCAGCCCTTGTCACTCATGTCTCAAACAAGACACTAAACACCTCTGAAATGTGTTGCCACCAGGTTCTCCCTACTCCATTTCTTCCCTCTCTCTTCCTTTTCTGAGACAACTGAACAACTCTGAGACCAATGGTTTCAACACCAGTGCTCCTGCAACAGAAAATTCTGTAACAAAGACTAGAGATGGCAGCCCTGGCTCTTGCACTTCATTTGAACTGCCAGAAACCTTCATTACTTCCTCCAGCAACAGCCTTGTCTCAACCCATATGCTCAGCTAAAAGTCTTCTTCCAAGCCCAGCTAAAGCATTTATGCACTCTTCTGGGAGTCTTTGACCTGGCCCATCATCAACAGCCACAAAGCTACAGAATATGCCTAATTTCTGTCCCATACTCGTAGAGGGTAAGTAAATGATATGGCTCTGGGCAGCACAGCACATGGATAAAGAAACCAAATGAGCCGGGTGCAGTTATTGTGACTCTTCTGCTAAAAAAGCCTGTCCTCTCCTTGGCATTCCTTGTCTGATGCTTTCTGGGAGAATAAGTATAAGAGCCAGGAAGCAGACCAGATGCAAGTGCATCTCCAGAGAACCTGTACTGTGGAGCACAGGAATAATGGGAGGAATAGCACAACAAGCCTTTTACCTCCAAGCACTGGAAGCTCCGACGAAACGGTAGCTTTTTAGGAAGTTTGCGCAAGTCTCTGGTATCTTTCAAAAGAGGAGTTACTGGTCAGAGTCCTGGTAAGTTACAAAATCCTACAGCCTTCCGCCAAGAGAAAATAAATGGTTAGGTTTCAGTTCTATAATGAATCACAAGTGCACTCTCTGCAGCACGTCAGCATCAGCAGAAGAGACCTTGCATTTGTATTCATGTGTTAACATGACTGTGCTCGTGTGTCACACACCTGCGTGGCAACAGGACCGTGCCTTTGGGGGGGGGGGGGGGGGGGCTAAAAAAGCGGGCTGTTGGTGAACCACTGTGTCTGATAGGAAGGTTTATCTTTCAGAGGTACTTAAAACAGGGATATAATTTGGCATTTTGGCTTCTAAATGCATTCTGACATGCAATACGAGTGCCGGCACCCATTCTGAAACTACCTCTGAAAGCTGGGTCAAAACAATGCTTAATGGTCTCCGCTGAAAACTAAACGCACAGTGTGTACACCAGTGATGCTATCTTTGGTACCAAAAGCTGGCTGCAGATATAAATGGCTGAGGGAAAAAAATAAACATGGTCAGACTGACATTTCATGGACCCTACAGGACTAGCAGGGAACAAAGCCCCTCAGGAGACACTGCTGTTCCAATTCTTTCATAAGGACTAACCTAATGCTCTTCCTATTCCTTCTCTGGTGTGGCAGCCAGAGTATTTTCACAGAATTCCCCAAAGAACATGGCAGTACCTTGCAGTTGTCTCAGAGAAAGAAAAGATTGCTCCCAGCTCATCCTAGCTCATTCCTCTGCATCATCGCATTTCTCAAGAAGTACTGGCACAACTAAGAGGTCCATAAGAGGGTCAGAAGTACGTATATAACAGGTTTCACTTTGTAAGAAGTGGAAAGAACCACTTGTACCTTTCAGAGCAGAAAAAGAAATCTATGCAAATCTGTCACGTTGAGAATAAAGTAAGATTCTGCATGAAAACCATTAAAAATCAAGAAGAAAAAAACATCAACTTGATTGTCAATGGGAGGGAGAAAACGTGAAAATGCAAGGCGTGCAAAGCAGTGCAGCAGGATAGCATAAAAAGTAGTTCTGAACATTATATTTACAAATAAGGGAAAGAACTGTACTGTGACTCTGAGGAAAAAGAAACTAGCTGGGCCCCAGCTGTAAGAGCCCTCTCTACAGAGAATTGCAGCGACCCCACTTGAAATTGCATTATCCATTTTGATGCCACAGAAGCACGAAGGCATCCACAAACTGGAAGGAGTCCACAAGCCACCATCAGTCTGATACTGATGATACTGATAAGAAAGCTGCTGCTTCGTGATTGCTTCCATTCACTATCAAGCTAAGCTTCAGCTGACTGCTACGAGTTGCCCAAGTGTGTGGCGCTTGCCCGTGAGCCTTACGAGCTGCTGCCACCTCTGCCAACCACGCAAAGCGGTCCTACCAGCTGCTCCTGACCGTGCAGCCTGCTCCACAGGGAAGGGCTGCTACACTTGGGTCTCCTGTCCCCACGTACACAGTCTTATTCCCACCTCTGCCTCTCTAGCTCTGAGTTTGAGAGTCCCCATCCTCCTTCCTTGGTTCTCACTCCTGCTGCTGACCAACTTCCTTACTACCCGTGACTTTGCTGACTTGTGGCATGAGCTTTGCTTATGGCACTTGTCTCTTTCTTTGAAGCGGTGCATCCCTGAGTTCGCTTGAGTTCTCGCTGCAGCACCCAGCTCTCACGGAGAAGACTTCCTCTGGGCTGTGTCTCCACCCTTGGCTTTAGTCTGGTCTCAACACACAGCGTGATGTCTCCTAACCTGCTCAGGTATGGATGCCATGGCAGTATTCAGAGGGCAACAGCAAAAGTGACTAACAACCAGACAGACTAAAATATTCCTGTGTGTCACTTGGTTGAAAGAGTACAGGGAAGAGAAGCAGGAAGGTCTAATGACGGTGTACAGCAGGACGGAAGGGATTATTCTGAAAGATGGATTCTGCCTATTCCTCACAGGCTTGACAAGGAAGGGACAGTCAGGCTATTACAGGAAAACCTCCTAAAGGTGTTTTTAGCTCTCTGAGACTGGAGGGCAGACCTTCTAATTTTCATTCCAAAATTAGACTTTTTATTACAACAATGCAAATATTTCTGCGGACATTTATCAATCCGTATCCAACATGACTTAGATGCTCCTGATGTATAGAATATGCCTCTATAAACAAACAATTGCAGCAGCAGAAATTCCAAGCCACTTCCACCCACCTCAGGTAAAAAAGAATATGGGAGTGAAGCAAAAGAGAAATCTTTCTCCAGTGAATGTTTTCAAATTGGTTAGAAAAGTAAATTAGGGTCCTAAGCCACAAGTGTACTACCAAACAGAATACCGTAATTCGGGGCAGAATCAGCCCCAAGTACTTCTGCTTTGTTCTGCATCAGAAACCAAATTCACTGTGTCTTCACAACACAGTATGTATTTCTTTCCCACACAGGGCAATTTGGGAACAGAGCTTCACAAACTGTCCCTGAGAAGAAGACAGAATGTGCTGACTCCAATAACGCCCAAGAACTTACAAGTTCTGCAAAAGAGCTTCTCACCCCAACAGCAATTGTTTTGCAAGAAGTCAGCTCTTCCGATCACATCGCATCCAGCAGGAGATGCTCCCTCCCCTCTCTCATTACCTGTCTCTCTCATTATTCCTTGCCAGTCAAAGGCTGAGGTTTTGGCTTTGCCCTCATCTTCACCTCTTGGTTTCTGCCTGATCAAAGCATGACGTGTCAACACAAGCAGCTAAGGGAAAAGAGTTATACAGTGTCTGCTTTCAGGGTGGGTGAGACCCTGAAGTGGGCCGTGCCTTTCTGCTTCCTCCCTCCCTCCCCACAGCCAGATGCCCTTGATCCTGCAGCTGAGAGGAGAAGGGAGGTTACTGCAGTTCATTCACACCGAGCACAGGGAGCTCTCTCGCCTCTCTTCCTGTTTGCACGGAGGCATTAGTCCCTCTGACAAAGGAAGAGAGTAAGAGGCAGAAAGGGAGAGAGAGAACAGATGATGGTTAGAAAGGACAGGCTCTTTCCTGGTTAATTACCTGGAAATGAATAACAAGTGCTATCAGGCCTGATGCGTCCACCTTGCTGACATGAAATTCCTCTAAAGGCCATTGACACAAGTTCCCTTGAACTCTGGAAAACAGCACCAACCAGACCTGGGTAACAAAGCTCATCCCTTCTACTCCTCCCAGGTTTTCTACTGTCACTGCCACCTCAGCTTTCAAGCTTCTGGCTAACCTAGACTACAACCATCCCCAAAATGGCAAAAACTAAAGCATGCGCTGCATTATGGCCAGGAAGATGTTTCAGTAGGATCATCTTCCCCCAGACCATCTTGTAAAATGACAAGCCATTCGTCCCCAGCTCTGTCCAGCCAGGTGAGCTGGGGACTGGTGCCCCAACGTGAGGAGCAGGCAGAGCCCTGCCACCTGGAGCGACACCGACTCCTGCAGCACCTGTGGGGGAGAACACGAGCAGAACTTGCCATTTGGGGCTGAACTGCAGTAATCCTCAGCATTTGGCTGCAAATCCAGCTTGAACTGTCAGATGACAGTTTGACGCCGCTATCAGCATCGACCTTCAGATGGCAGGAAGCACCACTGAGGTTTTGACAGAAGCTTCAAACAGGAAAAATCCCATCTGTGCTCCTCCCAGGAGGATGGAACGCACGAAGCCGAGCAGCTGCCCCCTCCTATCAAAGGAGCAAAGGGCAGCTCCCTGCCGCTCCTCGGGAAGAAGGGTAGGGCGGGGGATCCAGGCTGCAGCCCCGTCTGTAGAATGAATGGTTGTTAGCACCAGCAGTAATAGCAAGTTCTCCCTATGGAAATTCACTTTATAAGAGCAGCAGCGTTCTTTCACCGGTACCGCTCACAATTTCCCCATGCAAATTAAGCTATCGGTAAGTCTTTTTATTTCCCTTGCACATCTAAGCATATCTACACCATGGCAATTTTGCTTTGCTTGTTTTTCTTCCTAGGGCACCTGCATTGGCTAACGTAATTCTTTTGTAGTTTTACCCACACCACTAGACCAATAAATAAATAAATAAATAAATAAAACCAAACGTGAAAAGTATTCAAGCAACCTAGGAAACTTCCTCGGATGAAATTATCTGCTAAGCAGCAAGACGCTAAACTAAACTAAACTAAACTAAAGTTGAGCTGTTTGCAGCTCGCTGTTTCTGCTGCTGACCTGCTCTTACGCGTCCTACGTGCAGCGACAGTTCATCACATCCTACTGAAGGCTGGAAATGAGAACAGATCTCACCTTAGTTTCCTTCTAAATGCCACTGCATGGCAGCACAGAAAACATAACCAGAGCGTCTGTTGTTTCTGGATTCTCTCTCTAGCTTTATACAGCCGCCAGTACCTTGTTCTACACAAGTACACATTGCTACCCAAAACGTAACAGCCAGCCACTCTTTAAAGTTTTAATGTAACAGCTTCAAGATGCAGTTTCCTCAGCCTTGTCAGAGAGCATGGCTCAAAAACCACAGGAAATACCCGGCGTCATCTAGATCAGAGGTAATGGCAACAACTGGCTAGGTTCAAAAAGCCTGACTGTATTTTTAAAACAGGGCTTGCACAGAAGTGAAAAAATAAGAGTGAAAGAAACCTCTCTCTCCAGCCACTGTGGAGCACTACGTTGGCACCATATTACAGAGAGCAGAACAAAACTGTACCTTGGAGTCTATGTTCCTCCTTTATGGACCCCAGCCCCACAGAGGTTAGTTCTCTGCTACAGGGAACACGAGTCTGAGGGATTTGAGATGTTATCCCAATGCTGTCTCCATACTGGAGAGAGATCAGAACTAAGAAAGAAAAGAAAACAACACAAAAACAAACAACAAGGGTGACTACCTAAAGTAACAACCTGATAGAGGATGTCAGGGAAAAGGACTAAACCCAGTCCCCAGCCAGTAAGGGAATCAAAGAAATTATGCACGGAAAAGTTGGCCTTTTTGCTGCATGTAGAAAGCGATAATGATAAATAATAACAGAACATACTGCTTACCTGATTGTTTCCTTAAAGATAATTTAATCTCCACAAAACTCTATGAGGTCAGGGAATAACATCTCACTGCCCATGCCTATTCTAACCAGATGTCTTTAGCAGCTAGCAGCGTTAAAGAGAAATCTGCTCAGCTCGCCAGCTTGTCTCAGCCCATCTCTTCAACATCAGCATCCCAAAGTGCTCTGAGCAGGGACACGGCCCAATCCACTGTCAGCACTGAACTGCTGCTAAAACAGATAACAGCAGTAAGAAACAGCAGCAACATTTTACCAGCAAGACAAGATGACAAAGGACAAGTTCCCAAAGCTGTAAAATGAATCACAGCAAAGCCTGAAAGAAAACTTAAAAGCACGCAGCTCGTAGGCTCTTACCCAGCCCAAACTCTCTTTGACACTGCTCTCCCTCCTCTAGCAGACACGAAATAAGAGAACATGAGGCAAGAGAGGGAAGAAGAGAATAAAGGAGAGGGCTGTTAATGGTACAGTTGTTTGTTCATTTTTCTGATTTCCTCCTTTCCTCCCACCCCAAGAGTACTTTCATCAGCATGCTGCACATAACCGTAACCGAAACAGGAGTGTTTCTGGGAAACAGCCTTTTTATGGAGTATCTGTACAGCACTTAGTATCCAAGCACCATCCCACCTAAAAGCATCTATCAAAACAAATACTACCGCTCACAGGCAAAACAGAAATACAGTACTGGATTGCAAAACAGGCAGGAAAATCATTAAGATTCCCTTAAGGGCAGTAGGGGAAAAGTGGCGTTTCCCATTCATAGAAATATCATCCCTAGATGTAGCGCAGAGGGCAGGAAGAAATGACAACGCTGCAGAAATACCCATATAAAACAGATACTGGAACTGGGTCTAAATTGCTTCAAAGAAAGCTCGACCATTCCACACGTTGGCCTATTCCCCACTCATCCGTTACCTGGGATGTGTTTTGGCAGGTTTTGCTACCACTGCTTTTGAAAGAAGGAGAGAAGCGAGGCAGGGCTTCCCACCCTACAGCAGATCCGTGTGCCCAAACCTACATCAGCAAGAAGACTGCAGTCAAGCGAGAAGAGAGAAGTAGTGCCAAGAAACACAGTAAAGACCGGCATCGCAGCAGGGGTGCAGGTCAGGAGAAAAGACCATTATGAGCTCCGTGCAAGGCAAACTTGCCCTGCTTTTGACTTTACTATTCCGGACCCTGGTCTGCGCGAGCTGTCTATTTTTGCTTTGGGGGTCATTTCGGCTGAACACTTCCAAGGTACAATATCGGCAGGATAAGGGAGGGAATTATTTTCCTCTTTAAATAAACCCAGAGAGTGAAAGCTACAAGGGAAGGGTTAAAGGCCTGAAAATGAGAGAAAGAGGATCCGTGTGACAGGAAGGGAGCATGTGAGAGGGCGTGTGACAGCCTGAGCAGCAGAATGTGTGTGTGTGGATCTCATTCCCTCGGAGGCTCTTGGCCAAATGTGGAGCTGAACTTTCTGCAGACTTTGTCCTGCCAAGTCATGTTCCCTTCTCACACGGCCTGACATCACCACAAATGCTCAGCCGGAAAACAGTCCAGAGCCGGACAGAGCCTGCGGCTCAAACAGCAGCCAGTGAAATGGCCGCGCCGGCGGCACACCCACCGGCCGGGACAGCAGCCCCCGGTCCTACAGGTGATCTCCATCCAGAAAGAGCCCTAACGAAGCACAAAAAGGACTGAGGTGCTAACAGCCCGATGCTTTTTTACAGCCTGAATTCATACAGCCCCAAACAGATCGAAAGCCCGCACAAAAGCTCTAACAGAAAAAAGCAGAACATAACTGTGAGATTGTCAGGGTTTGTCATAAGGAACATACTGCATGGAGCCCACTCCGTTCCCAGCTCCTGCGCAATCTTGCCACGAGGAAGAGGAGGAAGAGGAGGAGGAGGAGGAAGAGGAGGAGGAGGAGGAAGAGGAGGAGGAGGAGGAAGAGGAGGCCAATGGCAGAATCCACAAGCAACCCACAGAAAAAAAAACAAGCCAGCGGTTCTGCCCAGCTTAATGCCCTGGCAGGGGCTGTATGAAGCAAGCAAGCAAACATTACACAGGTCAGCGAGCTCCTACCACCCAGCCGGTCAGAAATAGCTGCAGACCCAAGTTCAGTTCTGGAAAATGTGAGCACGTGTACGAGCAGGCAACGGGGCTGAGCCAGCAGGTCGCTGGATTTCTTCTTCTGCTCCTTGCACCGAGGGAGAAGGGTGTGGATGGCCGCTGATTCTGGGACACTGCAGAAGGCACCACCCAGAGCAAGTATCAGGCACTACCAGTTAGAGTTGATACCTAAATGAGGCAGGACAAAGTCTCCAGGCTCTCCTTGTTTTCACTCTTCATGCCCAAACCGCTGCTAGAAGAAGCATGATAGGAAAATATTGCTGGTAACAGAGAGGAAAATCATGTTTTCTTCAGGAAAAGGTTTCTGCATTCACCGCACCTGTTCTACTTGAAGAAAAACAAATAGCAACTTGGCAGCTTTCTGGAGACCAAGGGAAAATTTTTCTTCAGTCCCATATAACCCAGCAAGTTAATCCCCTTCTTCTCAGACATGCTTAGATTAACAGGAGCTACACCGCATGACCTAAGCTCATCTGTATTTTATATTTCAAAAGACTCACAACTCAAGTTCCCTCTTCCCTCGCTAAAGGAATCCGACACCTTCCACCAGCACAACTTCGCCTGCCCGTGCGCTACACAGACCTTGAATCACAGCCCTAGGGCTTCCTGCCCACACCTGCTGATGCCCAGGAACGTGTCCCTCACCAACTGCAAACACAGAAGCCATCTGTCACATTTCTTCCTGGCCCTTCCACCGAGACCAGAAAATTGTTCCTCTCCCACGGAGGAAGGCCAAGGGAGGAAGCAGTCGATGAGGAGAAGACCAGAATCACCAAGTCGGTACTGGAAGGCAAGACGACAAATTCTTCTTCATCTTTCCGAGCATGCAGCTGGGTGAGCTGCCCTGCCTCGGTGGCAGCACTCGTGCAAGCTGCAGCACGCTGGCGAGGACTCTGTGCGTGGATGCAAGTCAAGGCAAGTGCCACCGGGGCAAGTCTCAAAGGCTCTTGCAGCGCAGCATCAAGTGCCCGCAAACATTCCACGTGGGTGCTCAAGAAGCCACTACATGTGCATATCTGACAGCGTGACAATGGAAAAACGTCCAGGAAAAGTCACTGCCGTAGCATGTGGAGTCCTTTGGGGACTGGCACATTTCTGCATGCATGTCCCTGGCAACCGAGACACTACAGAGTTGTTTCAGAAGCCTACCTCTTTGCCCTCGTTTCATAAGGGCCCTAAATAGACTGCTTAAATTCCAAACATTTCTATTTAAGTAGGAATTTACACACATTGGTCCAAGCTTACACTCGGTGAATTTATTTTCTAAGACAATGACAAATTATGATAAAGTCTAAAACAATCATTTAAACAAAACCAGAAATGCTCTCCAAGCAGAAACAGCACACGGTTGCAGTGGAATGAAACAGTGGAATTAAAGAACACAATTCCTAAGCTCGAGGAAGTTCTTAAGGCCACGGAACCAGAATTCACTGAAGTACCAATCGAAAAAGGACAGAAAGATTAGTTTCATCAATTTGATTATTAAATTAGTTCAGTTTACTAAATGCTGGGGGAGGGAAGCATAAAACAGGGGGGAGATGTTTTCTCTCCCAATCTCTGAATAAAAACAACACAAGGGAGGATGAGTTATGCTCGCTCTAAGATCTGGAAGGACACAATGACCAAAAACAACCAGTTAATTTTGCTGAGTACAGATAACACTGCCTTGTTACAGTAAAACAGTTTGAACAACAACACACTCCAGCAAGCATATTTTCTCTTCAGTATCCAGTCCTTGATTATAGTCTGATTATAAAATAGTTAGTTTTGCATGTTTTTAATTTGACCTTTTTATTCAAATGCAGTTTTGCACAAGTCATAAGGAAAGGAATTACTCATCTAGTAAATCCAAATGACTATTTTCTAACGTAAACATTTACTGTGATATAATAGCGTAACGCGGATGTATGTATACACTATTACCCTGCTTAGCAAGAAATATTAATAAATTAGCTTCACCAAGTAGAACATACCTTCCTTTTAGGAAAACACCAAATGCAAAACCAGGCTTACGTGAATTACTTAAATCACCAACCAAGATTTAAAATCAGCAAGTTGGAAGCCTGGCTTTAAACCACTCAGCCTTGTTTGTTTCACAGCTGGGCTGGGATCAGCGGGCCAAGAGTGCCCCTCTCCCCAGAGAGGCAGAGGATGCAACTCCTATGCCCCAATCATTTCAAAAAATTTTACAAGTATATTTACCTATATATATCACTAAACCTTTAAATAAACTATAGAACCTAATATGCCAGGGAACACCTACTCTCTTGTCAGTCATCTGCTTTAGCAACCAGTGCAATACTCACCTAACATCTTTTATTTACATCCCAGAGAGTTATAATTCAGCTTGGCTCTGCAGCACGGCTTTGAAAGCCCTTCAATCCTCCCATCCCAGTTCTCCCGCTTAATCCTACAGACAATGGCTTTGGTCTGATCAAAACAAGAATTAGATTTCTAATTCTCTACCATCGTTCTCTCCATTTCACCATCAACTTCGCACTAATAAACATGTATTCCCCCCCCCCCTTCCCTTAAACACAAAGGACAGGTTTTTGCTCTGCCCTCCTATGTGCACTACCTGAATCAGCCTTTGCCCTCCCCAGATAAGACACTTAAAAGCTTGGCAGCGTATATTTCAACTCACATTACGAAATGAGACTGCTATCACCTTAACATTTTCTTTTGGACACTCAATAAAGCAAGTAATTTTACCTCACAGGAAATCTGGTTTTGAGATCTCCAGGTCTAAAACTGCAAGCTACGCTGGCTCCCAGGATGTCTCCTTGTTAGCGAGGACACAAGCAAGGAGTTCGTCCGTGCTCCAAAAATGGGAAAAAAAAAAGGTATTTTGTCTTAAGCAGAAAGTCACAGACCACCACCACACAGGGGGGCTAGAACTTCAAACAGAGAAATGAATGCCAGAACACGTGAAGCCTCATCTAATTTAAAAATATCATACACATCAGTCAAACCAAAGCTTGTTACAATACAGCTTGCCAGCTGCCGTAACCGCAATGGAAATGCTAGGTCAAATGTTGTACTTACATATGAGCAGAAGCGTGACCAAGTTGAACCTGTTTGATGCAGAACTGTGCCTGACTGCAGGAAGCACTCCCCTGAATTCCCTCCTAAGATGAGGCTCCTTCCCACGGAGACGGTTTCCACAGCAAAGAGGATGTGATTCTGCCTTCCTGAATTATTATGCGGTGAGGAACACACAGTAATACTCTACTGCAGAGCAGCAGAACAGTTTTCCCCAATGAAACAAAACATCCTTGTATGTTAAGTTTCACCTCGATTCTGAAACAGTTACTTTCCTCCAAGACTGTCAGATCTGCAGATCTTATTGCTGGGGGGTTACACAAAATCTGACAAGTTTTCCTATTCGACATGCAAAGACCCACAGACCTGTGGCAACGAGACTTTCACAGCAGCTGCTTCCAGAGCAGATAGCAGGATCATCCTTCAACAGGTTCAAGACAAGGCACCTTGTATTCTATATTCTTCCCTGGGAAGATGACTTCTGAAAAACAGCGACAGCTAAAGTCCTTAAATTCAAAGCTTGAAGTTTTGAAAAAAGGCCTTCTCGATAGCCATATGTTCACATACCAGATCTAATTACAAAAGATGTAACTTTTGTGGTCTGAGACCATCTCCACTTCTAAAGACCGGATCGCACATTTAAAGACAGCGGAACATTCATCCTTCTGTCTACCAAAGAATGAGCGCTCCGAGAGCCGTAATGGCTATTGCTAGAGAAAGCACCCTTCCTGAAAAACTTATCTGAACAGAGATAACAGCGCTGGAAACGCCACTCTTCCTACAGGTGTGAGATGGGGATGAGGCAGCAAGCTCACGCGCTGCACTTGCGCAGCGGCAAGCCGCCCGCCTCCTGGCTGCTGAAGGAAACGTGCTGACGAGGCGCAGAGAGCTGCGACGGCAGTAACTGCTAACAAGCAACAAGGGTAACGCAAGGCACACAGCCAGGACACAACAAGTCAGTGATAAAGTTTCCTGTTTGTTAGTTTTTCCTTTTTTTTTTTTTTTTGGATTAGGCAATTTATATATATATATATATATATATATATATAGGCCCTGCTACAGTATTTCTCATGGTGTTCTTCACTACACGAGTAGCTGCAGGGTTCCTCGAGGAGCCACAGAGCTCCTGAGCAGCTCCACAGTCTCCATACTCTGCCTCGGGTTTATTCTCCCAGCTATTTTGTTGGCCTCCTTCTGCAAAGAAGAACACACGTGTAAACACATGAGAAAGAAATGCTAAGCTCAATGCCAGATTTCAACAAGGGATTAGGCCGGGAAACCGGGCAGCCTGTTCTCAGGCCTTGCAGCAGTAGGAACCTTCTGGTGAGCGCATTACAGGCGTGGTAGCAGAGAAGTGTAGCAAGGCCAAACTCCATCTTGTCCTGGCACAACACGGACCGTGTCCAATGCCCTCTTTCCACAGCCCAAAGGAGGGAAGGCGGAGCTCAGCAACACACTGCTGGAATTCTCAAGCCAAATTTGCTCCCTTAATTAGAAGGGAAGACCACTACTCACTCAGGGAAGGAGCAAACAGCTTTTCCTTTTTCTGCCTGCCCTCAAGTACGGCCTTCTCCCGGGCACCCAGGGAGCAACAGATGCTCCACGTTCCTCAGAACAAGCAGCAGAGCTCAGAGGATTGTCTTCCCTGCAAACATAACCTGCAGTCATAGCCAGGAACTGGCTGACACACGGTGATCCAAGTGGTTAGTCACGAATGTGAGTCAGGGTTGGAGGCTCCCGCAGAAGAAGCCTTGCAGTGAAGAGCCCAATGGTGCCTTTAGGGGAAAAAAAATAAAAAAGGCAGGGGGGTGGGAAATCTGTGGAAATCTGTGGCAGCGATCAGAGGTTTGTTGTGCCGTAACGAAATACCTGTTGTTGCAGATCTCCGGACCTTAGCACAACATGTGGCAACGAAATGGCACACTGAGAAATCACCACCGCCAGAAGCAAAGTTACCCTCTTACGGTGCCGTGTAAACCGACAGCCGTGCAGACAAGCCTGCGCCCCGGAAACCTCGCCATGTAGGCTGACAGGATGCGACAGGTGAAGGGGACAGCAAAACGCAGAGCTGAGCAGCGCAGACAAGGACAGGCGACGAGCAGCCACAAAACAAGCAAACGCCTCCCCATCCTGCACCCGGCAGCACCTCTGGCAGAGCTCGGGGTTCTCCAGGCACGCAGCGACAGCTACAATCAACCGACCCCTTCCCACCGCCCGCCCCATCCACCTGCTGCCTCTCGGAGGGGGGAAACCTTTCCAGCGCTGTCCCAAAGCAGCAGAGCCCTCTCTGCTCCGTGATCCGAGCGGGTGAGCGGCTCCTTCCTGCGCTGCCGGGGCCCCGTTTCCTTCCAGCACCTTCCAGCGCCTCCCGAGCCCCGGGAGGAAAGTTACCGGTGCTGCTGGCCCGCCGCTCCGACCCGGCCGCCCACGCCACGCGTGTCTCGCCCCGCCTCGCCCCACTCCGCCCAGCGGCCACCCACGCGGGGAAGCGGGGCCTCGGTGCCCATGGGAGCAAGCCCCCGGCACAAAATCCACCCCGAGTGCTGCGGGAGGCCGGGAGCGAAACGAAAGCTGGGGTTCGCGCCAGCAAACAGCCGAACCGAAGTCGGTCCCAGCGCGCTCGCACACGCGTGACTCGGAGCTGAAGGCAACGCGGCGGCTTGGAGCCCCGCCACGCGCTCGCGTGGCCGACGGCTCGGGGCGGGCGAGACCTCGGAGACCTCGCTCAAGGACGAGGAGCCCCGCGGGTGCGCCGCTGGCCTTCCGCAAGTGGGGCCGGATCGCTCCCCGGCGCGGTACAGAGCAGCTTGAGGTGACTCGTAATTGAGGCCGTGCCCAATCCTTTTCTTTACGCATCAGTTGGAGCTCGGAGAGCTGGCCTGACGTGAAAATTACCAGTTAGAGGCTGAAGTCAAAGCAAGCTCGCCCGGGACTGCCTTTAAATCACAGCTCGCTACAGCCAGCGAACGCAGCTCTGACCTAAACTTCTGACGCCTGCTCCGGCCCCAGCGGTGCTTGAAGCTTTGCTTCATCACCAATTTCCTGTCAGCTTTCTCAAATCAGAAAAGAGAACCAAAACCAATAAAAAATAGAACAACAAGGTAGGTGGGTGCCTGCTGTGAACAACACCCGCTCCTCGTCTGCGAGTAACTTCTTACCACACGCCCTGAGCACCCCAGTGGGGCAGTGGCAGCAGTAGGAATACTAGAAAAACACAATAACGTGATGCTTTCCAAGAAATATGAAATATCCTTCAATTCATTAAATATTCAAGCACAAGCAAATTAAACAAATTATGCCACCCCGCTGAACCTTGGACGTTGCACACAGCCGGCGTTGACACAAGCCCTCTATTCCATAAATAATTCAGCGCTCCGCAAAGGACTGCACACACAGCTTCGTGAGGCTGCTAGCCGCGCGAGGTTTTAAGCGAGCAGACACCCACGGGGACAAACGAGGGGGCTGATTCCCGAGCTGCCGGGCTGTGCGCCCCCGGGATTTGTTCTGATTCCCGAGCTGCCAGGCTGCGTGCTCCCCGGATCTCCCCGCGAACCCGAGAGGCAGCCCCTCGGCCACCAACCCAGCACTACAGGCCGCGCTGCCTCGCACTCCCGTGCCCCCCGCCGGGCTCCGTGCGGAAGGACCGCGTCAGGGAGCAGCCGGCGAACACCAGGCCGGCTGCGGGAGGGCCGCCCGCAGCCACCCGGCACCCTGCGTCCCAGCCGGGCTCCGCGGGTCCCCCCCCTTACCTAATCCGGCCGCTCCGAGGGGCGCCGACCCCCCCACACGGCGCCGGGGAGCCGCCGCCCGCCGCCTCGGGGCCGCCACCGGCCCGGCCGGGCACCGCCTCAGCCGGGCCCCGGGCAGGCCGCGCGCGCGCAGTGCTCGGGGGAGGCGCCGCCGCCGCCGCCGCCTCGCCGCCGGGCCCAGCCCCGCCGGGGTGCGCCGCCCAAGTGCGGCCGGGCGGGCCCGCGGGGCGGCGGCGCCCGGGTTCCGCGGCTCGGCCCGGAGGGGGAAGCGCGATGGCGGCCGAGGCGCGGCGGCGGCGGTGGTGGTGGTGGTGGTGGTGGCGGCGGGGCGGCGGCGCCGCGCTGCTCCTGCTGGCGCTGTGCCTGCGGCCGGCCCGGCCCCGCAGCCTCCGCTTCGTGACGCTGGTGAGGGGCGGGCGGGCGGCTCGGGGGGAGCGGGGGGCGCGGGCGGCTCGGGGCCGCGCTGACCGGGTGCCGCCCGCAGGTGTACCGGCACGGGGACCGCTCGCCCATCAAGGCCTACCCGCGGGACCCCTTCCAGGAGGCCGCCTGGCCGCAGGGCTTCGGGCAGCTCACGCAGGTGCGTGCGGGCACCGGGGAGGGGGGGAGCCGGGGGGTGCCGGGGCCCCGTTAACGGCGGGCGGCGCCGATCCCGTTGCAGGCGGGGATGCGGCAGCAGTGGGAGCTGGGCCAGGCCCTGCGGCGGCGCTACCGCGGCTTCCTGGGCGCCGCGTACCGGCGGCAGGAGGTGAGTGCCGGGCCGGGGGGGGCGCCGCGGGGCTGCCGGGCGGAGCGGCGGCCGCACGCCGCCGGGGGGCGTTAACGCCGAGAGGTGCAAAGCCAGCCCCGCGAAGCGGAACGGGAGCGCCGGGCTGTGCCTGGGGCTCGTTTCCCGCTCCGGGTCGTTCTGTCACAACAGCGGATCCTGGCTCGAAGCAAGAACACGGCCTGCGTTTGCCTCGCCTTCTGCAGTACGGCGCTGTCCTACAGGAGTCTGCACGGCCAAACAGCAACCCCTAGCCAAAAGTGACCTTCTCGCTCGTTTCCACCTGTAAACGCTTCATTCCCCCCAAACCTATTAATTTTCCTCTCTTTCTCTATGATGTTGCCCTGCTTTATTCTAGTTCTAAAGAATCTGATAGTCACAAGTAGGTTTATGTTACAAAAATTACGGTGCCCATGTGCTATGCACAGAGGAAAATGCACGGTGCCCCCCAAATAGCCATACTGGTTGACCAGAGGGGTGTGAGTCAATTGGAACATGAGCAAGTGCCACGATGAGAGGCACACTGTCACGTGCTTGGGATGGAAAGCTGGCAGTCAAGACCTGCTTGTCCCACTGCTGGCCGCATATCACTTGTTTTATCTGAGTCTACCTTGGGTGATTGACCAAACGAGGCAAACTGAGAGTCCTTGTAAGATTTTCTGTCCTGTTTCGCCCCCCTTTTTGGACTTCCCAGGAAGTATAAAGCTTCACATGATTCGTATTACACCCCCTTTGTCATTTGCTTCTTCAACAAAACTTCCATTGTCAGCTCAAACGTGGATCCTTTAACCTTCCTCAGTAGTTCCTTTCCAAACATACTTCACCCTTACAAAGCTTTTGCCAGCTGAAGCTGTTTCTCTTCCCTTGCCTGAGAAGGAAAAACAAACCATGGCATATGCAAACAAAAACTGTTCTGCTAACAAAGCCTGTATCTCCGCCTGAATTGAGCAAGCTCTTTCTTATGAGAAGCGTTGCCTCTGGATGACACCGTGTGACCGTCTGTCACCTGACTCAGCGACAAGCTGGAGCCTTGGCAAAAGGTGCTGAAGAAAGCAAATATGCTCAGGGCTTAATTGTTTTTTTTTACGACACTTGTAAAATTAGATCCTTATCTCTTAAAATAGTTCCTTTTTTCAGAGCTTGCCTAAGATGAAGGCAATCCTGTCTAACATGTACAGGATCAGTTGTTTTCAGGCCACAGTTAGGAGGTAAAAGTGGGTAGGAATTGTCAGACTTTTTTGTCATGACTGTTAAGTTTTGAGATACACTGTATATGGGGGATGCTATACAGGGTGAGCATATGTGGTGGTTTTTCAGCATTTAAAATCCCAATCTTGACATTCTATTTGATTCTTCTGGTTTTCAGTTCTTGTTTCAGATCCGGTATGCTGGGGTTAAGGGCATTCTTTCACATGTGTTCCTGTTGTTTTGCACTAGTTTTCTTCTAATCTCCTCCCAGGGTTTTTAGCACACAGATACCAGAATAGCAAAGTTTTGCCATTTTGACCTTCTGAACTCTTCAATATTTTCCCTTTTCTTTCCTTTCTGGCTCAGATCTCTCTCTCTGAGCTCTGGAATGGTAAATCTTGGCCCATTAATCCCAAGAGCCCCCAATGATCAAATGACATCTCAGCTCCCCCGTTCTCTTTCTTAGACTGCAGATTATTAATTATTTCTCAGATGGTAAAGCTGAGGCTTGGAGAAGCCAGGTTTCTGCAGGAGCGGCAGCTTGTTCCTGGAATGGAGAACTGAACACAGCAGTTTGCCCTAGTCCTGCTCTGTAAATATACTGCATTTCCTATCTGTGCCCATCATTATCTGCATTATCGTGCTGTTCTCTGACTCTCGTTTATTTTCAGACTCCCTTCTTTCTATCCGTAATCTCCACACAGTGCTTCTCACTATTTCATTTACCCAGAACAGACTGCTGTAGCATTACACAACAAATCATCTTTCACATCCATCCTTAAAGTTTCATCCAGATTGACAACCAGCAGGCTCAGTCACTTCAGTTCCTGTTATCCTGTTGTCCGCAAGCAGCTGCAGGGCACGTGGCAATGTTCCTCAGCACGTGCGTTGTCCTGCGTCCGAGCGTCACCGCTTACAGTAGCGTTACTAACGGTGCACTGTCCCTGTCCTGGCAGATCTTCATCCGCAGCACAGATTACGATCGGACGTTGATGAGTGCGGAGGCCAATCTGGCAGGCCTGTATCCCCCAGAGAGACAACAGATGTTCAACCCTAACATTTCCTGGCAGCCTATCCCTGTACACACAGTGCCTGAGTCCGGGGAAAGGGTAAGTTAGTCCCGAGGATACGTCCTGACTACACAAGTGGCATGTTATGCTGACTTCTGCAAAAGTCTTTCCTTCAGTCTCGATTCAGATTGTTTTGAGCTTCTCCTGGGACCTGGCTTGCAAAGATTCTTTTGTTCTTCTGAACGAGATGAGAACTGAGGGGCTGTGTTTGTTCACTCAATATATTAGCTGCACCAGGCCACACACAAGCTGGAGCATGTTAGAGGGCAGTACTTGAAGCTGTAGATGGTCGGTGTTTCGTTGCAATTCTGTATCTTTAAAATCCTGTACCTAGGCATTCTCAGTGACTTAGCTGCTCTCATCTCTGTCCAGCTACTGAAGTTTCCATTGAACCCCTGCCCACGGTACGAACAACTACAGAACGAAACACGGCACTCACCAGAATACATAAATAAGACCAGAGAGAATTTGGTAAGTGATTGTGTGAGATAAAGTGGTCCTGTAGTTAAAATAGCGCTTCTACATAATCAGAGCTCTGACAATATAATGTAGTGCATATCACACGGGACGAAACAGGAAAATTGAAGGCCTCTCTCTCTCTGTTCATACATACCTACAGCAATTCCTGCAGATGGTGGCAAATGAGACTGGGATTCGGGATGTCTCTCTCGAGACTGTGTGGAGTGTGTATGACACACTGTTCTGCGAAGTAAGTTTGTGCATAAATGCGCGTGGATTTGCACTTTGGTAAACCTCCCACTTTGTAGCTTAAATATCATGCCAAAGCCAGAAAAAAAAGGCCACCAGCACAATAACTATCTCATTTGAAAGACACTAGAAAATGACCACAATCTGAAATCTTCAGATGTCCAGGGACAATTCTGAATTAAGTAAGGTAGAAATGAGATCTCTGGAAGCTGAAGGAGTGCTAACTTTATGATTTAAGTTGGAGGTTTTACATTTGGACTGTTCCTGATTCTGCTTCTGTTAATTTGGATCGGTCACCTCTTTGTTTCTGTTAATGCCCTCTCTAAAGCAGTGCTCCACTGGGTTAAGTGGGGTTCGCCAACATCTGTTTTTTGACCTATTATGAGGTCCTGTGACAAAGACTCTAGAGACAGACGTTACTGTTTTGCTATCTGGGGCGAAGCACAAAACTCATACGGAATTTTCTTGAAAGCACATCTCCTGAAAGCTTAAAAATAAAAATCAATTTAGCTGTGCTAATGCCAAAGTAAAGGTCGTATATCCAGGAGACTTAGAGTTGTTGCACAGGTTTGTGTACAACCATATAGCACAATGAAGCAAATTAAAGAGATCTTTAATATCAAACTAGTTAGCAATAGAAGAAGCTGTAAACCCTGACACTGACATGCTACTTCTGACACTGTCCGTGTTGGTTCTGTGGAGGTGCAAGGGTAGCGAGATTGCTGGCAATGGTACAGTAATGCAGTATATACTACATTTGGGATGCAAAGCATAAACCTGAATGGCATTGCACTTTGCTGCATAAAGTAGCTGCTTGAGTTGCTGCAACCTGAGAATATTCCAGTCCAGAGCTGCATTGCACTGTGTAAATTTGCCCTTTGTATCACAAAGCCAATCTCCTATCTTGTAATAGTGACAGTGAAGCAAGTTCTGTCAGTAACAAAAACACCTGGTCAGAGAGATCAAGAATTTCAAAACTGCACTTTCAAGACTCACTTAAAGAGCTTGCAGATTGGGCCCAGAATCCCAGCTGACAACCGTTGTATCCCTGAGAACCTGGATAACAGCTCACTGTCCCAAAATGAAACTAGAACATAGTAAGGAAGTAGATATTTACTGTCAAAACTGTACCCTCAGCCTGATTAATGTCTGTGGTCACTTTGGGCTTCCTCCTTTTTTCTCACTTTTACAAACAGTGCCCTGAAGAGGAATGTTTTTCTCACCTGCGCCAGTAGATTCACTCTACCATCTGGAGGGAAAAAAAAAAAAAAAGAAAAAAGGTCCAAGAAATACCTGAACTTACCAGCTACTCTCTTTGTAAATTAATGAAAAACTAACTAAATACCTAAGTTGCTGATGGGAATTTCTGTGAACTGCTGAGACAGAATGGGCCCTTAAAGATATTCAGACTCATCTTCTGGCAGTTTAATAGGATGTGGCATAGAAAATTGCTCCATTCGAGTAATGCCAGGGAACCACAACTCTTGTTTGTCTGCCAGTATAACTAATCCTTTCTTGTAAAGGGTTGGCTGCAAAGCAAATTCCTTTCTTGGTTCCCAGTTCTGTGTATTCTAGGTTTGATTACTGGGCTCTGTCAGTGATGCATCCCACTACTATGTCTGCTAACACTAAGTGCTTGCTAACTTTTTCCAACATCTTTCAGTGGCCCACAGAGCCTCCTGGGGAATTGTGCTGCAGGTAAACCAGAAACCTTGAGTCCTTGGGCTCTCTCACTTACCTTTTTATTTATGGCTGCATACCATCTGCAGGGCACAGTCAGCCACATGTAGAGCAAATGCCCCAAGATTACTGTACTGTCGTAACGCTCTAACCCTGCGCTCCAGGTGTACTTTCACAGAAAAGTAGCTCCTAGATTCTAGTCTTGATGCTTCTCACAATTAGTTTCTGAAACAACATTTAAAAGGAACGACATGAACTACGTGTGTTCTCTGCATGCAGCATGACAGGGTGAGGACAGAATCATAACTAGACAAGGGTCGTACTTAAACAATACAAAACATCGGCAGCAGTATGGGCAGAACTCCAGACACCCTAACCCCCATTCTCTGATTAGTCTGTGGTCCGTCCTACCTCCAGATGAGTACTCTCTTTCTCTTCCTAGCAAGTACACAAAATGGATTTGCCGCCATGGGTGACGCCAGATGTCATGTCTCAATTGAAGCAACTGAAAGACTTTGGTTTTGAATTTCTGTTTGGAATCCACCATCGGGTAGAAAAAGCTCGTTTGCAAGGCGGTGAGTGCAGTAGGGAAGGAGCTTTGTGCTGCTCTGCCTAGATTTTGAATCTTACTAGCAGTTCCCTTTCCCCAGGGGTCCTTCTGGATAACATTAGGAAAAACCTAACCAAAGCAGCAAATGCCTCTGCCCACCAGCACCTGAAGCTTCTTGCCTATTCAGCGGTAAGTCAGAGGTTGGGTATGAACTTTGCTCCATCTCCTCCTCCTCACATTTGGGGTTGGGGCTTGCTAATGTTTTTTACCCTTTCTGGCTTCTCTACAGTCTGTGCAGTGAGCAGGAGATGCATCTTTGCCTCTGTCTGGGTGGGATATGCAATACCTGGCACCGTTCCTCTGGGGCCCCCGAGGAAAATTCCCAAGCTGCACTTAGTTCCTGTTATAGCTTAGGCTCATGGATAAGACTGGCAGTCTTTGCGGAGCCACTGCTATATTTATTTGGTGGATGGGTTGATGCTACTCCAATGTGAAGTTTCAGCAGTACAGCTAAAGAGAGTCACCCCCCTTTCCAGCAGCCTGCTGGCTGGAAAGTCAAGCATCTCCCACATTGCTCCCTAGAGATTAATTCTTAAGAGAACAATGCGGGATAGATACGGCTGTGTTTCACTTCCTCCCCTTCTCTGGCACCATCACAGATCACCTTTCCAACTACTGCTCCTTTCCCTTCTTTCAACCAGAAGTTACAAAGGTGGCTTCCCTTCTGCACTGCCTTGCCCATTACTGGTATGGTCTGAGCTGCCCTGCCACATTCATGAGGGTGACTGATTTGGTTTTTTTCCCTCTTTCTCAGCATGACACCACACTTGTGGCACTGCAGATGGCTCTAGATGTCTACAACAAGATTCAAGCACCATACGCCTCATGTCATTTATTTGAGCTGTACCAAGAGGATGATGGGTGAGGGCTGCAGTAAAGATGTCTGCTGTGATTTCACCTCAAGGGTTAGATACCTAGGCTAGGTGCAATCTAGGGGGATGCAAGCTTGCTCCTAGTGGCAGACTCTCAGGAGGAAAACTGTGACCAGACTAAAGGAAATGGTGTGCACACTAAGATTTTTTTTGGGAAGGGGTGACTTGAGCTGAAGGAAAAAAAAATCTAGCTGTGTTTTGTTTTCAGTGACTTCTCTGTGGAGATGTTTTTCCGGAATGAGAGCGGAAAGGAACCTTTCCCACTGACAATCCCTGGCTGTCAGCAGAAATGTCCCCTGCATAAATTCTTGGAACTCACAGATCCCGTTGTGCCTCAGAACTGGGAGCAAGAATGTCAGGTAGCAAGCAGTATGCAAGACACAGGTGAGCCCAGGCTGGACCAGAACGTGGCAGAAGGGGAAAGCCTGGAATTACTCTGACCACTTATTTTCTCCCTTGCAGGACTGTTTGTAGGTCTGGCTGTGTGTGGATCCGTTCTCCTTCTCCTTATAATCCTCCTCTTGACTGTACTCTTTCGCATACCGTCGCAGCCCCCTGGCTACCGGCATGTTTCCAATGAGGGAGAAGAGCAGGCCTGACAGTTGCTTCAACTGCTTCCCAGGCAGTAGGGGGGAGCAGCGTTGCCCCTAAGGATGATTGGGCACCTTCAGTAACTGAGCATTCTTCTGCTTTGGCCATTGCTTCCCAGAATGAAGCTGGACTGTGATTTTTGGACTCTTTCTAAACCCAGAGAGAGGACTGACCTACTCTAATGGAAGTGATGCATTTTAATTCTGAGAAGCCAGGATACTGTGTGGTGCTTCTAGCCCTCACACAGTCAGACTGGGATTCTCACCAAGGCCAGTTAGAGCAGCTGCTCCTCGTGAAGAATTTTCCTCCTTTCAGTGATTGTAAATGTTACCACTCACCCTTACTGTGGCAGCGGGATTTGGGCCTCCAGAAGGTGCTACATCAAGCACAATTAAGAATTGCATTTCTCTTCAGGGTCAACCTGCTTTGTGTGCTTTTCTCTCAAGTCCTTGGACTCATGGTGGTGGGAAGGCTGGGCTTGGAGCAGAAGGCTAATAGTGTGCAGGCCTAAGTTGAAAGAATAAGATCAGAAAGGAGATGGCCTGAGCATGCGCAAGGACTGGGTTCAACCAAGCAACACAGTGAGGAAGTCTACCGATGACCACCAGAGACCCCTGGAGAGACCACGAGTGGAAACAAATGCAGATGCGTCAAAGAACTTTAAAGATTTTAATGAGTTACAGGAAATAGTATGAATATGTTATTAATTGGAAATCTAATGAATGCTTTAAATTGTATATAACCCCCATAGCATGAACAATTTGGCAGGCACACTAGGTGGAGCAATCCCCTGTGCGTCCTGTGCCACAGTTAAAGAATGCCTGCTTTCTAAAACTCCAAATTGAGTCTTAGAGAGTTTCTTTGAGCGACTTTGATGGTATCACCCAAGGACAGAGCCCAGCTCTGCTTTCTAAAACTCCAAATTGAGTCTTGGAGGCTTTCTTTGAGCGACTTTGACGGTATCACCCAAGGACACAGCCCAGCTCCACAGCCTCAACTGGAGGGCACAGGGTTGGCGTCTCCCCAGGCTGAGGCCAGAAACAATGCCGCTGCTGCTCTGCATCATCTCTTGTCATGGCTGTGCCTCAATGCCACCGCCAAGGCTGCAGAATACTGACAATTCCGGAAAATTCCATTGGACTCCGGGGGTGCAGGGCTGCCCCCTGCCCCTCTCGGCCCTTTTCCACCACTCAGCTCCTCCTTGCACTGTCCCGGCTCCAGCCGGGGCTCTCCAGCAGCCATGGACGCGAGCCTTGGCGCGGGTTCCTCCACAGGGTGCCGGGAGCCCGCCACCTTCCCTCAGCTCGCCTCAGCCCGCGCCCTGCTCTGGCCTGGCCGTTAACAGCCGCCATGGCGGCAGCACCGCCTGGGACCGTCGGGAAGCCGGCTGGAACCGGCTGCAACCAGCACCAGGCTGCCCGGCTGCATCCTCCATCTTGTCTCGCTCTGTCCCCAGTGCCCGGGCGTTCTGGTTTTCAGCGCTCAAAGCCTTTGCTTATTTGGTTTTCTTGTCCTCCTGTGACCTCTGCAGGACTAAAGCGTTCCCCCTCTGGTTTCGCAGTCCTCCTCCTCCCCAACGAGCCCGTATTGGCAAGATATTTCCTTCGGCCTTGTCCTGGAATCACTTAGACATTGCCATGCCCTTGGCTCATCCCGGTCCAGATCTGGAAACGGATGGTGGTGTCCTTTGTTCAGCTGTGCCGAAATGCCAACCAAGTACTACTGGGACTAGTTTAGGTGGTTATTTTCCAAGTTTGAGGAAGAATGTGCAGGGAAGAAGAGTAGGAATGGAGGCATCGAGGACTTTGGTTCTTAAGCTGCTGCTCTGTTAAATGTGGCAGCTCCCAGCAATTTCTCTGTGTGGAAGAACGATGGGTGAAGTGACAGACTGCTTTGATTTCAGAAGCGGATGACTTCTGATGAAAGGCCACTGGAACAGCCTGGTCTTCATGAGGGTGGCCATTTCAGTTTGCTTTAGCTTTTGTAAATAAAAATCTGGTTTTACCTTTTTTTGCCCATGTGTTGTGTTGATTTTTTTTTCTCCTACAGCTTCTGGCCTTGCCCTGGCCTCCTATCTCGGTCTACTTCGTCCTGTTTCTCACGGCTGCTGCCCATGCCCCTCTTGTGCGTGTTGACGTGAGGTGCTAGCTTGGGGCTGGAACAGCGGCTTCCATGTGTCAGCACTGCCAGGCAGTGATTTCCATCACGAGGATTTTTCTGTCTACGGAATCTCTTAATCAGGAAGCACCACATAACCATGCTTAACCCTCTGAAACTTATAACTGCAACATTTGGAAGTTCTTGGAAAACCTGAGAATGTATAATCTGTATGCAAGCTGGAAAATAGCCTCCCTCACCAGTAAATATTCTGAGAAAGTGCTGTACCTGAGACAATTTACAAGTATGAATTCAAAGTGGGTGTGCAGGGTAATAACTGCAATAGCAACGCAGTAGTTGAAATGATGATAGGGTGTGCGTTCGAATCTATAACAGTATTGCCACTGGGACATGAAGATATTCCCTTGAAGGTATCCCGCTGCCCAGGCCTTCAACATTATCTTCAACATTATTACATTTGGTTATTTGAGTGACCTGTTTATATTGGTTCCAGTGCTCTACCACAGTCCTAATACTGCAAAGTTTTTGCTGACACACAAAAATTAGAGAAAACAGCATGCACTCCCCCCCCCCCCCAATGCTGAATCAACAAAATACTTGCAGGTACCTTGATGGAAGTTCTAACAAAGCAAGAATTTGAATTAAGCTGTGAGCTGTTGTTATAAATATGGCTTTCCAGCGCCATCTAAAGGTGAATAAATGTTGTGAATTTGTAACTTCCAGTTGCTGTGCCCGCAGTCGCTGGCAGTGGGAGATCTTTGCTCCTGAAGAGTTGATAACGTTGAGGTCTCAGGTTGTGCTTTGTATCTTTTGGTGCTTTACCAGAAGCTCAGTTATCAAGATCTTATTGTTACAGGGAGGCAGAGAGACAAAAAACTCTCATTTCAGTTGCTTTGGCCTCTCCATTAGGGACCACGGTGTCTGCAACGCTCCCACAGCCTCCTGATCTCTTCCAGCAGGAGTATCTGTCCATTCATCACTGTCCAACTTATTTAGGGTGTTTATGGTGACCGAGCTTTTCAATTTAGTTTCCCCAGAGATGGATGAAGTGGCTTTTATGAAGTCACCCCAGGAGAGTTAAGGCAGCAGTAAGTTTTATGCTCTGACACTATCTGTAGCTTGCAAATACTTAGAGCTATCATGTAAGCGTACCCACAGTTACATGTCCCCCAGGTTTAAGTGCCCCTAGGTTAATTACCTCAAGCACTACCCTGCAGTTTGTTTAGTACAAGGGGTGTGTGAGACGCTTGGTGCTCCAAGGGTGCTCTCATGAAGGGCTGGAAGGGCAGGAGGTGCTTATGCAAGGTGTGGGGTGCACCAAGGTATCTGTGTGGGGCATGGGGTGCTCCCAGGGCATTTGTGAGAAGGGCTGGATGCAGATAGGGTGCTTGGACAAGGAGCGGGGTCTGCCCCTGTCCCCACCACCCCAAAGGGACGCAGGTGTCTGGAGGCCCTCCCGTACCAGAGACCCAAGAGTCCAGGGGTTTTCCTGCGCCAGGAGGACACATGCACCCATGCCCCCATCCCTCTGGGGACCCAGATGTCCCCACCCCACCATCCTCCAGCATCCTGTCCAGGCACAGGGACAAGGCACAGCTCACATGCATTTTATTTATTGTCCTCAACCATGACACAGGGGCTGCACCCAGCATGCCCCAGGCATAGGGGGAAGTCACCAAGGAAGTGGAACGATGTGGCATGGCACTGGGGTGGCAGGTACAACACGGGATTGGCATCACTGGGACGCGGTGGGACAATGTGGGGTGTCACCAGGACTGGTGGGAGGACATGGGGTGATGGTGTGGCGACATGGGATGTCCTCGTGTGTTGCTGTATGTGTGGGAACACATGGGGTGTCCCAGGACCCATGACACATGGCCCTCCCAGAGACATCCCCAACCCTGCTGCGCCCCACAGCGACACAGATGTCCCATGTCCCAGTGCCCCCCCAATCCTACACGTCCCCATGTGTGTCCCCAGCACCTTCAGGTCCTACCCGCGCTCGCAGATGAGCTCGACGACGCTGTGCTCCATGGGGACAGGGTCGAGGCAGCGGTGGGCAGCGCTGGCGGCCACCTCATCCAGCAGGCCCTGCACCACGCGCTCATCAGCGGCAAAGCGCCAGAGGTAGAGCTGCAGGTAGTGGCCGTCCACCTGCACCTGCTGCAGCCCGAAGCGCCCCAACGTCCGCAGCCGCACGCACTCCAGCAGCGTCTTCAGGCTGATCTTGATGATCCCCGTCAGCACTGACACCTGGGACATAGGGACAGCAGGGACAAGTGGCACAGTGAGGATGGGGACACCCACAGCAAGGAGGCCTCAAGTCATGTCCGCACAGGGATGCAGAGAAATTAGGGACAACCCTCTTGGGGTCATCGGCACCTAGGACACCCTCATCCTCATCCTAATGTGTGTTAGGACGTGGGGACGTGTCACACAGGAGGTCAGGGATGCCATCAGTGTGGCTGCCGGGTGTGGACCAGTCTCACCACTGCAGGGACACGGGGACACCCTCAGCCTGGTCCTCAGCCCCAGGGGAACACCCTCAGCACCGCTACCTGGGGACAGTGGGGACACGTGGCACGTGTTGGTGATGCCATCAGCCCAGCGACCTGGCTGCTGGGGTTACGGAGAGACCTCAAGTCACATCAGCGTGGGGACACAGGAACACCGACACTCACCCCTGCCATCTGCCCCAGGGACTGATCCCCCCAAAGTCCCTTGTCTTGGTCATCAGCCCCTGAGGAACCCCAGCACCGGGGACACCAGGGACATGTGACAGGTGGGAAGCTGGACAGCTTAGGGGCCTTGGGGACACCTGAGGGACACTGGGACATCCCTATGGCCTCACCTTGTTGAACTCGACAGGGCTGAAGATGTCGATGCGTTCGGAGAAGAGCTTCTGGATGTTGCTGAGCAGGTGGGTGTCCATCGGGGCACTGGGGACAGTGAAACCAGGACAATCAGGGGAGGCAGGGGACTGTCAGGGGACGGGGATGCAGAGGTGGTCAGAGGGAGGGCACGGGGACGGTCAGAGGACACCGTGACAGATGGGATGTAAGGGCTGTATGGGGACACAAAGGCAGGAGGACATGGGGGTGGGCAGGGGATGTGGGGAGGGTCACAGCACAGGGACTTAAGGCACATGGGGATCATCAAGGGATACTGGGACCTGGAGACACGGGGACAGTAGGGGAAGATAGAAATAATCAGGGGATACGGGGACAGTTTGGGGACGCAGGGACCACCAAAGGATGTGCGGACCATGGGTGGATACTGGGACAATTTGGGATATGAAGATGGTCACAGGGACATGGGGACTGTAGGGGAACGTTGGGATCATTTGGAGCCATGAAGACAGTCAGGAGGACGCGGGGATGGTCACAGATGTGGGGACAAAGAGGTGACACGGGGCTGACAGGGAGGTGACCCAGGTGACAGGAGTGACCTGGGGGCGTAGCGGGGGTACAGCGAGTACCCCAGGGGTGACACAGGGAGCGTGGGAGTGGCCAGAGCTGGCCAGGTGCGTGGCTGAAAGGGGTCCCAGGGGGTGACCATGAGGTGGCCTGGGTGACAGGGCTGACCTGGGGGTGTAGCTGGGGGCGTAGCGCCCAGGCGCCCGCGAGCTGCTGTAGACGGAGAAGGCGCGCCGGCTCGAGTCGCTGCTCTGCGCCCGCCGCACCCCCTCCTCGAAGAGCTGCCCCACCTGCAGCATCACACCGCTCAGTGCCAATATCCCCCCAAACCCACCCCAAATACCCCCTGCAGACTCCCAAAAGAAGCCAGGATCCTTCAAAACCCTCTGAGATCTCCCAGTCCGTTTGGGATGCTCTCGGATCCCTCTGTCTCTCCCTAAAATCCTCAAGGACCTTAGGAATGCCTCAGGGAATCTCCTCTTGATCCTTCAGAGACTTCAGCCCCCCTGCCAAGGACCCTCTGGGACTCCAAAACCCTCCCAGGAACCCTCTGGGACCCCTGAGGGTGCTTTAGGGAGCCCCACAGGGACCATCTGGACCATCCTAAAATCCTCAATGACTTTATAGGGACGGCAGGCATGATTTCTGGCCCCTTCAGGGACCCTCTGGAACATCTGTGACCCCTCTATGGGTCTTCAGCCCCCACCCCAAGCCCCTACAGGGGCCCGGTGTTGCCCCAACCTGGACGTCGATGGCAGTGATGTCCTCGACCACGCGCTTCATGACGGCGCGGACGTTGCGGGGCTCGACGGTGCCCAACCAGTCGCGTGTCTCCACGCTCTTCCGCAGCATCTGCGCCACCGCAGCCCCCTGCACCTGCACGTAGTGGTCGAGCAGCCGCTGCGCCGCCCCCCGAGCCTCCGCACACAGCGCCGGCCCTGGCGTCACCGCTGGCCCGGTGTCCTGGGGGTACAAAGGACATGGGGACGCGTGGGGATGTGTGAGGATGCTCCATGCGCAGCCTCAGCCCCGTGTCCTTGGGGTTCAGGGACATGGGGACACAGGGAGATGGCTCCTTGGTGGCACAGGGACGTGAGGAGATGTAGAGGCCTCCCCCGGTGCCCCATGCACAACACCTTCCTTTGTGAGAGTACACAGGGACATCAGGGGGCACGTGAGACACTCCGGGATGTCCCAGTGTGCTGCGTCCCTGCTGTCCTCACATCCTTGTAGCATTTGGAGGGCCCTGGGGACGTGCAAAGGCCTCCTGGGGACATTTTGTGGAGCTCCCACCCCTTAGGGACACCGGGACAGGCGGGGACCCTTCTGCCTCCATGCGTACTGCTGTTCTTGGGCCCACATTCTGGACAGATACGGGGCTGTAGCGGGACACAGAGAGGGGCTTGGGGACATTCAAGATCCCTTTGGGGACATTTCAGGGTCCCTCATGGACATTTGGGGGCACACAAAGTTAGAAGGAAGATCCCAATGCTTCCACACACACTCCCATGTTCCGGACAGACACTAGGACTCGGGGCCGCTCTGTGGCACCTTGGGGACATTCAGTGCCCCCCCGGAGCCATTTTGGGGCCAACGAGGGCAGTTTGGGGGGCTCACCTCAGGAGGAAACTGCTCGTCGGTAAGAGTGAGGATGTAGCTGATGGTGGTGGCCTCGTAGTCGAGGCAGAGGCGGGCGAGGAGCAGCAGCAGTGCCGGGGGTGCTGCGGGGGCTCCCCGCTCTGCAGGGCTGTCGGCAAAGCCCCGGGCGGTGCGGCAGAGCCAGCGCACGAAGGCCACCACCAGCCCTTCGCGCACCGCCTCTATGCAGAACTCCCCCTGTGGCCAAAACCAGAGAGTTACACCTCCCAAAATACCAAAACACCACCCCTGGCTGCTAAAAAGCTGCCACTGCACCATAAAAGAAGGCTCATCTGCACCCCAAAGAACTGCTGCTGGGCACCGATGTCGCACCCACGTCACCACGTAGAACTGCCCCCGTGACCAAACCTGGAGGGTTATGTCCCAAAAATACCACCCTGGGACCGCCTAAAACCTCCTCTGTATCCCCCAAACTGCCCCTGGAGCCCTGTATTTTCCCCATGGCCCCCAGCAGCCCCTCACACACCACTGCCATGCACAACTGAAAGCACAACTGCCCCGTGTGACCCCAAAACAAAGCCAGTTCCACCAATCTGTCCAGTGCAACCCCTAAATCGCCCCGACGACCCCTCCAGGGACTGCCAGTCTGCCCCATGCGACCTGCAAAATAAGCCCATGCTTATTTTAAGGCCATGCAACCTCCACCCCACCCTGTGCAGCCCCAAGCCACCCCCAGATCGCCCCAGCGACCCTCCTACTCCCCGCAAGGCTCCCCCCACTGCCCCCAGCGCACCTTGAAGTAGGGCAAGCTGGCGAAGGCCACATCCTTGGCGGTGAAGAGCTGCACGTAGGCCAGGACAGCCTTGAGCTGGCCGAGAACAGAGGAGGCCAGCGTGGCCAGGAGGTCGGGGAGGCCAGGGCCCTCTTTGCCGGGGGGCCGGGGGGCAGCCAGCGCCTGGCGCACGTCACCCAGGCACCCCAGGAAGAAGGTCTGCAGCGCCCGCAAGTAGCGGGCCACCCGCTCGCCCGCTGCCCGGGCCACCAGCGCGGCGCCTGCTTCGGCCCCGGCTGTGGGCAGCAGCTCGAGGAGGGCCCGGAGGCGGCGGTGGAAGCGGTCGAGCGCCCGCACCAGCAGGGAGGTGTCACCCAGGCCCCGCTCCAGGGCCAGGCGCCGCTCCAGCAGCTCGAAGTAGCGGGCGGTGAGGGCAGCGGCAAAGGCCTCCAGGCGGCCGTCCCCCACCCCTGGGCACCCCTCGAAGAGGCTGCGGTACGAGGCTGCGAGCAGGCACAGGTTGCCCACGAAGGCCGAGCTGCCGCGGTCAACGAAGTCCAGGATGTCGGAGGCTGGGGGAGGAGTGGCAGCAGCGCCGGAGGGATCGGCTGGGGGCAGCTCAGCCTCCAGCGCCGCCAGCTCGGTCTCAAGGCGAGCACCGGCATGGCTCAGGAACTCCTCGCACAGCTCCTCGGGCGGCTCCTCCAGCTGCAGCAGCATCTCCACACACTCTGTGAGCTCCTTGGGGTCCAAGGTGTCGTCCCTGGAGAGATGGAGGGGGTTAGCTGGGTGGTGCGAGGTTCTAAGGTTAACAGTGGCACAGCAAAACAGGAAAAAGCAATAAAGGTCATCAGTAGGCTTCAGAGTTAACGACAATTATTGAAAAACAAAGGAGAAATGAGTACTTAATAGCATCAGTATGTTCCAGAGTTAACAGTGGTAATGGTAATAAAAAAAAAAAAAAGAGACTAAAGAACCCCAGTAGATTCTAGAATTCAGAATAACTACAATAATAATAATAAACCACTAAAACTCTTCGGTAGGTTCCTGACTTAACTCTGTACCATAAAGACAAGAAAACAAATATATACCACAGCTTTGTAAGAGTTCCCGGTAGTATGCAGAATGCGCCCCCTTGCTCTATGAACGCTCTGCAAAACGGAAGGTTCCCGGGATTGTTATCAGCAGGCTCCAGGGCAAACGCCCCTTCGCTGGGATGTTTCCTGGAGGCTGTTATCAGCAGGCTCCAGATTTAAGACCCCAAATCCCTCAAAAAGGTGCTCTGGACTTAACACCCCCATCCCTTGAAAGGCTGTCTCCTGCGGCTGTTATCAGTAGGTTTCAGAGTTAACAACCGCACCGGAATAAAGTTGTTAGGGGAACTGCTACAACTAGCCTCCAGAATGAACACCCCCCAAAAGGCTGTTTTCCAGCGCTGCCATCAGTAGGCTCCAGAGTGAACACCCTCACAACGCCGCTTCCTGGAGCTGCTGTCAGCAGGCTCCGCACTGAACATACCGGAGGCGTGCCCGGAGGCGCTGGGCCAGGTCGGCCATGATGGCGTGGCTCTCGTCCTCGATGGCACGGAACGAAGGCAGGTGGCGGTAGTGGCGCAGCACGGCCCGGGCGCGGGCGTAGCAGTGCAGGGCCCGCGCAGGATCTGCCCCTGGTGCCGCCCAGCGCCGCAGCCGCCCCGGCACCTCCACGAGGGACTGCAGCTTCCGCAGGAGCGTCTGCACGCCTGGAGGGGCCGGGATGTCAGAAAGGAGTTGGGCGTGGGGGAAAGGATCGGGCACCGAGGTGGGGTTAGCAAGGACCAAGGGGAAGGGCTAAGGATGAGGCAGGGCCTGATCGGCCCCCTCTGGGACACCATCCCCCCCCCATCTGACTCTCAGCCCCCTTCCCTGTCACCTGCCCCATAATCCCCACATCTGCCCCCTCTGTTCCCCCCACACCCTGTTACCTGCCCCCCGCAAAGCCCAGCTCTGCCATGGCCCCCAGATGGGCTCCCCCTGACTCCCCCAGCCTCCCCCATTCTACACTCCGACCCACAAGATCCCTAAACGCCAACATCTGTCTTCTCATCCCCTCATATTTACCCCTCAAGGCCAAAATCTAATCCCCTGGCCCCTCCAAACCCAAGAATCTGTTCCCCCAAACCCCAGATCTGACCCCCAACCCCACGATCTTCCCTCCCCGAGTCCTCCAGCCCCACGATCTTCCCTCCCCGAGTCCCCCAGCCCCACGATCTGTCCTCAAACCCCATAGATCTGCCCTCCTGGGCTCCATCCCTCCCTCCCCGTACCAGCCAGCTGGGCACCACGGCGGTGACGGTCCTGCAGCGCCGCGCTGACACGGGCACTGGAGGTGCTGATGGCTGCCATGTTGGCAGCCAAGTCGTCCATCTCCGCCTCCATGCGCCGGAAATCGACCTTCATCTTTCGGATAGTGTCTGCGGGGGGGAAAAAACGAGACCCATGGGTCCCTGAGCCACTTGGGATCCCTCTGGTCCCCCCCCCCCAAATAGCTGTGTCCCCCCTGAGAACCCACCTGTGGCAGAAATGAACTTGTTATAGTTCTCGTAGAGCAGCGTCTGCATGTCGCTGTCGAGAGCGCGGATCTCCCGCCCCAGCGCAGCTTCGCGGGCCAACAACTGCCCCAGGGGGCACTCGCTGCGCACCTGGAAGGGGGGCAATCATGATACAACCGCACACTGGCCCCACTGCACCCCAACAACTCTCCCAGAGCCGGAACAACCCCCTCCCAGGCCCCTACATGCCCTCCACGGTGGTTCTGCGCTCCTGAGCTGCTCCCCTAATTGCATCGTAGAGCCCTCCAGCTGTCCCCCCCAGCCCGACGTGCTGCTCAGGGAGCCCTGCCTGCCACACAACCACCTAAATGGCACCCTGGTCTTGGGAAAAGGAACCCCAAGAGCTTCCAGCTGCATGCCAGGGCCCTGCTGGGATCCACAACGGTCACCAACAGCCCCGTATCGCCCCTACACAGGGGACATACAGGACCCCAAGGAGCACCTAGGGGGGAGATCTATAGGGTACCCAGAGAACCCCTTTTTGGGGATCTGAAGGGGGTCGGAAAGTCTCTCAGGGATCCAGCAAAGCCTGGCGGAGGGGTTTATGGGGTCCCCACAGGGCTCTGGGGGCAGGGGTACGGATTGCACGGCACCCCTTGCCCCCCGAAGGGCGATGGCTGCGGGATCCCCACAGGAACCCTTTGGGATCCCCACAGGAACCCCTTGGGGTCCCCACAGGCAGGCACCCAAACCTCAGGGGGTCCCCGGGGTGGGGGTGCGCGTCACGGTGGGGTCAAAGGTCACCTTAGCGAGGAAAACTTCCGGGTCAAAGTGAGGCCCGTTGATGTCGATGGGGTCCGGGGCGGCCTCCGCTGCCTCGGCGGCGGGCAGCCCATAGTAGCGCTGGAGCGGGCCATGAGGCCGGCGCCAGGAGGAGCCGGTGCCGGTGCCGGTGCCGGTGCCGGTCTCGGTCTCGGTGCCGGTCCCGGTCTCGGTGCCGGTGCCCGCCGCCTCCCCGTCCGCCATCACGCCGCCACTTCCGTGCCAGCGCCTGACTTCCTGCCCAGCCCCTGGCGTCACTTCCGGGCGGGGCCGTCACCATGGTTACCGCCTCCTGGCCCCCGCGGCACCGTCCGCAGTGGGCCGCACGGCGCCGCGTTTGGGGCCGCCTTCATCGCCTCGTCTTCGTCGGCCCCCTGCAAATAAAGCACATAAAGCACATAAAGCCCATGGTGTCAGTCAATAAAGGAAATAAAGCACATAAAGCCCATGCCGTCAGTCAATGAAGTAAATAAAGCCCATAAAGCACACGGTGTCAGTCGTGTTCAGGCTCAAACATCGGGGACAGGGAGATTGGAGAGACCCGGGAGGTGAAGGCTGTGGGGACACACACACTGGGGTGAAAACAGGGGCTGGAGATGGGGCTGGGGACAGCAGGGTGACAGGAGGACCTGTGGGCATCACGGACGACAACGGGGGCATCAGAGATGAGGAGTAAATTAGGAACATGAGGAGGTGCGGAGGGGCTGGGAGGGACAAAGCCAAATCCTCCCCTAGCACCATGAAACACCCCTGCACTGTGTGCCGCAACCACAGCTCCCTCCAGCCCCAGCCCGTGGGGATTTTGCATAAGTGGGACTACTTCAGGTGAAGCACACTCAAGGAAACGGTAATTTCAGGAGATCAGGAAGAAACAAATTCCCACCCTCAGTCTATGTACCACAATCTTCTGTAGCCTCTTAGACCCTCTCCAAATAATGGACACTACACACATCTTCAATGCCACCAAAGACCGATAGAGCTACTCTTCCCATGCATGCTGCAAGTACTGCCATCTACATGTTGCCTGGCCTGATGCAATGAGAACAATCACTTGGTGCTGGAAAAATGAAAATGTACTGGCTAAGCTCTACCTGAAGATGCAGACAAATTATTTGACTCCTTTATAAAGAATCTGTTAAAGGCATTTATGAACAGCCAGCAATATGATTTTAACCTCTGTGTCAGTGTAAACTTTAAGCCTCAACAAAAACAGCGCAGGAGTAGGAGGAGAGAAGAACCCTGAAATGCCAAGGGCACGCAAGACAGCCAGTTCTGCCAGCACCTTTTCACCTGCTTGCCTTCAACCCAATAGGCCTTGCATCCCGATTGCTCCTTTCACCCTACACCAGGACCATGCCTCAACTGCAGGCTACGGAGCTCCTGGCTGAGGAGAGATGCCAGCCCCACAAAGAGCCATCAGAGCTCAACGCTGCGCGGTGACAGCACTCAGGGCCTTCCCTACCCACTCGCACCCAACAGCAGAGCAGCCTGGGGACAGAAACTTGTCCCCAAGGACAGAGCCCAGCTCCACACCCCAGTCCGGGGGGCACAGGGTTGGCATCTCCCCAGGCTGAAGCCAGAAACAATGCCGCTGCTGCTCTGCATCATCTCTTGTCATGGCTGAGCCTAAATACCACAGCCAAGACCCCAAATGGCAGACAACTCCGGAAAAAGAAGCAGGAATTCCAGTGGCACAAGGCCGGAAGCAGTGAGGCACAAAGGCCTTTGCCTGCTCAGCACAGAACGCGCTGAGAGGCAAGCTCACCACAACGTGTCCTTAACGAGAGCAACGCCTGCTCTCTGAGGGGAGGTTTGGGATTTGAGCTTGGAAGCCGCTGTTCCAGCCCCACGCTAGCGCCTCCTGTCAAGAGGCAAGTGCTGCATGAGCAGGGCACGGGCACCAGCCCGGAGAAAGAGGCCGAAGCAGCCTGAGACAGAAGCCCGGGGCAAGGCCAGGGGCTGGAGGGGAGGCTGCAGGGCTCACAGGCTTCTCCTGATGGCAGCCGGCGTAGAGCAAGGGCCACTGAGGCTGCAAGTGCGCGGCTGCCCTCAGGTGGGAATGGGCCAGGGCAGCTCTCCTGCCCCAGCCAAGTGAAGAGCCTCTCCCAGCTCCAGGTGATCTCCGCTGCTGGCACCCGCGTCCCGACTCAGCGCCTTCAGCCCTCGCGTTCCCAAACATCGAGGTGGATGCCTACAAAAGAAGGGCACCCATCTACACTATGGGAGCCCAAAGTGCTGTAGGAGTGGGTATGTGGGGGTGTGTGTGCCCCTGCTTACACCTGCAGAGGGACCAAACCGCCCATGACAGGCAGCTGCGGTCCTGGTCCCCAATACCTTGTGGAGCCTGCCATCACCAGGACTGGGAAGTATGTGCCTCCAGGCACCCACATCCGGGGACTTCCCAAAATAAACACCACGGTGACACCCGGACAAGGTGAGTACCAGTTCTCCAGCTCTTCATCCTGACAAGACCCCAACACCTCACTTTTGCCCTGGCCTTGTGGGGGACCCAGAGACCAGAAAGAACGGGGCATGGGCGGGGGGCTGACAAGAGGGACAGCAAGCTGCAAGGTGGAGAAAAATCCCTCTTGGTGCTGCCTTTGTCCTCAAGCACATGTGATGCCAACCCTGTGGCCCACAGAGGGGGGTGTGGAGCTGGGCGCTGTCCTTGGGTGATACCGTCAATGTCTGTCAAAGAAATCCTCTAGGACCCAATTTGTGGTTCTCGTATAGTTTTTTGTAATGTAAGTTTTTGTTCTGAGACAATACTGGAGAGACAAGTCCTCTTCTGAAACCACACAGGAAGATCTTGCAGAGCAATGAATGATCTACGACTTTGGAGCTCGGACAGTTCTGCTCACATGCCTGTATTTCAGTTCATGGAAGAAGCACCGTTTCTCTGGAAAACGGGGATATTGGGCTCTGAGGCAGCAAGTTCTCTCGAGTTTCAGAACAACAGAGTGAATTCATCTTGGGTTTTAGCCATGATAGCATATGCACAAGAACAATAATAAAAAAAAATGGGTAAAAGAAATCTAAAACCTGGTCTTTATTTACAACAGCTAAGGCAAACTGAAATGGCCACCCTCATGAAGACACGGCTGTTCCAGTGGCCTTTCATCAGAAGTCATCCGCTTCTGAAATCAAAGCAGTCTGTCACTTCACCCATCGTTCTTCCACACAGAAATTGCTGGGAGCTGCCACATTTAACAGAGCAGCAGCTTAAGAACCAAAGTCCTTGATGCCTCCATTCCTACTCTTCTTCCCTGCACATTCTTCCTCAAGCTTGGAAAATAACCACCTAAACTAGTCCCAGTAGTACTTGGTTGGCATTTTGGCACAGCTGAACAAAGGACACCACCATCCGTTTCCAGATCTGGACCGGGATGAGCCAAGGGCATGGCAATGTCTAAGTGATTCCAGGACAAGGCCAAAGGCAATATCTTGCCAATACGGGCTCGTTGGGGAGGAGGAGGACTGCGAAACCAGAGGGGGAATGCTTTAGTCCTGCAGAGGTCACAGGAGGACAAGAAAACCAAATAAGCAAAGGCTTTGAGCGCTGAAAACCAGAACGCCCGGGCACTGGGGACAGAGCGAGACAAGATGGAGGATGCAGCCGGGCAGCCTGGTGCTGGTTGCAGCCGGTTCCAGCCGGCTTCCCGACGGTCCCAGGCGGTGCTGCCGCCATGGCGGCTGTTAACGGCCAGGCCAGAGCAGGGCGCGGGCTGAGGCGAGCTGAGGGAAGGTGGCGGGCTCCCGGCACCCTGTGGAGGAACCCGCGCCAAGGCTCGCGTCCATGGCTGCTGGAGAGCCCCGGCTGGAGCCGGGACAGTGCAAGGAGGAGCTGAGGAGCGGAATTGTCAGTATTCTGCAGCCTTGGCGGTGGCATTGAGGCACAGCCATGACAAGAGATGATGCAGAGCAGCAGCGGCATTGTTTCTGGCCTCAGCCTGGGGAGACGCCAACCCTGTGCCCTCCAGTTGAGGCTGTGGAGCTGGGCGCTGTCCTTGGGTGATACCGTCAAAGTCGCTCAAAGAAAGCCTCCAAGACTCAATTTGGAGTCTTAGAAAGCAGAGCTGGGCTCTGTCCTTGGGTGATACCATCAAAGTCGCTCAAAGAAACTCTCTAAGACTCAATTTGGAGTTTTAGAAAGCAGGCATTCTTTAACTGTGGCACAGGACGCACAGGGGATTGCTCCACCTAGTGTGCCTGCCAAATTGTTCATGCTATGGGGGTTATATACAATTAAAAGCATTCATTAGATTTCCAATTAATAACATATTCATACTATTTCCTGTAACTCATTAAAATCTTTAAAGTTCTTTGATGCATCCGCATTTGTTTCCACTCGTGGTCTTTCCGGGAGTCTCTGGTGGTCGGCAGTAGACTTCCTCACTGTGTTGCTTGGTTGAACCCAGTCCTTGCGCATGCTCAGGCCATCTCCTTCTTTCTGATCTTATTCTTTCAACTTAGGCCTGCACACTGAGCGTAGTCGGTTACACATCCAAGCACACGTGCGTAGCAGGACTTCCTCACCTAATCTTCCTCTGACACATCCCGCAGGCCTGGGTCATCTTGCCCTCACTTGGAGATAGATACAAGTCTCTATTTTCTTACAGATGAAGCTGGCTAAGTAATACAAAGTTTCTAAACTCCCTGCTCTCCAACCAAACATCGTAGGCTCTGGGCACCCTGCACGCTGCTTTTCCTTGTCCACAGGGGGAGATAGGAGCAGGCTTGCCGCCACAGGCGTTGCAGCTCCTAAGGATGAAGGGTGCTAAATCCTTTCTCCTGCTCTAGAAAGTCCTTCCAGCCCAGTGCTGAAAGGCCCCTCGGGCACCCTAGAACTTATGCCTTGATCCTCAAATCTGGCCCTGCAGGTCTGAAACCTGCCTCCCCCTGCGGGAGGAGCCCGACTTCACCTTTCTTAGCCTTGGAAGGCAAATTCGATGAGGATGAGCTTGTCTGCTGCTGCTGCGGCTGCTCACAGTCACAGGGCACAGAGAGTTGCTGCGGGCAGGCAGAGCTCGCGACAGACTCTGACTCTGCGGGTGTCAGATGCCAGCTTTTATAGGGGAGGGCACGACATCACCATAGAAATGCATTAGGCCACATACAGGCTTTGGGAGCCTGGGGGATGGCATCTGGGCTGTTACCTCCTCGGCTTGGTCTGGAGCTGTGCTCTCCGAACTATTTGGATCGTGCACTCCAACTGGTAAAAACCTGTAGCGCACTGTCATAGTTTTGGCTGAGCTTGGGTTAATTGTCTCTGTAGAGCGTCATATGATGCTTTTTTTTTGGGATTTTAATGAAAATAGTGGTGAGACCACACCGATGTTTTTAGTTGTTTCAGAGCGGTGCTTATCTCGAGCCAAGGACTTGTCTGCTTCTTATGCTGCTCTGTCAGTGAGGATGTTGGGGCTGCCCATGTATTTAGGAGGAGGCACAGCTAGGACGGCGGACCTGGACTGACCAAAGAGACATCCCATGTCAAATGGCATGCTCAGCAAGAAAAGGTGGAGTGAAGAAGCGGAAACCAGGCATGTTAGGAGTGATGCCATTTCCTTCCAAGGGAACTGTTACGTGTGTAAGGAAGTAAGCTTCTAGAGTCTTTGAAAAGATGAGTGATGGAGTGATGACCCTGTGTAAGTGTGTATCCCTTGGCATAGACAGCTAATCTGGATTTACATTGTAAACTACTTAATGTCATTTGGAGATTTGTCTAAAAGTGTTTGTTTTTCTTGTTTTCCTACTGATGACAATATTGTCAACAATTGGGTCAGTAGAATCCATTTTAATTAATATTTTCGGGCTCAGCACTGAGCAATCAAAAGATAAAAGTCTGAGCACAAATCCAGGTAGTTCTGACTGAGGCTTGGTATTCCCTGCACTATTGCTGTGTGGGAACATCCATTTGAACCCATGCAATCGTTGCACTGAATTTATTTATCTTCCCCAAGGATATTTTCCCTTGTTAGGGGAAGGTCGTGGAAGCTGGCTTGGCTGTACTAGTGCCAAAGATCCCTGAGATCTGCAACCCAGCACTGTGGCACTGCAAGCTGCTTTGCACTGTGTGATTTTGGGTAAATACTGCTCTACCCCACGGGAGGAGAGGGCAGCTAGGGGAGCTGGATGTAATCACTGCAGAATCTGAGCCAGTGCTCATACAGACGTGTGTGGGAACTGAAATGCTAGACTTGCGTGTGATGTAAGACTGCTTTGCACACAGAGGCTGTCCTACTCTACTTTTGACTTTGCACTTTTACCTGAAGTAGATTTATGACTTTATCTCATTACATAAGAAGATTGTGGGTGGAAGAATACGCTCTTCTTTTGTGGTCTGCCAAACCTTCCTGAAGGTTCTCATCATCCCCTTCTCACTTGCTAGGGACCAGCAGAGTTTGCACGTCCCAAGTGAGATGTATTGCCAGAGTGGTTCCCACTTCAACCCAATTATGCGTTGTAATAAACTTAATTTGCTGCTTTTTAATTTTATTTTTTGTTTCTACATGCACACAACTTTTACTCTTTTGCAACTCATTTTGCATGCTACTTTCTAGCATACTGCAGCCTACTCCCTATCCACAGCTCACAGGCTGTGAAACGCTTGTCTTGATACCAGGCAGGGCAGTAACTAGAGAACATGGGTTGTGGGGTTAAGGCTGCATGTAGAAAGTAACTCAACCACCTCCCTTCCTGAGATCTCACAGCTTAACCTTCCTATGGGACATAACCAAAGTCCTACAACCACCTCGTTAGTATTTTAGGTTAAAAGGCTCAACAAACTGCTTTCTCAGAGCAAGAAATAGCAGAACTGGGCTTGGCCTGCCACCAGAGCATTGTGCATTTGCTTGTTGTTCTAGAAGTCGTGTTGTGCAGTGCAAACCAGCACCTTGGAGGACGAGCAGCCACCTGCACCGAAAGGTAGCAGCAGGCAAGCAGCCCTTGGCACGTGGAAAGTTACAAGCGGAAATTAGAGCAGCTTATTTCACCCCCACACGCAGCATTTTTTACCATCATTTCAGCTGGGGAAGATTACAATCTTTTCATATTCTCCCCCAACCTCTGCCAACCCCCTTGAGGGACACAGCCCCTGCTGTACTGCCCTCTCTTCCTGAGCGCTGCATGCTTCACCTCCGCTTTCATACCCAGCCAGCTTCCCATGAGGCTCCATTTTCTCCAAATGCTCCCACTCCTGGCCTTTTACAAAGACAATTGTGACCTCTTGTTTGTTTGTACACCAGCTGTTGTTCTTGTACTCACCAAGTAGCAGGCTGCCTTAGACAGGGCTGCTCTCCTTGGCATAGCCCTACCTGTCCTCTCACAAAAAGGGAACAAGAAAGGCATAAGCCGTAAAGAACACACAACTAGGTTTATTTTAATTCAAAGGACGAAGGACAATTAGACGGTTAATGTAGGGAAGGGAATGCCAGAGTAAATCGTAAGTGTAAATGGGCAGAGGCAAACGGTAAGGCTTTGGCAGGGACACCAAGCTCTCATGCACTAAGTGATTTTGAATAGTGCTAGCTCATTGAAATCAGCTTTGCAGCACCTCTGAACCCAAACTGGACTGGGTATGGCACCTGGCTCAGAATCACACCTGTAAACAGACATGAAGGAAATGCTTTGAAGCATCAGTGATCCTGAACAGGTGTTGAAAAGCCCTGGTTCATGTGTCACATACTACTGAGCCCTAGTAAGAAACATGGGAGGCCCTCTCCTCTTCACCCTCCCCCCAGTTATTCTAAGCAAAGCTGAACCACAACAGCTTATCTCAGAGGAGGTGGCTGCTTTTTCTACGTACTTGAAATGTGCAAGTAGTCCCACTCTGCTTACCTTCAAGGATTAGTCTTAAGCAAAAATCTCAGGTATTTTTGTTGAAATTGGTGGCATATGAATCAAAATGGATCAAGAGTAATCCTATGAGTGTTTGCACTGGGGTCTTGTTGAGGTCAGAATCTGTCTGGTCATTGCAAAGATAATGATGGCAAAAGTCAGTTATGGATTTTTACCTGTTGTTGCTAAGCAACATAATTGGAAATTACTTTTCTCCTTGCCAAGAATGTCTCTTCTCAACCTTTTTTTGGCTTTTTGAAGTGCCAGTATTCCTTGATCACTAACCACAATGAGTGTTAGATACGTTTAAGAGAACATTAACACCCACCCCTTTGGGGTCTTGTCAGTAACTATCAACAAACTGGTAGGTACTGGGAAAGATTCCAGTATCTCAAGAGTACTTACATTGCTTAGGCCCTAGCAGTTTTAGGCTGTCATCGCCTGTCCCTCAGTTCTGTGGTGGAGAGCACCACATACCCTTCCTGCATTACACCTTCTGTGCAAGCCTCTGATGATGTGACCTACCTGCTTTTTGTCAGCAGCTGCTCAGAGAAGACTGTTCAATGTGGGCCATTGCTTCCCGAATATGTTAAGTGAGCATCCTGAAGCCAGATGGACTGGCACACCAGTCTGGTTGTTATAGCCAGAATAATTTCTTGGTACCCACGGGCAAGAGTTCTTGGAGGTCCTGGGTTTGTACAGACCTGCAGAGCTCTGCTGTCTTCCCATTCCTGCTCTTCTCGAGTGCTCTGAGCCAGACCAGTGTGCTGGAAAAAGCACCACAGCTGGATTACTGCTGGTTCCCAACTTACAGGTACCTGTGACAATGCAGACCTTCTGCACATGTGGTGTCTGAAAAGCCTCAGGTGCAAAAGTGTTTTGCTTATTGAGCCAAAACCAAGAACACACCCCTTAGTGTTCTCATCAAGAAACACTTTGCTCTTAAATGTTCCTTCTTGGAATAGTTTTAGACTTGAGACCTCAACTAACTTTAAAGGACCGTGGGTTTATAATGCAGTAGCAATCCCGGTTTTCATCACATGGGTCAAGGTATTTTCTGGAACTCCAGGGAAACAGTACCCGTCTATGAGAACAGACAATATACATCAGATTCTGGTTTTTGTTTTTTTTTCCACCTTTCTTTTTCCCTTCAATGGAATAAAGTGTTGTAAATCACTGACGGCCAGGTTTACTCACTTGTTACATTTATAGAACATACAGCAGAACACAAGAACCAATGGAGAGAAGAAGGGAAAAAAAAATCTGCATGCAACCAGAATTTGTCTTTGACAACACAGAAATAACTGGGTTTTCATGGTTAAAACTGTCTTCACTCAAGAGTAACTTCTAAAATCTGCATGTGCAATATTTACTGAAATTTAGACCACAAGCAGGACACTCACAAGGGAGGCCCAGCTCAGGGTCAGCTGTAAGCCTAGAGTCAGACTGTACCAGAAAACACAGGCACTTAGAGCTCAGGGAAGGCAGCCTGGGCAATCAGGAACTGTAACCAAGAAAAATACCTGAAATCCAGAGCCAAAATAGCTTTCTTGAAATCTTGAGGTTGTTTCTCTTGAATTTCTGCTTGTGTTTTTTGTTTGTTTATAGCACTCTGGTTGTATACTGTGGCTGAAGTTCCTGCTCCATCTGGTAGTAGCTATTGTGAATATTTTTAAGTTATACAGCGACATAAGTGAATTACAGGGATGTAGGTCAGTTCAAGGTGTACTCAAGTCCTGTATTCCTTAGAAAACGTTTCTGGGAACATATCATCATGCAAAATGTCTCTCTTCCAGTTTCTGGGAACAAAAGAACAGCAAACTAGTTGGCAAGTTCTGCAGGCTTACCAAAGCATGAGTATTTTCTACCACATGAGGAATGTCTTCATAGACAAAACACTTCTGTCTTAAGGAAACAGTGTAAAATGCGATCCGTGAGGGCAGGTTCCAAAATACTGTACTGCTTTATTTAATAAAAAGCTACGATGAGTCCAGAGGAAAATCCAGAGATGATTTAACTCACTTTTATCAAAATGTCAAGCATTCAGATAGCATTCAACATCAATGTTTTTGCCATTTCAGCTAGCGTTCTCATCTAAGATAATAGTACAAAACTACAGAGCATCTACCAAGTACAATCATCTCACAGATGTAACACACCGATCAATAGCATAACATCTGCAATTGATGTGTTTCAGTATAAAAACCCACATCATTTCAAAAGACATTTGCTTGAAAAAAGTTAAGTACATGCACGAGGAAAGGTGCAATTCTCCTTAGATGCTGTATAGTCGCCATACATTTTTTTCTAATTGCCAAGAAGTATGTACACTGTGTTCCTCAGTCTGCTGAGTGAAACCGCAGCCACGAACACTCACCTATGTTTAAAACAAGTCAAGCTCCAAGAAAAAGATGATTCTGAGGTAAGAACCATATAGGTCACCTTCTTTACAGAAGACAGACTTTCACAACAACCTGCAGAAATTAATGTAACTGTTTCCTTGAAGTTTTCCTTGAAGTTTTTTCAGCAAGTGCTGCTCTACTAAGACCTCTATTCTCCCTGTACAGGAGCTTGTTACAGAGAAAACACAAATGTCTGTGCCATTTGTGAATTAGGTGTAGAAAGCCTAAACCAGAAAGTGATCTTGGAGCTGAAGTTCTGAACTGATATTTTGTTGTTGAGAGGAAATTGTTTTAGTAAGTCCTGTTGACCCCGTTACTGAACATGAAGTGTAAAACAATAGCCTAAAAATAAAACCAGCTTTGATGCTGAGTAAATGAAATAACCAAAGGGAGAAAGGAGCAAGACAAGGATTAAAGCAAAAAGTCATCTTTTCAATCCAGTCTCTGCCACAAACATGGCAATTAAATTAGACAAACGAAATTATATCAGAACCTTTGTACAATTTACCTAAAGGAAGCCTAGAACTATAAAGCCTGCTTATTCTACTCTGGGTATTCCTAGAGACGTGATTAACACTAGGGTCACATCTATGTCCAACAACTGAAAAAAGGTCAATAAAGTCCTCAGGGTGTTTCCATCCCAGCTGTGGTAACATCACCATCAATATCGCTTATGCACATAAGTGTACTTCGTGTTGGCATAAAGCATGCTACTGAAAACCAAAACACCCAAATTATTTTGCAATTTGCAGGCAACGAAGACCAAACCTGCTAGTAGCTTTATTCTTGAGAACATCAGTAGTGCGTATTTGGACTTTTCTCAAGATGCATGCAGAGGTCATCCTGACATACAACCTTTGTTCACTATGCGCAGCATAGTGGTTGTATACTGTGGCATGCTCACCAGAAAACAGGAGGCTCACGTTGCTTTAGATGATGTTTCTCATGACTTACAGGTCTAAATCTTTGCCAACTTAAAGCTAAGGAAAAAAAGAAATGCATCTTTCAGAAGCAAGATCTCCCAAAAGCCTGCAACTTTGCTCAACAGTGAGAAAATAAGCCCCAAAAATGGAAAATGCAAGAGACCCAGGAAGAGCTGACATTTATTCAAATGCTAATACCTAAAGATTTTGGGATACTGAACATTACCTCTCACCTAGAGAGACAGAAACGTATGCCCTTTGCTCCACAGGAGACAGCCACTGCTCACCTCAGTACTTTTTCAGGCTATATGGCAGACCGAGAACCGATTTGGGACCTGTAAAGGGTGGGGAATTCCACACAGCCGAGCTCGTGCGCTTGAAGTAGCGTGGTTTGCTTTTGTAAAAGATGTCCTCCAACTTGGGGCTTACGATTCTCCCAAAGAGCGCATCGACGTTGGGAGGGTTGTAGTACTGCCGGATTACTGCTTGGCTAAGCTGATTCCCTGGAGAAACAAAAGTTATCATTCTTTATTTATTTATTTTTAACTGAAATATGCTGTGCAGGCTGTTTGTATGCAGCGCATCCTGGCTCCCTTCATCTCTAATCACACAAATATTGCAACAGGAGAAACTCTTGTAGTTATATGACATTTTAAAGCTCCCTATTAATGCTTAAAGCTTCGGCATAGATCCCTTCCTTGGTGGGTGAGTATTGCACGTACTGAATTCTGCCCAGGAACTAGAATATGTTTGTGAGAAGCAAGGTTTCTCCGCTTCTCTTCCTACAGGTAAAATTAGTTTCAACACAAACTTTTAGCTCCCCTTGGGTAGGTGGAATATGAAACGATAATGGAAGCAAGTACTTCAGGACCAGGACAACACCCTGCTGCAACCTGGCCTACAACGTCTGGCAATATTTTTATTATTTATTTTTTTTAAGCCAATTGGTGTCGAGCACACTTCGAGGCCTAGTTCACAATTCTTCCATTCCCAATGGCAAAATGACACTTGCAGCAGTTAAGGTGGTTTTAAAAAGTTTTGAAAAATGTTTTTCCCCAGTGTTGTCCCATGAAGCTCCCAGCTGGTAAAAGAGCCCTCGACTCCACACTCCAGCCACGTCACTTTTAACTGTACAAGGACTTAACTGTACAAGGTGCATGTAGGAGAAATCGCGCAAAATCTTACACCACGTCTTATTATGCATCGGAACAAAGCTGCAGGAGGGATAGGCTGGGGGCACGGAGGACATTTTAACCTGCTACACATACCACTGGCCCAGGCAGGGATGGGCTTGCGAGGTTGGCTTTCATCATCAGTAGAGTCATCACTGTTCAGATCCATTCCATAATTATTGGGATTTATCTTAGGGGGCTTTGGGTCTTTCTGGAACTGTGGAGTCATCTGGTATGAATTGCAGACAGGTGAATTCTAGAAGATGAACATATTACCACGTGTTAGATGCAGCAGCGCTGTTATACTTCCAAGTTGTACCATGACACTTACAGATTAGAATACCTCAGTATTCCACCCCTTGCTGTATCACAGTTGCAAAACTTAACATTTGGTGCTTCTCAAGCTTTGGTCAAAGAACTTGACCCAAGTTCTACAGTTTTGACCCAAATACAACTTTGCACTGTCTTCTCCTGTCTGATTAGGCCACTTAATCAGCTATGTATGACACAGACAAACCAGCGGTACACATATCTAATGTAGATTCAGCACTTCCATTCATTATAAGCACGTCTTAAATAGATCTGTTACATCCTCAAAGCTGGTGCTGAGTAATGCCCTTTAAATATTTTGCAACCAAACTCCTAGGGTTGTTTAATAATTTTAAACTGAATATTACCTTGCACAGAAAATGCACATAGAACAAACTGCACTGTAATTTTGATGGGAACACTAAGACCGAGTCAAATGCAAGTCATGAGGGGAAAAAAAACACAAGAAAAAACCCTTAAAACTACAAACTTCACCAACCATGAAGTATAAGTCAGTCCTTGACTAGAGGGACAAGTGTCTCTGAAGAGCTGAGAACAGTTTTGCTTTTTTCATGGCTTTGTACACATTAAAGTTAACTCACAGTTTGCTGTTTTTGCATTTAAAGATTGAAATACATAGCTTTACAGGGAGATAAAGATCCATATATTTGCCTTTGATATTCAAGGAGTACATTCACCTCCAGCATCATCTCACATTCCATCAGCTGTGCAGCACAACTGCAATCCTGTTTATTCCACAGACTCTGCTGCCACCCCGTGGCTGTTTCCAACTTTGAGTTTCAGTATCACTATTTCAGTGTACCTGCTGCCGGCAAGGTTCGCTCACTATTTAAACAGGTGGAGCTCAGAGGGGGCAAGGCAACTTTAACCACTGCCTTATCCTAACACCTAGAAAACGCTGACAAATACTTGCTGCTTCCTTTCCCTTCTTTTCACTCCCCAGAAGTCGTTTAAGTACTCCAGGCCACCAAGAGCCAACCTCAGATACCCAAGGAAAAAAAATTACAGAATCCCTTCTTTACTGAAAGGGAATAAAAAAGCAAACGGTAATACTGCCCACAGTTATTACAGCATGCCAGTGCTGGAATCAAAGTTCTCCGATGTAATCTCTTGAAGAAATTTCACCAGAGGGAGCAGAGTTACCTCTTTTTTTTCTGGGTGCTGTGTTTGGGCTACATCTTTAGCCTTTTGTTCCTCTGGTAGTTTCTTCTGTTCTTGCTCCTGCCTCTTCATCTCTGCTAGCAACCGCTCCTCCTGCTGGCAAGCCGATGTCACAAGTGAATTAAGTTTACCTTATGAACTAAACTATGCTGTTAATCCAGGGATTCACATTTTTTATACACAAAAGAAATCTAAACATCTAATTACAAGTCTTTGTTACTAGTGGTGCTTTCGTTAAGGAGAACTCTGAACTGTCTGAACTCAGTGCAGGCACTAAACAATTACGATGCAATGCTTTGAGCTTTCCTCACAAAGTGGCACAAACTGACCTTCCTATTTAAGAACATGATAACGTGATGACCTCCTGCTTTGAAAAACTTGCTACTGGCTTCTTCAGGACACAAACATCAGGTATCAGCTGACCTCTGAGATGGACAAGTCTGTGCTACTGATCTCAGCCTCTCTTCAGACTAATAAACATACAAATACAGGAAGTATTTGTAAAGCCCAAGTCATCCTATTCTACAGCAACCATCCAGAACAAGCCAAAAGAACCTGCCCCTAGGCATGCTTACTCGTTCCTTCTGGATGTAAATAAACCAAGAGACTGCTAAGTCAAATGGTACACATCTAAAGTCGATAAATCCCACCCAGTCTTAGCAGCAGGACAAGCTGTACACGGGTCTGCCACCAGCTGCCTGTCATCTTCATAGCGCTAACTGACAGGGTGAGGCGGCTTCCAGGGCACGCGGGGATCCCCAGCAACAGATTCAGTTCCCTGAAAGTAGTCGGGCACCTGCTGTCAGTGTGCTAACCACAGCTCTGTCAAGTAAAGACCTAGTGGACGAGATCCCCTGGAACACTGTCCTTAGGGACAAAGGAGCTGAACAGAGCTGGCAACTTTAAGGGTGTTTTCCTTAAAGCACAAGAACTCTCCATCCCCCTGTATAAGAAAGCGGGCAGGGAGGGCAGAAAACCGGGATGGCTGAGCAAGTACCTGCAGGTCAAACTGAGGCAGAAGAAGGAGATGCACAAGCAGCGGAAGCAGGGACATGTGGCCCGGGGAAGAGTCACAAGAAAGATTTCTGTAGGTACACTGGCCAGAAGACAAAGGCCAAGAAGAGTGCCCCCCCCCCCCCGATAAATGAGAAGGGAGAACTGGTAACAGACATGGAGAAGGCTGAGGGACTCAACTTCTTTGCCTCAGCCTTCACTGCCAGTCAGGCTTCCCACATCTCTCATTTCCCTAAACCCATAGATGAGGGCTGGGGGAGCAAAGTCCCTCCCACTGTAAGCAAAGAGCAGGTTGGAGACCACCTGATGAAAATGAACAGGTACAAGCCTGTGGGGCCCAATGCCATGCGTCCTAGGGTCATGAAAGAATTGGCTAATGCAGTTGCCAAGCCTCTCTCCATCATATTCGAGAAGTCCTGGCAGTCAGGTGAAGTCCCTGGTGCCTGGAAAATGGGAAACATCACTCCCATTTTTAAAAAGGGTAGAAAGGAGGACCTGGTGAACTACAAACCAGTGAGCCTCACCCCTGTGCCTGAGGAGATCATGGAACAGATGCTCCTGGAGGCAATGGTAAGGCACATGCAAGACAAGGAGGTGATCCGAGACAGCCAGCACGGCTTCACCAAGGGCAAATCGTGCCTGACCGATCTGGTGGCCTTCTACAATGGAGTGACTGCACCAGTGGATAGGGACAGACCACCTGACGTCATCTACCTGGACTCCTGCAAGGCCTTTGACACAATCCCACGTGACTTCCTGGTCTCCGGATTGGAGAGAGATGGATTTGAAGGGCAGACTGTTCAGTGGATAAGGAATTGACTGGATGGCTGCACCCAGAGTGGTGGTCAATTGCTCCATGTCCAGGTGGAGGCCGACGACAAGTGGTGTCCCTCAGGGGCCTGTTTTGGGACCATTGCTGTTTGATCTTTATCAGTGACACAGACAATGGGATTGAGTGCACCCTCAGCAAGTTTGCAGACACCAAGCTGAGTGGTGCAGTCAGCACACCAGAAGGAACGGATGCCATCCAAAGGGACCTGGATGAGCCTGAGAAGAGGGCCCCTGTGAGCCTAACGAGGTTCAACAAGTCCAAGTGCAAGGTGCTGCACCTGGGTCGGGGCAATCCCAGACATGAGCACAGGCTGGGAGAAGAACTCACTGAGAGCAGCCCTGCGGAGAAGGACCTGGGGGTTTTGGTGGATAAAAAGCTCGGCAGGACCCAGCAGTGCGTGCCTGCAGCCCAGGTGGCCACCTGCATCCTGGGCTGCATCACCAGAGGGGTGGCAGCAGGGCAGGGGGGGGATTGTGCCCCTCTGCTCTGCCCTCCTGAGGCCCCACCTGGAGCCCTGCGTCCTGGTCTGGGGCCCCAGCTCAAGAAGGATGTGGAGCTGTTAGAGTGAGCCTAGAGGAGCCACAAAGATGCTCCGAGGGCTGGAGCACCTCTCCTATGGAGAAAGGCTGAGAAAGATGGGAATGTTCAGCCTGAAGAAGAGGAGGCTCCAGGGAGACCTCATTGCAGCTTTTCAATACTTAAAGGGGGCTTATACAAATGGAGAGCAACATTTTGCTCAGTCAGATAATGACAGGACAAGGGGGAATGGTTTTAAACTAAAAAGGGAGATTTAGATTAGAGGTTAGGAGGAAATTGTTCAGAGTGTGGTGAGGCACTGGCACAGGTTGCCCAGAGAAGCTGTGGATGCCCCATCCCTGTCTGGTTAAACTATGCCAGAATGACCAGTGCAGAAAATAACCTTATAAAGTCTACAGTCTGTACTTGTGTTTCTGCCAAAAGTGGTATAAATATAAAATTGGGATGTCGCTTCTGAAAAATCTGGAATTATTTTTTGATATAAGAGAAGTACAGATACACCCAGGCACGAAAAGAGAAAAGCCGAAGCCTTCAATTCAACAGGTGCATTATCTGTCTTTTCTTCTTGCTCTGCTGCCATCTAAAGACAGCGAGCACAGCTGCTGTCCATTCCAAAACGAATAGAGGACACACTCGACAGAAGTGCTTTAGCTGGCTCTAGTTCAGAAGTGCAATAGCTTACTCATCAGGGTTCTTAACAGCTTCAGAGCTCAGCTGCTTCAAACAAGGGGCCACTGAAGTCAGAGGCATGTCTACTTACTTTCTTCTTCTCCATCTCCCTCTGGAGCTGTTCTTTAGCAGCCAGTACTTCCTTCTGGAGGCGAGCTGCCTTCTCTTGCTGTTCACGTTGCCTAAGAACCAAAGCAACGGACCGTTACACTCAAAATTGTACAGGGGTACCCTGCCATCTACAGAGCCTGCTGCAAACCCCAGCTTTTCAAGGCGCTCCCCATCATACTTCCTACACTGAGCTCAGAACTACTTCTTGGCAGCTCAGTACCCCCAACAGTCCAGAAATACCCAGCACAAAATAGCTCTTCAGTGCTCGGACCTTTCACTAGTGCCCTCTGTTCCTGCTTCTTTTCAAAGTCCCAGCACAGAATTTAATTCATAAGTGGATGTTATCTTACTTTTCTGCTTGGATCCTCTCCTGTTCCTTCCTCTTCTCCAGCTCTCTCTCAGCAGCCAGCTGTTTCTCTCTCTCCTGTTCTGCCTGCCTCTGCTCAGCAATCTTCCTGGCACGTTCCTGCTCCTCTTCCTTCTTCTTCTGCATTAGCTCTTTGTGCCGACGTTCCTCCTCCTCCTGGTAAGCAGAAGGGAACTATTAACACCCCACTGTACAGGAACAGGCTCCAGAACAAAGAATCAGGATCACCTTATCTCACCAGTAGCCACCACCATGCTCTTGATCTTTGAAAGACAGGGTTAACTGAGAAATTTAACACTCGCTGATTCATAACTTAAGGCCTTCAGTAAGAATCTGTACGGAACTGTGGAAGAAATGCAGGTCACAAACACCACTAACAGCTCACAGAATATTGCAAGAGGAAGCACAACACTGCAGACAGCTTTGAGGACAAAGAGTTTCTCTGCTACCCTAATTTTTACTCATTTGGGTCGTTAGTACTCCTGGCTGGATTCCTTGCTCACAAAGACCGCGGCCATTCTAACTGCACGCAGGACAATAGGATGGGCTCCAGCACAAACCTGCAGAAGTGCTTTTTGTTTTCTGGCCTCTTCATCCTGCCTGCGCCGGGCCTCTGCTTCTTCCATTTTCTTGGCAGCTGCTTTCTTTTTGATCTTCTCTTCTGCCAGCCTTTCTTCCCGCACCTAAAACACACACAGCTAGCTGAATACTTAAGTTTCAGAAGGGACAGTGCTCTGTGAATGTGAATTACTGTGGCAGTAAGTCTTAAAGATGCAGAGCTCCCACCCTCTTATGAGGTAAAGACTTTTTTTTTTGCCACCAGGAGTCAATGGGACCTGTGCTTTATTTTAAAAAGGGAACATTTAGGGAAAATTACACTCTTTTGCATCTTCACAGGAATAGATATTACTATTCTGGTACTTATACATCTAATATCACAAGTCACAAGAATGTATTGTAAGAAGCACAGAGTAAATAAAGCAGATGGAAATACTGAAAGCAAAACAAATGATTGCTGCAGTCATATATGCAAATTGTCTGAAAATCTCAGACACAAGATATGCTCTGGAGGAAGTATGCTTATTTTCACATCTTCATCCATTAGTCAGCTGAGAGAACGACTTTTTAAGTAGATAAAGCCAGACTAATGGTTTTATCTACTTGAAGTTGTTTCCCTACATGACTAGTAAAGCCCTAGTAAAGCCCACTTAAATTCATAACTCTAGAAAATAAAGGTTTTCACCTGCCATTTGCTGTAACCAAGAGAAAGCTCAGAATCATTAAGCGCTATGTTTCTGGAAGTGTCTGCATTCAAACGTTCTCCAGTTCATTCTCTGAATTTCAGCAGCCTCAATTCCTCTTTCTGGAAGGCACACCAACATAGCATCATAGTGTAAGTAGGACGGTCCTTACCTTCTCAGTCTTCTCATCAAGTAGAGCTAGCTTCTGCTCAATGCGCCTTTTCCTCTCTTCCTCCATTTGCTCTGCCCGTTCCCGAGCTTGCAGCACTTTACGGAGGCGCTCTTCACGCTTCCTGTAGGACACAGCCCAATGTTATCGGTGTAGGCTAGCTGGATGAGTTCCTTCCGTAAACTTTATAACTCAAATATAAGGCAACAGAGACAGTCCTTGGGCAGCACAATATTCAATGTACCGGTGCCCTGGTTTCAGCTAGGATAGAGTTAATTTTCCTCCTAGTAGCTGGTAGGGTGCTATGTTTTGGATTTAGGATGAGAAGAGTGTTGATGACACACTGATGTTTTAATTGCTGCAGAGCAGTGCTTACACCAAGCCAAGGACTTTTCAGCTTCTCGCTCTGTCCTGCCAGCGAGCAGGCTGGGGGTGCAGCAGGAGCTGGGAGGGGACAGACCCAGGGCAGCTGACCCAAACTGGCCAAAGGGGTATTCCATACCATCTGACGTCATGCTAAACAATATATAGGGGTGGCTGGCCGGGGTGGTGGGGGCAGCTGCTCGGGGATAGGCTGGGAATCGGTCAGCGGGTGGTGAGCAATTGCATTGTGCATCACTTGTTTGTACACATTATTAGTAGTAGCACTATTATCATCGTTATGTGGTGCTTAGCTGCCGGCCGGGTTAAAGCACAACAACCGGGTAAGCTGTTTAAACATTGCACTATCTTTAAGCTCCATCTGAAACAGAGGACTTGAGGCAGAAAGCTGAAAAAGCAGTCAACTACAAAAGTTAACTTTTTAGTAGCATCTTAAACACTACGCAAACAAATACTGTCTTTACAGCGCAAGCAGACAAGAATTTTTGCTGCACATCTGGAATTTGCAAGACTAATAGCCTAGATACAGGCCCCTGCAGGACCAGAGGGAACAGTCCAGACAAGGTAGAAAGCTTATACTCACAGCTTTGCCTCCTCTAGTCGCCGTTTCCTTTCTTCCTCCACTTTTTGTTTTCTCAGCTGTTCAGCCTCTTGCTTTTTCCTCAGAATCTCTAGCTTCTGTCTCTCCTTTTCCTGAGATGGATTGAAACATGATTATACTCAGCTGACAGGGCTTCCTTCTACCTCAGCCTGCTCAGATTAATTAAGGACCCAGAGATAACACCAAGGAACTGCAGCTGCAGCCACAACCAAGGGATGGTAAGAAGCCTGAAACAGAGCTCAGGTAGCCTACGATGTGGTCATGGATGTCTGGGAACCGACGTGATGGACAACAAGGCAGTGGTATTAATCCTCGAAAGCAAGAGAAGAAGCTGAGTTGTTAGAACAGAAGCATCAGCTCCTAAAGTTCAGGCAGCTTCCACAGATTGCGGACAGAAAACACCGTGATTTATGTTGGTAAAAAGAACCAAAAAAGCAGTGCTAATGCTTGGCAATAACACTAACATCCTGCAGAGAGCGAAGAGGACAGATGGTGCTCTAGGAAACACATTGCTTACTTCAGTTCAGAGCTCTCACTGTCGTCTTTGCTTCCCACAAAGATTTATCTCGTGGTAAACCACCACCATTTAGACGGAGTGCTTGCAGCTTGTTTCAAGCACACAGTTGGCCCTATATATCATCCACACAGAAATGCAGGGCATTTTTCCCATTTCCCCAAACAATCCAGCTAACTCAGCCGAAGCCTGCTGTCAATTAGAAGAGCAAGATCCAACCATCACTACAGTCATGGCAAACACATTAAGATAAACTAATTTAATGCCAGACTGCACACTGCAAATGCCTCGTTATGACAACTCTAGTCTCAGTGCAAGCAAAGCCATTGATAAGCAGGGGGAAATACTCAACAGACTAATTACCTTATGCTAAGCTTCATGTAAATGATTGCTAATTAATATCCAAACTAACTTAGAGCTATCAATTACATCTTTCTGCTCTGGTTTTTCTTAGTTATGTCAGCCCCCAAATGGAAAAAGTCCTAAGGGGGAAGTGACCCACAGTGGAACGAAACCTAAGATACAACTTCGGATGCAATCACAGCATAGGACCCACAAAGCAGAAGAGAATTCTCTTATCACATCAGCTCCTTTGCCAATACAGACACTAACGTCAGCAAGCAGGAACACCGCTGAGATTAGAGGTTGAATACTCCACTACCTCTTAATGATAGGCTTCTCTTAGCTGCTGGAGTACAGCAAGACTCTGAGCAGTGCAACCACAACAGCTTTAAGCGATACAAGGAAATTCAGATATTAGATTCCCAAGATACAAGCTAGACGCAGGAAAAAGTTTCAGCAGTGCACCCTCCTCTCCCTTCCCAGCTTCCCTGAAAGTGAAAACAAGCCCTAGATCTACCTTATTTTGCAGGCAAGTTATTAGCTATGAAAAGTACGAGCAATCTATGCTCGGCACGCTAGTTTCTAGTGCATCCCTAGGTACATCAGTGAAGCTACACCCCTGTCCCAGCATTACACTGTCAGAGCTGTATTCTGGAACAAAAACTACAGCGCACTGATTGAAACCTGCTTTTCACAAGCACTGACTTCTCTTCCAAGTCAAATAGCAAATCTAAATGCAGAGCTGGTACAGGAAAGGGGTACCCACCTGGTGCAGGCATATTCCTACTGTAAGTCCAGCCCATGCAATTAAATGGACATTACTTATGACAAAATTGTTCTGTGCAATCAGAACACAGAGAAAAACAACTCCACTTGCAAATATAGAACCGCATACACCCCAAAAACCACTCTGCTTGGGTTCTTGAGATGCTGTAAACTTCAGTGTAGTAACACCTAGGTAGAGGCATCTGCCTGCAGACACAAAGGCATGCCATCCATCTTCACTAAGAGCTGGCTGCAACAATTACATTCCCTTGATAATGGTGCCTATTAGATTTGGGTACTCAAATGCCTGTCTCACTGACACAGCGGTCTCCTATTAGACAAGCTCATGTTTCTTTCTGTAAGAACCTCCAAAAGTCTGATAAACCTCAGAATCCTAGAACATCCTGAGTTGGAAGGGACCTACCAGGATCATCGAGTCCAACTCCCGGGTCCCCAAAGGACCACCCAAAAATAAAAATAAATAAATAAATAAATAAATCAGACTATCTGAGAGCGCTGTCCAAAAGCTTCTTGAACTCCAAGAGCTCCGTACCATGACCACTGCCCTGGGGAGCCTGTCCCAGTGCCCAACCACCTTCTGGGTGAAGAATCTTTTCCTGATATCCAGCCTGAATTGCCCCTGTCGCAGCTCCATGCTGTTTCGCAGAGCTCAGTGCGACAACCCCTTCTCTTGACCAGCAAGCAATGCCCTTCTTGATGCACCCCAGGATACAGTTAGCCCTTTTGGCTGCCAGGGCACACTGCTGGCTCACGTTCAGTTTGCTGTCAACCAAAGTCCTAGATCCCTTTCTGCAGGGCTGCTGTGCAGCATCTCATCCCCCAGTCTGTACAGATAGCCAGGGTTGCCCCTTCCCAGGTGCAGAACCAGGCACTTGTTCTTGTTAAACTTCATATCGTTGGGGGATTGCCCAGCTCTCCAATTTGTCCAGATCCAGATCATTTGTCCAGAGGTAAGGTCTCTCCACCCTCAACAGGGTCAACAGCTCCACCCAATTTGGTATTGTCCGTGAACTTGCTCAAAAAACTTTAAAGCCCTTCATCCAAATCATTTATGAAAACATTGAAGAGGACTGGTCCCTAAAATGGAGCTCTGGGGAACTCCACTAGCGACAGGTTGCCAGCCTGATGTAACCCCATTTACAAGAACCCTCTGGGCCTGACCCATCAGCCAATTGTTCACCCATCTTATGTTCACCCATCTTATTATGCTTTTATCTAATTGCATTCTGGTCCTTTTGTCCAGAAGGATACTGTGAGAGACAGTATAAAAAGCCTTACTGAAATCCAGAAAGACTGCATCAGCTGGCTTCCTTTGGTCAACCTAGATGGGTGATCTTGTCATAAAAGGAAATTAAGTTTGTTAAACACGATCTTCCCCTTGTGAAGCTATGTTGGCTGTGTGGTCCTTCAGGTGCTTTTCAATAACTCCCAGAATAATCTTCTCCATAATTTTACCAGGAACTGAAGTGAGACTGACAGAACATCGGGAGTGTAGATTTAAGAGGCATTTGCTAAGTTCTCACTCATTAAGAAAGTCCTAGAAAGGAGACTTTTGACATGCAGACTTGAGCTATACACACCCAAACTGCAGTATTCAAAATCCTCTTCGTTTTCATTTCCCAGTTATTTCCAGTTTTCCTTCCCCTGTTAGTTGCTAATACCACAGGGGAATGCTACAGAAATAAAGCTTAGAGTCTGAATCAGAAATCTTTAGGAAGTTGACTAGTAACAAGTTTACTTAATTTATGTAAATGTAAACAGAGAGCATGAAGTTGCTCCTTAGTTTAATATGGGTGGGAAAGGCTATTTTGCATCTGTGCTTTACCTTAGACACTCTTTAGACCAGCATCTACCAGCTTACAACAGTCTTTACCTACCTTGGGATCAGTTTGGAGAGGAACGTTGTGCCTGATGAAAGACTTTATTACTCCATTTCTCCCCACAGAACTTGGGGTCATTAGGAGCTGGTTCTTCTGCACAGTGTGCAAAAATGTTTTGAAAGGACGTACAACCTAAGAGAAGAACGCCAAAAAATGATGCTCAGGTGTCAGTAGGAAACAGTTCTTGGGGAAGTACAGCAGGGTTGTAAGGATCTTACTTTGCTGGCTGGACAGGTAGGGGATGGGGTCTTTCTTCTGGGAGGAGAAAGCCCCCCATCTTCTGCTTGCTGATTGTCATAGCGTTGATCCACAGCTCTTTTGTAACTTGGTTTTCTCCTGCAAGGAAAATATAATCTATGATACACCGCAAATTCTCCCGATCGTCTCAAGTTCAGGTTTTAAATAAAGATCATAAAACTACCGTATCTTTAAAGATACTTCATTGTGTATACTCAAGTAGTTATCTAACAAAATTTCCAACGTGACAGAAGATACGAATTAAATCATCTTTTCACAGAGGCAGAGAAAACTTCTTGCAACTTATTGCAAGAGTTCCACAGTCACAAATCACTGAAGCCCTTTAACGGTGTTTCAGTGTTGAACTTGTTTTGAACAGGGGACTGGATTACAGACCTCCACAGGTACCTTCCAACCTGAACAATTCTGTGAGTATACCTGGCACTTTGGGGTGGTTCCAGGGTCTCCCCGTTCTTATTTATGTTGCTTTCTGAAAGAAAACGGTTCAACAGTTAGTTCTAGTCCCCCCAAAAATCCCTTCCAACATTGCTTTGAAAGCAAACAACAGATTTAGAAGCTAGCGAAATAGGAAAAAAAAAAAAAAAGGCTGCCATGCAATATGCACAGCAGGATCTTGTCGCTTGCTTTCAGAAGTAACCATACAGTATCATACAAACCTAGATATACAAAATAAAGCAAAGCTGCCTGGAGTTACGCACAGAATACAATTTGTAGCAATACACTATTGAGTTTTGCACAGATACAGTGCAACAGCTTGCTTCAGAAACAGGACGCAGCTAGGTCCCCCATAACCTGAGAACATGCAACCCTCCGTCTTCATGACATCACAGCCTGTTTCCATACATTTCCCAGGGTGGAAAATGACAAGTCCAGCACAGGTTCCTAGCTGCTTATCTCTTCAAACAAAACGTGTTTCAAATATTAGATTACTCTTTCAAATTGGGCTTTCAAATTGACTAGCAAGCCTTTCAAACTTCCAGTCTCCCAAAGTCAAGACTATTTAAAATTCTGCCACAAAATCCTCTGGCAGTTACCGTTGTTGTTCATCTCCTGCGGCTGTTCCTTTCCATTGACAGTCCGAGAGCGAAGTGACATTCGGGGACCTTCGAAATCCTGTAGGAAAAACAAATGGGTTTCAACACAACTCTTGCACAGAAACAGGCAATTACTGCTTCAAGTCGTGACGTCAGGCTGGCACAGACACTGTAATATTACCAGAGGATACAGAGATACCAGAAAGCATTAGTACCAGCACCCAGAGTGAAGTCTTGATCTCCAGCTGTGAAAAATATCTCGGGACACCATCTTAGCAAATTCCTTGATGTCACGTCATCAGCAGAAGCACAGACGTTAACACAGAGCATGAGTATCTGCAATGAGGGATTGACTGCTTAAACTGAATGGATGAACCCAGACTACTGAGGACAAAAACATTCCTAGATGGAAACCTGTTTACGTTCGCTGGTCTTCTGGCAAAGAACCAGGCAACGCCCATTTTACTTAGCAATGATGAACAAACAAGACAGCAACGACAAACGGCTCATTTCCTTGATTTATCTATTTCTATTATTAATGAGATATGCGCTGCTGCTTGCCGCCTTTGCACTTACACAAAAACAAAGTTACTTCTGTTGTGGTAACGGTGTAATATGCCGGTGAGAGCAGACAACACCCTTTGAAATCTGCACTCTGCTTGCAATGCAAGCATTAATTCCATCCCCCAAACCCGCCTTGGCCAGCAGGTAGGCTGGCAGCCATAAAAGATTTGGGTGCACAAGGAAAAAAGAAGGATGGAAACTTCATCCTCTGCATTTTTTATTCTTTTTTTAGCATCACATCCTAAGGCTAGGTATAGGAAGCATCTTGCTGGCCAACAGAATCACGTGGATCTGGTTAATTTGATGTCAGGCCTGAGAAAAACCTGACCTTTAAGTAACAGCATGCATAAAGGTATGATCTTTGTCTATAGGAACGTATAAAGACAATTTTGTTTTTGGAAAGGTTGCTGAGTAGCCACATTTTCCCGCTGTTCATAGCTGACAAAGGAAGCCTCCAGAAGGAACCAAACCACAGCTGGTTTGCTCTGAAAACTGCCAATAGACAGATAGCTTATTTCACCATGTTACTTTAACCTGAGAATGGAAGGGGTTACAAAATCCCGCTCCTGACAGCAGTGGCATAGAAATAAAACATGAGGATCGAGGACAGACCGACTGCACTATGTGAACTAGATTGTACTTAAAAGTTATCAAGGTACAGAAACAAAAGACAAAGATCCTCTTCTCGCAGATCTGCAAAACTGTCGCTTCATTTTTTTCCTCTCCACGTTTTCACTTTAAGCTTTTCCACACCTGAAATTCAGGCTCGTAAAATCTGCAAGCACTAGAAGAACTGAATTTATTTGAACTTGTGCAGATCTGCTGAGAAGCACGGCAATACAAGCACATATAAGCCTGTCCTTGCTTACAGAAGTTCGAAGACCACAGAGCTCAACTTCATTAATTCAGTCTTTTCTTACTGAAAATTATTCTCAGCAGTACACTGACAGAATCCTGGGATTTCTTCCTCATGAAGGCAATGACAATTCTGGAGGGATATGTTTTGACCTGAATGAGATTTACAGATTTCTGTGGTTGTCAAAGACAAGCTGACAACCTTTCAGCAATCTGCAGGACTCGTGAAAAGGTCAAAGGAGCTTTAAAAACACAGAAACCTTAGAGAAACAGCAACAGCGTACCAACTCTGCCCAACTAAAAAAAACAATCTCCTTATAATTTAATATTTAACTGTCTAGGTATGAATTCAGGACTGAATTTTCATACAATATATCTCCAGCTAAACAGCCAACAGAAAGCAGGCCTCTACTTAGAACGCCAGCAATACCAAGGACTGAATTCAGTGCTTGTATGCAATCATTTACATCACTAAAATGCACATATTTAAATATATTTATAGAAGATAACGATGTTATTTTTGAAACTAGCCTTGGCTTTGAAACATCAGAGATTGTAACACCATACAGGATGCTTACCTTTGCTTGCATCCAAAACAAACCTCATGTCAGGTGTGCTCATCTTCTGAAGTAAAACTTGACTGGCTTTTATTTTGATAATTTTGAACACTGTGATTAAAACAGACTTGCCAGCATCAGATTTCTCTCTAGTCTGTTCATCAGAACCAGGTGTGCTATGGATAGGCTCATGCCTGTATCTGAGCTCAGTGCCCTGCACTTGCTTTATTCAGGTGCTGTGCATGAGATTGGCTGAGTCTGGCTGCCTGTGGTCAGAGCTCCCCAGTCCCACAGTGATGAATTAGAGATGTACTCATCACATTCTGGTCACAAACCAGTGCAAACGGGAATGCTTTTAACCTCTGCACAAAACTTACCAACTTTGTGGGGGTACAAGGTCCAGGAGGAGGTCTAGAAAAAAAAGAAAAGGTGGCTATGGTTAATAACACTGAGGAAACTGGGAAGAGACGTGGTATCCACAAGCCATGCATTTTATATTAAGAATTACCACTGGGGAGAAAACAAGAACAAACAAAAAACCCTCCCCAAGCATGATATTGATGGTTAAAAAAATAATCTTGAAGTACTCACCCGGTTTTGACAATTGTTTCTTCATCCTCTGGTACCTCTTCAGAGCTGGAGCCTGGAGAAAAGAAAAAAGGGTGCCAAAGTTATAACGTACAGGCCAAGACACTCTGCAAGGTCCACTCAGGACTGCTGTCTGCTCTGCCTCCTGAGTTATTGCCTGCAATTCAAATGCACGCTGCTTCAAGCAAGGGCACTTAATACACCAAACACTAGAAAAAAAATGTTGTCTGCAATTTTAATATATTTTCAATTACAGGTGAGTTCAAAGCGATATTCAGAGAGCTGATGTTAGGAGTGGCCGGGTTTGGGCTCCGACTCATTTTGCATGGCCATGTCCAGATATTAGCAGCAGTAAAACCAGCATTATTTGCAGAGCGCTGCTCCCTGCTAAGCACTCCAGCTGGCGCAGCGGTAGCTAGCTTTCCAGTACCAACACAGGCTGGGAAATGCTGTTAATAATTAAGGCAGAGCCCCAGACTGAGAGGAGTAAACACAGCCAGACATCACACAGAAAGGGAAAGTCAGGAGTCTGCTCCGCAACATCCTTCACTGCTGGTATTGAAGGAAACGCAAGCCCACGGGCTGTTCACATAGCCAGTGCAAGATCTCATGCATCAGAGATGCAGCGGGCATCGTGTGGTTGATTAACACCTGTGCAATTAGCCATCTGCTTTGGGCTTTCAGACATTATTAACAAGCTCGCCTGGAGCTGTCTGAAGCACCTCATTTCCTCTCCTTACACCCCAAAAGTTTGACTGAGCAAGAGATCAGTTATGTCAAGCAGTGCTGAGGGAAGACATAAAGCCTTCCTTAAGCCTCCCAGACAATCCAGACCTGGACAACACAGACCGATCATTTAAACTGGGCAGAAAGTGTTAACTGGGTGTCTCTTCAAAGTTACCAGTGGGAACAGTTCCCTACAGCTTCATTTTTACAGAGGGAGCCCTCGACACAGCTAGAAACTTGGACAGAACTCCGCACTGCCTGGTTACCGGTACAGGAAATCCTACAGGAACTGCAGTGCTCTGGTTCTGGAAAAACGTTTTAACGAGAGCAGTTAAGCTGAAGTGGAGAAAAACACCTTGTCCAGATATATCCTTCCCCAGCCAAAACCGCATAATTCACAAAGTCTGTTTTAGACAATACAAATACCACACAGCTGTAACGCTGCCGATTAACACATTACAGTAGCATTATTTCAGCTGTCCTAGTTCTCCCATCAAATAGACAAGTACGTTTTGCAGAAGAGCCAACTTTGCCTCCATTTCTAACACCCTGAACTTCAGGGGAAAGTTCTCTCGTCTCACTTGCATTTCAGGAGCCATTTACTAGCCCACCAGTTACTAGCCACTTCACTGAGCTTGCAAAAAGGAGAGGTTATATCCAGCACTTCTCCTGCAGCAAAGTCAGTGCTTGCATTCCAGCAGCACAGAGCAACGCTTAAACCACCGAGTTCTCCCTCACAGAAACCTGCCTCTATACAGACTAAGCGTGAAAAACCATTTTAAGAAATTTGAGCAGCTCAGACTCAAAATTTCTTTCTCAAAAGAGAGACTCCGGAAGAAGCAGATTATTTGTAAAAAGCAGTGAATGCACACGCGATAACTACCCTGTTTCCCAGAAAACAGGCACGACATGGCCCATGCTGCTCTTAAAGAGCTACAAAAAGCAACAAACCCCGTTTGTCAGCTTTCTCCTCAACTTTGTCAGCTATCACCACAGGAACTCGGATGTTAAGGCTGTTCTCTCACACGATTAAAAAGGCTGAACTTGCAAGCCACAAACTTGATTCTCAGTTCTTTAAGCTCACCCCCATGTAGGTATGTAACTTTCCCAGCTGCAGAACCCGACCACACGGGGTGGTTGCTGTAAAAGCAGCCCCATTCGGCTGCATGCCATGACCAGGATGTGAATATACAAGAACTGTTACCAGAAAACTGCTGCTTCCTGAAGTAGGAGCAAGCCTCAACCATGGGGCAATGTTCTGCAGTGCCTGGCAGTTCCCCTGGTCCTGGCAAGGCTCCTGGGACTTCCCCTGCAGCTTTTGGGGCTGTGTCTGGAGGGACAATACATTGTGTTTTATCTACTGGCTACTGTGTGGATTCTCCTAACCACAAGCCCTGGAGCTATGGTCCCGCACAATGGGAAAGCAGTACCTCAACAAAATGAGCGGAAACAGCACAAAACAAACTTATCTGGTGACATTCAAACTTACCGTTCATGCCATTGGAGGACACGGACAAGTTCTGAGGTGCCCTGCTCTTGACCACTGTCCTGGCAATGGATTTTCGAATCAGACTTTCCCTCTTCCGGGCTCGTGAGTATTTCTCTGCCAGCGAGGTTCTGGAAATTGTGGAAGTTTTACCCAGCAGGCTTCTGCGCACAGAGCGCCGGCTCTGCCGAGAGCCCGTAGGAGTCCCTGGGCTGTCCCTCACACGCTGGGAAGGTTCTTTGTCAGCCCCTTCGTTATGCTCCTGCACGTGAGCAGAGACATCCATCTCCTCCAGCCTGGGCTCTTCACTTAAAATGATCGTAGTATCAGCTGCTTTTGCTGTCTCCCCCTTAGACACAGTCTCGCTTTCTCCTGCATCTTTTGCCTCAGGGGTGGGAGGGACCAGCAGCTCAGGTGCTGCTGGCACAGGCTGTGGTTGGGGAACACTGCTCTCCTCCGGATGATCAGCATCGGAGCTCAACAGGATGCTTGCAGAGGGCTTCTCTGCTGGTTTAGAGGCGCTCTTCTGGATGTGTAGCTCAGCGCTGTTACGATCGCTGTGGCCAATTTCTACTAAGGGAATCATCCCTTCGCCCAGACGGTCAGGAAGTAACTCTGAGTACTTAGCGGGTGCTGCAGCCTTGGAACTCATCAGCTGCTGGGAGACGGTTTGAGCTGAAAAGAAGCTTGAGGCTTCTTTGAGCTCAGTGCTGAGCAGTTCCAGGTTTTCTTTATTTTGGAGTCGCTGGGAAGATCGCTTGGAGGGTACCAGTTTGAGACTGCTAGTCCTCCTTCTCGATAATCTAACAACAGAAACAGCGCGTTAGAGCGGGACTGGAGCAGACCAGAACTACCAAAACAGTCCCTTTGCAGGTCAGAGCGTGCTGTTCCCAGACTGAAACAGCAATAAGAACGGATTGTTTGCCTGTGTCTCTATTTGTAAGGTTGCTGTGTTAGAGTTAGGTCAAATTGTGCTGGAGGCTGAGTGTGTCTGAAAGCCCTTCTGTGAGAAACTAAGTTGTCATTCTGCAGTAGGAAGCTAACCTTCCGTATTCAAAAGGTAGTTGTGTAGTCATAAGAAGGAGAAATGCTAAGTAGGTAAGTGGACAGTAGAAGGCCTCACTGTTCCAAAATAAGGTAGAAGACTGAGAGAAATAGGATGAGCAGTGTGAGAACGAAGATCACAAGTTCTCAAAACATAAGAAAGGAGAAAAAAAGAGGAGGAAAAGGAGAAATCAAAGGGTTGAAAAAAAAAAGTATATATATGGTATGGAGGAGCATCGAGTAGCTTGTGAACCTGCAGTACCCAGCCAATGAGGAAACAGGGGAGGTGATCAGGTGTCGGGTAATAGGGAATAGAAGGTTATGATACGTTCACTATAATGCTCTCCTAATTGGCAGGATGCCCGCCATTGCAATCGTGAATAAAATAGCTTCGCAGAAGGTCCTGTCTGAAGAAAATTACTGAGATTTTTCTCGCACTTCCATGCACAGACAGGAACGCGCAGAAAAACAAAGGTAAAAGCAGGTTTAACATATAAAGAGCTGCAGAAAGTAACTAAAACAACACGATTGCTTTTAGAAGAAACAGTGAGAGAAAGGAGAAGTGGGAGACACAAAAGGGACCCATGTGAGGGAAAGAACAAACAGGATGCGTGAAAGGGACCCGGGTGAGAGAGCAGAAATTCGAGACACAAAAGGTGAGAGAAAAAAGGAACGGGGCGCACGACAGGGACCCCGATGACAAATAACAGCCTGTCCCCAGCCGAACGCTTGCTGCCGCAGCACGCCCAGCCCACGGGCTGTGAAGCGCGGCGTACCCCCGGACCCTTAACGCTAAACCCAGAGGCTGCAGGCCGATAACGACCTTTACAACCCGTTATCTCCGGGCTTCCCCCCTCAGCCCCCGGAGGAGCCCCGTCGGGCCCAGGGGCTGCCTACCTCCTCCTGCCGCCATCCCCTTGCAGCGCCGAGCCCCTCTTCTTCCTCTGCCGGCTCTTCTGCGACGGCGTCTTGGGCATCAGCTCCGGCTCGTCGCTGTAGTGGCTGCGGGGAGAGAAGAGGAGAGGGGAGGTGAGGGGAGGTGCGGGCGGGTTGCGGAGCGCCGTGAGGGGACGCAGCGGGGCCGTTACCTGCCGAACATGAGCGCCGCCTCATCGCGGATCTCCCGCAGCCACAGCAGGTCCGTGTCGTCCACCTGCCGCAGGAAGTCGGCCAGCAGCCGGCCGCAGGCCCCGGGGAGCTGCTCGGGGCCCGTCATGGCGGCCAGGCCCAGCAGAGCCGTCATGGCCGCCATCGCCTCAGCGCCAACCGCTCCCGGGCCGCCTAGAATTCAAACGCAACGCCCGCCCCCCGCCGTGTCGTCACGGCGCCCTCAGCCTATCGCCGCCGCGCTCGCCGCCGCGCGCCCTCTCCTATTGGCTGGGACGTGGTGGGGGTTTTGGTCCTTCCTCATGCTCGCCCGCCTCCATGGTTGTGGAGGAGCGTAGGGGGAGGCGGGGTTCGGAGGGGGTGATGGACGTGGGAGGCAGCCAGTGAGAAGGCAGGGACCGGTGGGGGCGCGCTGTGATTGGTGGTGGGGAGAGTATTTAGGGCGGGGAGGGGGCTGGAGGCGTGAGGGTGAGGCTGAGCCTCGAGGCTGTGAGGTGGGTGGGGGGGGGAGAGAGGCCCCCTTTGGGGGGCGCCCCGTCTCCCCTCTCAGGTCTTGGGGGACAGCCTCCCTTGAAGGACCCTCACTGTCCTTCCCTTATCTCAGCCTCCCTTGGGGGCCCCCATCTCCCCTCCTGGGTCTCAGCCTCTCTGGGGAGCCTTCTCCTGTCTCAAGGAGGCAGTGTTGCTCCCCTTCATCTCCCCTCCTGTGTTTCAGGGGAGCTATGGCAGAGGCTGAGGGTCCCTGGCGGCTGCTGGAGGTGTGCGAGCAGAGGTTCTCCCAGTTCCTCCACAATGCCCAGCACAAGCACCTGGCCTGGCTGCGGGAGGTGGAGGAGCAGGGCAGGAGGCTGCTGGAGAGGTAGGGGGTGGCTCTGGGATGCCTCTTGGCTCACCTGGGGTGTGGGATCACTGCGGGTCAACCTCTGTTTTCTGTGTTTGTCTCCTCAACAGCAACTTCCAGGCTGAGCCTGGGTTAATGCCCAAGAAGCCATCACAGCGGAGACGCCCCAGGAAGCGTCAGTCCTCGTCTGTGAGAGATGAGAGCGAGCCAACCAGGAGGAGGTGAGTGAGGTGCCTTGTGCCTTGTGAGTGCCACTGCATGGCACTGGAGGGAGAAATAAGATTTTAACTGTTCACACATACATACACGTGAAATAGCCGCTCTTTTCTTGAGTTAGTAAACATTGAGTTGAAAAGGGTATGTTAAGACTATTCAATGTTGATTCCCGTGAAAGTTTGGAATGCAGTTGGTGATTGTCTTTCACTCTCGGTTTTTGTTGTAACTTTTTTGGTTGGAAACAAAAAATTTTTTTTTTTTTTAATTTTGCTTTATTTTTTTTCAGCTCACTTTTTGGCCTAATGTTGCTCCTGGTGTTTGTTCACCTGGGAATGCAGCTTGCCACCAGTAACATGCAAAAGCATCGTGTCTGTTGTCACAGCTTAAGCTAACAGGCAGGAGAGGCTCAAAGGGATTAGGAATGAAGCTGAAGTGGAAGTTCCAAGTGACTCGTTTATAAATACTCATACTGGAGGTTTTGAAAACTAGCCCTAATTAGACAGAAATACTAAAACTATGAGGGGAAGTGTATATATCCTATGACCATGAAGGTTTTCTGTATTGTTTTTTTTACTTTCTTTTCAGCAAAAGAAGGCAGGAGCAGTAGCAGTAATGTCAAGCAGCTGAACTTTCTCTTCTTTCTTCTTTCTCTTTTCTATCAGTCAGTAGGTTCAACAGAAAGCAAGCTAGGACTCCTTACATAGAAGATCTACTTATTTTTGGGAGGGTTTATGGGGGAACTCCTCTTGCAGACAGTTGTCTGCAAACGGATGCCAATGCAGGATGGCGTTGGGCATGATGCTTAACTTCCTTGATGCTGTATCTTCATGGTAGCTGACCGCATCTGCTCTCATCTTATAGTTAGTGGTAAGGTGGTTGTGAGAACCTTCCCTTTGGAGAAGCCTTTGCTGAGATCTAAGGGGAGACAGGCTGGTAATTGCTGTAGTGTGACCCAAACCTAGGAACTGAACACACAGTAATAAACTGATGTTTACCTTATATTTTGATAACCGTGGTGGAAAAGAACACAGAAGTTGGACAGGAAGTTAGAACTGAAAGACTGTCAAATTAGAAATGGAGGATGGAGAGAACAGCAAGAATAGTAAGGAAGCGTGGGAAGTTCGTGAGCGTGTGTGTGGTGAAGGAGGGCAGAAGAAGAAAATGCTGTGGATCTAAACAGGGAGAGCTCTGAGGACATACTGTTAGCTTTCAGGTAGCAGCTGGATGGCAGCTTGGCTACTCCCCTAAAGGAGATGAATCTTCTGTGTTTGTCTTCATTTAAACTTCTTTTTGAGAAAGACCTGCTGATGTGACGAAAATGCTGAAAGGTTAGGTGGTCACTTGTCAAGAGGAAGTCCATGCTGAAGCCTAGCATGTCTGTCCTGCAGGGTTGGGCCATTGGTGTTTCCCTTGCCCTATTTTCCTCAGTATGTATTTTAAAACCCATCTCTTAGCATGTTGTTAGTTACAGATTTCCCAATTAATAGTTTTTTCAAACTTGAGCAAAAAGTCCCCCCCCTTCTTGCTAGAGGTCAGAATGAGAAGTCAAGAGAACCAACCTGGAAGGAGGGCAGAGGGTATTGATTTGATGTCTGGCAGTAAGACAAGTAGCTGCTTGCTGGTAGTCTTTCCCCAGAGATGGTAAGCCGTCATTCACTTAACTAGTTCATGCTGCAGTGGGTTTTCTTAGCTGTGTTTTTCAGCTGCTGTGCATTTCCACATGAATTCTCCTCTTGTCTCTTTGTTTCCAATCTCCACCCTTGAGCTACCTCCAGGTCACTTTGGTGACGGAGGCTTCATTTCTGTGGAGTGCTGAGGTTGTTCTTGGCTTGCTGATCAAGTGTAAGGCTCCATCCTCTTGTGTCAAGTTAGCTGATGCAGAGGAGAGGATTTCAGCGCTGAATTTCACTGGGGACCTTCCCAGTGAAGGAGTTGGTGGGGATTAGCTGAAGCAGTAGAGCTAGAGACACTCACTGAACCTGGCATTTTTCACTTAAATAACAGCAATTCAAGGAATTTGAGAGTCCTGGCTGTACAGGTGGTACTCAATCCAGAATTCGTTCCTGTCCATGTACTTTGCGTGAGGCGAACAGGGTGGTGTTGGCATTATTGTCCTCTGATGTCAGCTCTGGCTGGGGCTGTGGGTTAGCATCTGAAAAGGGCAGCGAGCATCCTCGTACCTCAGCTGCTCCACTTTGTGTCTGCATGATGCAGCATTTAGTTTTGAGTAAATCCAATGTGCCAGGCTGGTAGCTGGGATAGTTGGACTGAGGGTCTGTGTCCTGTCTTCCCGCCTGTGGTGCGGAGTGGCAACATTCAGAAAAAATAATCTTGAGGGCAGTGAAGAGCAATAAGGAGTAATTGCTAAATTATTCCAGCTAGATCTGCCAAAGCATGTGGTGAGAGCTTCCAGGGTTCAGCTCCTGTGTTTCGCCAGTGATAAAAGGTGGGTTGTGAGAGGGAATAGGTGGAGGGAGGCAGCCTGTAGGTATGCTTCAAAGCTCATCTGCTGCTTGTTCTGAGATCATTTGGGAATGGGAGACCTGTGTCACTTCACTGCAGGTTGTTTTTTTATCTCAGGTTGTCCAGAAGGAGAAGCAGTGTCAAACTAGCATCTTCCAAGCCGGGTTCCCAAAGATGCCACAGCAAAGAGCAGCCCCAGAACCCCAGTGGGCAGGGGGAAGAGGTCTCTGTGCCTGACTGTGCGGCGAAGCCTCAGCTCGGTGTTAAAACTGAGTTTCCAGCACCGCCTGGGAAACTGCCTGCAGAAGCACAAGGTCCTGTGGCAAAAGCAGGTTGTGATGATGGTCCTCAGGCTGAGCTGTCCCCGGAGGGAGACGGTGCTGACAGTGGTGGTGCAGCCTTTAAAACTCTCACCGGGGAGCAGGTGCCCAAGGGGGATGCAGCTACTGAACGGCACGATGCTCCTGCTGTCACTGTGATCCCTGGCGAGCAGACAGCAAGGGATGGGGAAGAGGCCCCCCAAAGAAGATCAAGTACCCCCACAACGGAGGCTGCTAGAAAAGGAGATCCTGCCATGCTCCGAGGAGATCTGTCTCCTCAAGACCTCGAAAAGGTGCTTTTCCAGGACACCAGCAACAAAAGGACTACAACGAAATCCAAAACACGCCGTTGCTCTGGACGCCAGAGCTTTGTGGGTGGCCCCCACAAAAACCGTAGGACTTCCTTGTCAGAAAAATATTCGCTGGCCAGCAAAAGAGAGAGCATGATTCAGAAGTCCATCAGCAGGGCCATCTCAAAGAAGGCAGCAGCAGCACGAGAATCATCCTCTGCCTCCAGCAGAGTGAGCTGTAAGTTTCTTTCTGTTACCAAGCGCGTTCATTTTGCTAAATCAGCTTCCCAGCTTTGCAGTAAGCAATAAGTAGCTGCGGAGTTGCTCATCCATGTTAACTCCAGCTCTTCCTAGTCTCCTCAGCAATCGGCTTCGTGGCTTCCGTCACTTAGAGTGCAAGCTTCAGATCCTTACTGAGACTGTGTCTCAGGCTTTGCTGCATGTTTTGCCACGGCAGATGAAGGGGGTGTCTGCTGAGGCGCAGGGACTGGAGGCTGGCTTACACAGGTTGCAGATGGGTTTTAAAAAGTGGGATGGAAAATGTGGTCTGCCTGCTGCTAGCCATTTGCATGGTTTGGCTGCTTGGTGGGTTGATCAGACGAGGCTATTGCATTCCCTGGGGAGGGGCTTTAACTCGAGTATCTTCTGCCAGCCCCTCAAAAAGTCCCCAGGAACTGGGTGTCTCTGCTTCCTGAACTTTGGCTCAGGTTGGCAGAGGAACTTGAATGCTTTTTGGGTGAAGACAGCATAGATGGACAGAGAACTAAATGCACAGTTATCCGAGGAAATGAGATCCAGAAATCCAGACTGTTCCAGGTAGCACTAAACTCCTCATGTCCCTTGTTTTTGCTGTTCCTGGGAAGGTTTTCAAATTAATGCTTTTTAAAATCATTGCTTCTGAAGTCAGATTAGCTTCTAATAAAGCACTAATGCCTTTTGGTATTTAGTTTTGTCAGCTTTGAGTCACGCCGTATCTAGGCATTTGTTAAAAACACTTTCATCCAAGAGGTGTTGGGGGGGGGGGGGGCGGGAATGGAGTCGGCGAAAATTCACCGAATCTCTGCATAAAACCGCAGGGAGGCAGGAGCTGAAGTCAATTGACTGGGAAATGCTATCACAGTGACACAGGCGTGAGCATGTTTGTGCAGCTGGAGCAGCCTGCAGCCAGGAGGATCTGCTGCTTCGGTTCTCTGCCTTCCCAGCCTACCTCAGCTTGTCAGTGACACTCGAGGGAGGTGGTGGTTCATGGTGTGGAAAGCTGAGATGAGCAATCAGCATGTTCCCTGGGAGAAGCCTGTACAGAGACCACAGCTCCACCACGCACGCACTGCCACTGTTGAGAAGGCTCAGACTGAAATCCCCAAGCTGGTTTATGTTATGCTGGCTTCTGTTTTTCTCCCTCAGGTCAAAGCTCCTTGGAGGTTTTTGTGGAAGGAGATGTGACCAGCAACGTGAGGTGAGCATTGCACATAAAGCAGGCAGGAAGAAACCACAAAAAAGCACACAAGGAAGCTATAGGGGTTGCTTCTGTATTACAGATACAGGGCTGGTTTTGTAATTGACTATTTTAGGTGGTGTTGTCACTTGGGCTCTGTTGATATTCCAATGTTTGTGCTGTTCAGATGCAGCCCCTCCTTTTCAGAAGCCTCTTCAGGGTACAGTGAGGCTGGTCACTGCACGAGTGCAGGATCTGTCCCTGTGCCACAAGCCCTGAGAGCCTGCTAGCAGTTGCTCTGCCTGGTGTTGGCTGCCATCACCTGAATCATGTCCTGGATTTCTGGCTGTAACCAGCCTCTGGGTGCCTGGTGGTGCTGGAGGTTACTCAGCCTGTCGGACCTGACAGGTGAACAGGTAGTGCTTTGTCTTCAAAAGGTTCACAGCACTTCCCTTGGACCTGCCGTGTGGAAATTCTGCGGACAAAGAGGAGGGCAAAGTTCACTATTATGTTCAGCAGTGTGGTGGAACAGTCCATCAGAAGAATTTACATCTCCACCCCTGCATGGTCTGGCTCAAATAGGCTTGTGCCTCTGTCTGGATGTACTTAAATTTCCTGTACTTTCCTTGGTCCTGTAGGCTAGGTCTGTAGTTTTTTGCCTGTAACTCACGCTTCTGAATGCTGTCCTGGTAGACGTGCACCAAGAACAAAGTAGTGTTTGTTTTATTTTGCAGGGAACTGACAAAATTAAAATAGACTTTCTTTTTACAGATCTGGACCAGAACTGAACTCCCAAAGTGAAAAGGTGAGTTCTAAGGAACAACCTATCTTCCAACTGCTCAACAAAAGAAGCATTAGCACTGGAAGCAGGGAACGTGGCCCAGGAATTATTCGCACATCACTTCAAGTTCAGCAAAGGAGCCGCTGAGGTGGACGCCATGGCCATTCAAATACCTAGGCAGCTGGTTACTCCTGTTGGGTCGCTGGCTCCTGGGAGATGGAGACCTTTCGTGCCTTGATAAGGCCTCTAGGATGGAGTTTTCAGAGGTGTTTGGACAGGCTCCTAAAAGTCATCAAGCTTTTGCCTGTCATCTGGGTGTGGTAATTGTGTGTATTCTTAGCTTGTCTCTATTGCCTGGCTGGCTTGAGCTACAGAAGTCGGAAGGGCAGTTCAACTTACTGTGCTTTACCAGTAAAGTTACGTGTGCTGCAAGCTTGTGTAAGTCTGCAACGCTAGCAAGACAAAGAAACCCATCCCACCCTTTGAGCTGGCAAAAACATCTTGCATGATCGTGCTGTGAACCAGCTTGTGTGAAAACTGGCCCAGCAGAGAGGGGCTGGCTGCCTCGGAGCAGTTCGTGGGGGCATTGGGAAGCGGCAGCGGTGGAAATGCTGCTGTGGGTGGTGGTGGCGGCTGGTAGCAGCTTAACAGGTAGGGGAAAGCATGTCCAGGGTGTGTGTGCGAGCAGCCTGGGTGCTGTGCTTCAGTGACTCTTGTTGTTTATCCTCTTGTGAATGTACCGTAATGGCATTTGAAGTGCACAGTGATACCGTAACCTGAGATGCTTTAAAGGGATTTATCTTTCTAGAATATTTAGAATTTGAAAGACTAGAATATTGGTACAGACTAGATATCTGCAGTTTGAAATTTATCTCTCGATAATGTATAGAAGCTGCCTGTCCCTCCTGAGGCACTTCGATTAGACTTCATCATCCAGGTTCACTAAAGCGTCCTGCTCTGGATGAGAAATACTGGGTAACTATTGTTTTTCCTGTAGAGGCTAGTGTTCCTCGAGCAGACCCCCTGTTGCTGCAGTGAGTCAGTTGGTGTACAAGCAGCACAGCTCCAGCTGAGAGGAAGAGTCCCTGGGCTAGCAGTAGGGTTGTATCTGGGAGCGACTGGCTTTTTTAGGGCAGCGGGTGTGTGACAGCCTTGCTCCTTTGGAGGAACTGTGAGATAATGTTTGTTTCCTTTTCCTGTAGGTTCCCGAAAACTTCCTCACTTCAAGCAAAGATGGAAAAGCTGCCAGCCCTCCTGCACAGCACTCATCTCCTCCTGAACAGCAGGCAGGGAATAATGAAGGTAATGTTGAGTTGTTCTTGAAAGAACACTCACAGGCTTGGGGTCTCCCATGTGTTAAAGGGCCTCAACATCCCTTTTCTCTTTGAGTTTACATGACGTGAGGGTATGTGTCACGCTTATTTACTGTGCCTCGAAGCAAGGGGGCATTTGGGCTTTTTGTTTGTCCCCTGTGACAGCTGTAGGATCCCATAAGCAGCTCTAGCTGGAGTGGAAGTAAGAGGACCTGGAGTCCTTTTGGTGGGGAGGTTGTGCCTGTGCAGAAGCCTCTGTACAAGAGGCACACTTCACAATGTACATGTACAACACTGATATTTGAGGTAGAAACCCAGGCTTCTGCTTCTGTGGGCTGGTTACATGCCACGGGGCTCTGAGCACACAAGCTGTAGACAGGTAAGCCCTGCGGGATGCCTTGCACGTGGTGCTGACTACAGATTTCTTCACAGGCAGCAGTGTAAATCCAAACAGTAAACCCCAGAACACGAACCAGGAACAAGCCCACGGTGCCAAGTCCCAGGAGAGTCCTTCATGCATCTGGTATGAGACACTTGCAGGGGAGAAGGGGAATGAATGAGTGGCATGGCTTGGCATTTTAAGTAGCTTGTTTAAAGCTTTTGGGTGTTTGTTTCCTTCGCTGTCCTGCAGTGAAGTCTTGAAATCTACTTTGACCATTTGGCTGTGGAAGTTCCTTGTGACTTTTTTGCTTCCCAGGCCAGACCTGGGTCCCAGACACATTAGTTCATGCACAGACCAGCAAAGATGACTAAGATAGCGCTTATCTCGCAGCTTAGCTGTGACTGAGTGGTTCATAAAGGGGTGGTCTGGGAGTAGTTTCAGAAGGCAGCATGAGCAGGTGACCGACCTATTTATTTTTATCTTGTGCAAGTGTCTGGAATGTCTGACTTGTTTCCTCACTGATTATATTATTGGTGTTTCATGTGAGATTTCAGCTGCTTTTAGCTTTGTCCTCAGCCTGTCTCCTGTCCCTGTTTTGCTGGGGTGAATTTGCTGCAGGTAGTGGGTGGGAAGGGGGAGTAGCAGTAACCTCTGTTCTCATGTGTTTAATTTGCGATGTGTCAGGAGCTGCAGCCTTCCTTGGAACTGCTGCTGGGCTGGGCCACAGTTGTGCAGTGAGGTAGTCCCCTTGTTTCCCCGGGCATTAGGGGGTGCACATGAAGGCATTTGTGACATGGGTAAATCTGTGAGCATCCAAGGTATTTATAAAGTGAATAAAGCTCTGCCAGTGAGGTGGACTGGACTGGCTATTTGGAAACGTGGATTACATCCATCTTGTGTGGTTAATACCAGCTGTGACAGATACTTTGCTTGCTGGGAATCAGAGTATTGAATAAGAGTGGGAGTGATGTGTATTTATTGTTTGGAACTTGGATGTTGCCCTGTGTCCACTGTCCTCATTTATGGCCGGACGGGGCTCCTCCTGCTCCAGAGCTGGCTGGCTTCCTAGGAGGCCCAGTTCCTCTGGTAGCAGCGAGCAGGCAGAGGGAGCTGTGTAACAGCAAGTCAATTCTGACAAGACTTGGGGAGCGTGATGGTCAGCTAATGCTCTTCCTGATGCCAACAGGACAAGGAGCTGTAAACAAAGAATGAGCGTTGTACGGAATGGGCAGCAGCCAGGAGGTCGTGTCCCTTTGGAAGACAAGCACGTCAATTCTACCAACCAGGCTCCACATTCTGCCTCTCCAGCTAGTAAGGTCAGTGGGTCCCACTGTCGTCTCTGCCTCCCTTTCCCTGGCAAGTACTTACTTCCCTCCATTTTTTCCTCTTAGGTTGTCAGACCCCTGAAAAACTTCCTGCAGGCAGTGCAGAGAAGCCAGCTACTCGCAAGCCCTGGGCCTACAGGACATGGGAGTGTGATAAAGAACTTGATCAAACACAACACTCCCACCCGACCTGATCCTAAGGTGTGTCAGAGTCCCACCTCCCCTCACAGAGGTGAAGGAGAGGATCACGTATGGGGGAGTGGCAGGACAACTGCTTGCTTAGAAAAGCATGGATGTATTCCTTGTTCCGTTGGCTCCCATGGGTCAGCCTAGGTCCTAACAAAGAAGTCGTCCTCGTGATTCTACCACTTTCCCAGGGGAGGGCAAATGGTCTGGCCTAGCTAGCATCACCTGTCCACAAACACTGTTATTGGCCTGGGGTTTTTAGCACCATCCCTCAAACTGTCCTCAAATGCAGAAAACTTTCAGCTGCTCTGTCTATGGTCAGCAGAAACACTTTATATTCTAGGATGGTGGGGAAAGTGGGAAGCTTTTCTCTTTGCAATGGGGCTCTGCCCTCGTGTGTTGCACAGTTGGCTGCTGCAGGGCTGAGAGATGAGCAGTGTGGGGTCAGGCAGTGGGTTCCCTACCACCTTACTGACAAGGAACTGCAGCTGAGAATAGGGTTAGTGTGCAGTGGGGTTCTAGTGCTTCATCCAAATGATGAATAATTTTTCTCTTCCCTACAGGGAGACTTTGTTGTAAGTAATGAC